>NC_134688.1:297402860-297715360 GCF_050947455.1 Rhinoderma darwinii | reverse complement strand
CCGTACACAGAAGTGGATGGGACGGGACCCGTTCGCAGTCCCTATGGGACTGTGGCTGCCGTATTCCATGTCTGTATGTGTCGTTAATCGACACATACAGAAATGGAACAAAAAATGGCAGCCCCCATAGGGAAGAAAAAGTGTAAAAATAAGAAAAAGTAAAACACAAACACACAAATAAATATAAACGTTTTTAATAAAGCACTAACATCTTTAACATATTAAAAAATAATTTGTGATGACACTGTTCCTTTAAGGGGTTAAATTGGGGAAAGCGCGAGTGCCTTCTTCACTTGCCCTGGATGGGAAGACAGTGAACATCCGCAACCATGTGACCTGATTAACTCAATATATGTTGTTTGCTTGCTAAATATATTAAGGTTATAGTACTCTATATCTGGTTAACTTAAATCTTAATGAGCAAGATTGCAATGTATTTGTTCTCTTTCCCCTAGAGAACGCAGTGCGAGGAACGCACTATGATTGTTCTCAATTTTTTCTTTTTTTCTTTTCTTTTTCCTAGTCCAAAATGTATTTTCTTTTTTTTTTGCCTTTAGTCATTTGGCTGCTTTTAATTTTTTTTCTCAGATTGTGTTGGTTTCCAAGGTTTTACTTAGAAGGATGAGTTTTGCTGTCGTATTACCACTGTCATGCTGGTGTCTCCACATGTTTGCTGGCTTCTGCTCTCGGATTCTTAAGTATGGTACTGTGCTTTTCCTCACTTAGGCTGGGTTCACACGACCTATTTTCAGACGTAAACGAGGCGTATTATGCCTCGTTTTACGTCTGAAAATAGGGCTACAATACGTCGGCAAACATCTGCCCATTCATTTGAATGGGTTTGCCGACGTATTGTGCAGACGACCTGTAATTTACGCATCGTCGTTTGACAGCTGTCAAACGACGATGCGTAAATTGACTGCCTCGGCAAAGAAGTGCAGGGCAATTCTTTGCCACGTAATTTGAGCCGTTCTTCATTGAACTCAATGAAGAGCAGCTCAAGATATACGAGCGTCACAGACGCCTCGTATATTACGAGGAGGAGCATTTACGGCTGAAACTACGCAGCTGTTTTCTTCTGAAAACAGGCTGTCATTTCAGCCGTAAATGCCTGCTATCGTGTGAACATACCCTAAATGTCAGGGGACTTAATAACCCCTTTAAAAGAAGCTTGCTGTGGCGTGAGGCCAAGGCTTCGAAATTTGACGTTCTATTGGTGCAGGAAACACATTTTAATGTAGAGAAAATTCCTAAATTCTCTAAGAAAATTTTCCCACATATTTGCATCTCTTTGTGCCCGGCTAAACGTAAGGGGGTTATGATCGCTATCAAAAACTCAGTAGTTTTCACTTTTAAATCTCTTATTAAAGACCCTCAAGGAAGATACTTGGGATTAGTATGTGAAATCAATAACATACTGTATACTATCTTTAATGTGTATTTCCCCAATAAACGCCAACATTATTACCTGAATTCCCTACTTCCGAAAATCAAGGCGTTAACACAAGGTATGCTAGTTGTAGGTGGAGACTTTAATATGACTATTGACCCAGATATAGACTCCACTGCTAAGACTAGACAGTCCTCTCCCTTTGCGTCGTCTTTGTTAGAGGGAGGTCTGTTTGACGTGTGGAGATGAAAACATGGGGGTGAGAGGGATTATACTTTCTTTTCTCCCCCTCATGTTTCTTATTCTAGGATCGATTTGTTTCTGGTAAACAATAGGGTACTCCTAGTCACAATCTTCTGTAATTGGACAGATAACCTGGTCTGATCACGCTCCAATCTCGCTTTCCATAAATGAGAAGATGTTGTCTTCTCTTCCTTCACAATGGCGTTTGAATGATCACATACTCCATCACTCTGATCATGCCCCAACCTTGCTAAAATAATTACTGTACTATTTTTCAGACAATGTGGGTTCTGTTTCATGTCCTTACATTTTGTGGAATGCGCACAAAGCATTTATGAGGGGGTTGTTGATTAAAGCTTGTTCTCAGGCCAAGAGAAAGAGGGAAAAAGAGATTTTTAACATCACTAATCAGATAGCAGTTATAGATTTAAAAAATAAAGCTACGCCCACACCTGTTTACTCTTTAGAGTTGAGGACCTTGCGCTTGACATTACAGTCATTGCTTGCGTCCCAGTACGAAATTTATCTCAAACGCATGCAAATGACTCCCTATGCACATAATAATAGAGCTGGTGCTTTTTTGGCCCAAAAAATAAAACAGTCCTCGCCACGCTCCCGCATCATGTACCTTTTGGATAGAAAGGGTAATAAGGTTATAGATCCTAGGCTGATAGCCGAACAGTTCCAATCTTATTATAGTGCCCTTTACAATATACAGTGAAGGAAATAAGTATTTGATCCCTTGCTGATTTTGTTAGTTTGCCCACTGTCAAAGACATGAACAGTCTAGAATTTTTAGGCTAGGTTAATTTTACCAGTGAGAGATAGATTATATAAAAAAACAAACAGAAAATCACATTGTCAAAATTATATATGTTTATTTGCATTTTGCACAGAGAAATAAGTATTTGATCCCTTTGGCAAACAAGACTTAATACTTGGTGGCAAAACCCTTGTTGGCAAGCACAGCAGTCAGACGTTTTTTGTAGTTGATGATGAGGTTTGCATACATGTTAGATGGAATTTTGGCCCACTCCTCTTTGCAGATCATCTGTAAATCATTAAGATTTCGGGGCTGTCGCTTGGCAACTCGGATTTTCAGCTCCCTCCATAAGTTTTCGATGGGATTAAGGTCTGGAGACTGGCTAGGCCACTCCATGACCTTAATGTGCTTCTTTTTGAGCCACTCCTTTGTTGCCTTGGCTGTATGTTTTGCATCATTGTCGTGCTGAAAGAACCAGCCACGAGCCATTTTTAATGTCCTGGTGGATGGAAGGAGGTTGTCACTCAGGATTTGACGGTACATGGCTCCATCCATTCTCCCATTGATGCGGTGAAGTAGTCCTGTGCCCTTAGCAGAGAAACACCCCCAAAACATAATGTTTCCACCTCCATGCTTGACAGTGAGGACGGTGTTCTTTGGGTCATAGGCAGCATTTCTCTTCCTCCAAACACGGCGAGTTGAGTTAATGCCAAAGAGCTCAATTTTAGTCTCATCTGACCACAGCACCTTCGCCCAATTACTCTCAGAATCATCCAGATGTTCATTTGCAAACTTCAGACGGGCCTGTACATGTGCCTTCTTGAGCAGGGGGACCTTGCGGGCACTGCAGGATTTTAATCCATTACGGCGGAATGTGTTACCAATGGTTTTCTTGGTGACTGTGGTCCCAGCTGCCTTGAGATCATTAACAAGTTCCCCCTGTGTAGTTTTCGGCTGAGCTCTCACCTTCCTCAGGATCAAGGATACCCCACGAGGTGAGATTTTGCATGGAGCCCAGATCGATGTCGATTGACAGTCATTTTGTATGTCTTCCATTTTCTTACTATTGCACCAACAGTTGTCTCCTTCTCACCCAGCGTCTTACTTATGGTTTTGTAGCCCATTCCAGCCTTGTGCAGGTCTATGATCTTGTCCCTGACATCCTTAGAAAGCTCTTTGGTCTTGCCCATGTTGTAGAGGTTAGAGTCAGACTGATTAATTGAGTCTGTGGACAGGAGTCTTTTATACAGGTGACCATTTAAGACAGCTGTCTTTAATGCAGGCACCAAGTTGATTTGGAGCGTGTAACTGGTCTGGAGGAGGCTGAACTCTTAATGGTTGGTAGGGGATCAAATACTTATTTCTCTGTGCACAATGCAAATAAATATATATCATTTTGACTATGTGATTTTCCTTTTTTTTTTTTCTATAATTTATCTCTCACTGGTAAAATTAACCTAGCCTAAAAATTCTAGACTGTTCATGTCTTTGACCGTGGGCAAACTTACAAAATCAGCAAGGGATCAAATACTTATTTCCTTCACTGTACATATGGACGACAACACTTACCAGCCCTCACAGTCTGAAATTGCCGATTTTCTGCACTCAGCCCCATCGCCACAGGTTTCTCAGTCCCAACTTGCAGATCTATCAGCCCCCTTTACTGAACCCGAGATACTTAAAGCTATAGCATCGCTTAAACTTTTTAAAGCCCCGGGTTCGGATGGCTACACGAATAATTATTATAAGGAGTATGCACAGATTCTAGCTCCTCATTTAGTGCAGATATTTAATCAAGCAGCACAGGATGATGCTTTTCCTACGGAAATGCTCCTGGCCACGGTAGTTACCCTCCCTAAACCAGATAAGGATCCCACGTCCCCAGCTAATTTTCGTTCTATTTCTCTTTTAAACTCAGATATTAAAATATATGCAAAAATCCTCTCGACTAGGTGTATCATATTATTCCTCAACTGGTTAAATCAGATCAAGTTGGATTTGTGGCGGGACGTCAGGCCCCCGATGGAACTCGGCAGTTTATGGACTTGGTTCAGTGTGCGGAGACCTCTCGGACGCCCTCTCTGCTTCTTGCTTTGGACACAGAGAAGGCATTCGATAGAGTACATTGGGGCTATTTGTCTCAGTTTCTTGAACATTTTGGATTTAAGGGTCGTATAAAATCCTCCATTCTTGCATTATACTCATTTCCCTCAGCTAGAGTTCTCTCTTCGGGGTTTTTGTCTGACCCTTTTACAATAAAGAACGGTACTCGTCAGGGTTGCCCACTCTCTCCCATTGTGTTTGCCTTAGCGATGGAACCCCTCGCAGAACTAATACGACTTAATCCAAGAGTTCAGGGCATTAAAGTAGGATCTAAGGCTCATAAAATTGGTCTTTATGCTGATGATGTGCTCCTGGCAGTCTCTGACCCGTTTAATTCTCCATCCGCCATCTCTATCCTTTTCTCAGTTTAGTAAGATTTCTTATTATAAAATTAATCAGACTAAGTCCCAAGTGTTAGGTGTGGGAATAGAACAGGAGATGAAGGCCTCCTTGATGTTACAATTTCCTTTTGAGTGGAGAGATGATAGCATTACCTATTTAGGTATCTCCATTACAAGCCCTAGCTCGGCACTATTTGCAAAGTACTACCTCCCGCTTCTTTCTGAAGTATCAAAACTAGTGGAAAATTTTTCTAAACCAATGATCTCTTGGGCTGGTAAAATCACTATTGTAAAGTTGATGATTCTGCCCATAATACTATACGTACTGTATTTCGAACAGTAATCATCCCGGTCTCCAATAATTACTTTTCTAAACTTCAAAAATTACTCACTGACTTTATATGGGCTGGCAGGAAACCAAGGATACGGCTCTCTACCATGGCTCGCCCTTGGGTGTCAGGGGGGATGGGAGTTCCTGATGTAAGGAGGTACCTTCATTCCACTGTGCTTTCCCATATTTACCACTGGTGGGGCAGATATACTGAACTTAAATGAGTGGAAATTGAGAGGGTTTCAGTGGAGGCTCCTCTTATTTCTCTTTTTATCAATTGATAGCTTTAAACGCCCTCAAAGGAGCAAATACATGCTTTCCATTGCTGCCTCTATAGCCTTCTGGCAATACCTGGTTATTCACACTCCAAAGAGTGAATGTCAATCCCTTCAGCAATTACCCCTCCGTTATCTCTCCTCATTTATACCGGAGTTAAACGTGTCTAATTGGGGATTGAAAGTGTGGGTAATCTTTATGAATTTAAGACAATGTTACCCTTTAATAGTTTTGTACAAAAATATGATATATCTTCCCAAGACATGTATAAATATTTTCAGATGCGTCATATTTTGAGTTCTAGGTATCTAGAGGGGCCGATATTTCCGATTAGTGCATTTGTGACTTTCAACTCTGCAAAGCCGAAGCCAAAGAGCTTTTACTCTACTATTTCCAGACCTCAGACTTTAATTAAACCAGGGTATTTACTTAAATGGGAGAACTAAACTTGGTTATCACTCTGCCGGAATGGTACTCGGCAATGAATTGGACCTCCAAGATCTCTAAAGGTGACAGTCACAGGGAAATAGCACATAAAATACTGCTCAGATGGTACAGAACTCCAGCGTTGATAGCTAAATTTAACTCTTCTGACTCTTCCTTGTGTTGGAGAAATTGTGGTGTGCCAGGTAATTACATGCATGTTTGGTGGAATTGTCCATTGGTATTCAACTTTTGGAAAGCTACCTTTGCATTTCTGTCCTCTATTTTACATTATTTAATATCCCCTTCCCCTGCATTGGTGTTGTGTTTTATTGGATTTGCTGATGTTCCTAGGGACTTTAGGTGTATAACAGGACATGTAATCATAGCTGCCAGATTGCTGATAGCTAGGTCCTGGGAATCTCTAGACTCTCTTACAATTTCCGAGTTAAGTAATCTTGTTCAATTTGACTATATTATGGAAAAAATGCTAGCGGTACGCTCTAAGGGCGGATTTACATGAACCTGTAATACGTCCGTGCAACGCGCGTGTTTTTCACGCGCGTCGCACGGACCTATGCAAGTCTATGGGGCAGTGCAGACTGTCAGTGATTTTTGCGCAGCGTGAGTCCACTGCGTAAAACTCACGACATGTCCGATATTTCTGTGTTTTTCGCGCATCACGCACGCATTGAAGTCAATGGGTGCGTCAAAATCACGCGCACCACACGGAAGCACTTCCGTGGGACAGCAGTCAAAAGTATGTTTGCAAACAGAAAAGCACCACGTGCTTTTCTGTTTACAAACATCAAGAGTGTCATAATGATGGCGGCTGTGCGAAAACCACGCAGCCGCACATCCTATGTGATGACACACGGAGCTGTTAAGTGCCTTTTGCGCACTCAAAACACCACGTTTTTTACGTGCGCAAAAACGCACACGCTCGTGTAAATCCGCCCTAACAACTATGGCAAATTTTTAGATAATTGGGTATTATGGTCAGATTATAAAACTTCTAGAACACTTCCCCCCTTAGTGCTATAAACATTGGGAGGTATTGCTAATCTGCTAGTGCCCGGGAACTAGGTTATGTTATTAATAATGTCTTAATAGGAGCTAATGGGGGTGTCGATGCGAACGACATTTGATAAACTTTTGACAGCCCTTTCCGTAGTATCATGCAGCCAAACTTTGAATTTTTGATTTTTGTCCTGTTTTTGTATGTTTGTTTGTTTGTTTTCTTTTATAATGAACTCTTGGCAACTTGTGTACTATTGCATAAAATATACGTTTGTATTTTTTTTGCTTGCCAATGTCATGGCTACTGTGTTGATGTGATCTTCTGATTAAATATATGTTGTCTTGAAAAAATAATAAAAAATATAAATTTAAATAAAAAAATTAAAGAACTTTCAAGATTGGGAAGGTAGGGGTGTATATATAGGCTTGGGCAGGTGATGGAAGCAGGGAAAATTAAGAATTTTCAGACTTTGTCAGGAATTTGGTATTAAAGATACATGGTATTTTCAGTGTCTACAGTTGGCCTCGGCCCTTAAAGCACAAAATATAATACAGTTGAAAAGTTGGAAATCCCTTAAGGAATTGTTTTTGAATTTAAACCTTAAAAAAGGGATAAGAAAAATATATATGGAATTGATTAATGAAAGAGAGGTGAATTCGGGACCCCTATTGGATAAATGGGAGAAGGATGTAGGGGAAAGAGGATGCCCAGTGGTTAAATATATGTGAGGTAGTTCATTGGTTGTCCATATTTCCCTCCCAAAGAGCCTCTCAATGTTCATTATACACCGATTAGATTAAAAAGAATGGAATACAGAGAGACAGACAGTTGTCCAAGATGTAAGGGCCTGCAGGGAGATCTGAAATTGCCCAAAGTTAAGAAGATATTGGAACAGGGTTATATAAACTTTGAATAGAATATATAATATTGAGATAGATTGCAGTTCAATTAGGCTGGGTTCACACGAGCATGTTACATCCGTAATAGACGGAACGTATTTCAGCCGCAAGTCCCGGACCGAACACACTGCAGGGAGCCGGGCTCCTAGCATCATAGTTATGTACGACGCTAGGAGTCCCTGCCTCGCTGCGGGACAACTGTCCCGTACTGTAATCATGTTTTCAGTACGGGACAGTAGTTCCACAGAGAGGCAGGGACTCCTAGCATGGTACATAACTATGGTGCTGGGAGCCCGGCTCCCTGCAGTGTGTTCGGTCCGGGACTTGTGGCCAAAATACATTCCAAAATACATTCCGTCCATTACGGATGTAACATGCTCGTGTGAATCCAGCCTTATACGTATACTTCGATGCAGCCTTGGGATAACTCTAGATAATTCCCAAAAGAGATCACTAGGGTGTAGTTTATATATTGCCAGAAATATGATATGGAGACACTGGATTTCTAATGGATGGAAGGAATGGAGGGCAGCGTTCCTGAGGTATATTTATCTTGAGTTTTTCAGCGATGGAGACGAGGATTGCAGATAAAAAATAGGATCTATACGGCGCTGCTAATAGTTGCGGACAGAAACGATTACTAAGATCGGGTGAAAACGCAGCAGCGGGTCAAAGTTCAAAAGTACAATCCAATAAAACATATCATAATATAAATACATAGAGGACAGATAAAAAGTATATATAATAAAAGGCTGTGTACTCTACAAAAAATATATATACCTTTTATTATATATACTTTTTATCTGTCCTCTATGTATTTATATTATGATATGTTTTATTGGATTGTACTTTTGAACTTTGACCCGCTGCTGCGTTTTCGCGGTTTTTTGTGCAATTATCCAGTCTGAACTGGCGCTATATAAACTTGTCTCTTTTCTTCTGTAACCTCATGCCTGATGAAAGCGCCGGTTCGGTGCTGAAACGCGTTGCAATTAAAACAGTTTTTTACAAAACTATTCACCCGATCTTAGTAATCGTTTCTGTCCGCAACTATTAGCAGCGCCGTATAGATCCTATTTTTTATCTGCAATCCTCGTACCCAAGCGGTCTCCTTGGCGACCGGCCCGGATCTGGCAGCAGCTACCCCGTGGACCCCAGTGCTCTACTCTTCTAACTCACACGGTGAGCATTTATATTCTTCACCCTCTTATATTACCTTCTTGATCCATACCAAGTGGCGCCGTGGCTTTTTCTCTCCTCGTTCTCAGCGATGGAGAAGATGGTTTAATGTGTTACCTTCTGATGTTAAAAAACTGTTTAATTGAAGCTGAATTAAATTTATTTTCCTTTCTCCTCTGCTCTGTTTTCATCCCCTGGGATTGTGGGATTCTGATTATCTGTATTGTGAGTTATTTATGTATGAAGTAATTTTACAGATGGAAATATTATTGTATTGTAAAATATATAATAAAATGGCTACATAAAAAAAAAATGGAGATACAATGTGATCGCTGGCGTTGGACCGCTATTATGGGTCCATTGCCGGTGAAAGTGTCAGCTGATCTCTGATTTTCCGGTGCACGCTGTCGCTGACAGTGTGCATCGGGAATGTTTCAGTAACCTCTCACCAGGACATACAGTTGCGTCCTCGTGCAGCTAGGGGTTAAGGCCCTGCTCCAGGTAATGTAGGATGGTCTCTTTTTTTATCTCCAGGTTTCTTGTCCCTTAATGCGAACCCTCTCTCCGTGCAGCGGTCATGGTGAATGAGAAACAATTGTTGCAAAGGTTTCCTTACTATATGGACTGGGGCTACATGGAGACTTTAGTAGCCAGTCACATGAATTGCATGCATGACAGTTCTTTCCCCTGGACTGCAACTGTCACCCAACAGTAAACATTGTATCAGGCTACAAAAAGTCTCCATGTAGTCCTAAGTATTAGAGACTTCCCACCCCCTGAACATCATTTAGTTTTTTGGTTTATATCTAAATATATCTGAAATTCTGTGCGGATTAATTTCTTAACATATCTTTATAGCTGTCAGAGCTCCGTTTACGTGATACAAAGCTTCAAATCCCGTTTAGAGTTTAACCCCTTCGCTACATTTTATGTACATGTACGTCAGTCTGGTTCAACTGCCGTTCATGATATGGCACATCTTGGCCACCGTACCTCCCTGGTTTCAGTTCACCCTCCATTAGACCTTTTTCCCAGTCACCCCAGAGAGGCTTCAGCAAACTTTAGTAAGACTAGAATGCCACGATTTCTCCCATACAGTGGCATAGAGAGGTCTCTGGCATTTACATCAGCACAAAAGCTGTGCGCCGTGATCTTCATGGCATGGGTTTCAATGGCCAAGCAGCTGCATGCAAGTCTTACATAACCAAGCACAATGCCAAGAGTTGGTTGGAGTGGTGTAAAGCACGCTGCCACTGGCCTCTGGAGCAGTGGACTTGCATTTTATGGAGTGATGAATCATGCTGGCAGTCTGATAGACAAGTCTGGGTTTGGAGAATAACAGGAGGTTAGGAGAGCGTGATCATTGTGCCAACTGTAAAGTTTAGTGGAGAAGGGATAATGCTATGGGGTTGGCCTAGGCCCCTTAGTTCCAGTGAAGGGACATGTTCATGCTTCAGCATGCCAAACATTTTAGACAATTGTATGCTTTCAACTTTGGGGAAAGATGGGAGTTGCATAAAGACCTGGTTTGACGCGTTTAGTATTAAGCTCTTTATTAGAAACCGGATTAGGCCAGGTCTACAATTCTAAGGGCTAACTTATCAAACTTTTCTACACCAGTTTTCTAGCATATAAAAGTCTCAAAAGGACCCACAAGTTGCAATTTGCGAGTTTTGGCCTCTTTCTGCTACCCTCACCACTTTTATAGAAGGGAATGTGGCTTCAAAAAAAAGGGGGTTGGATTCACAGCGGCACAACAAAATTATAATTTACAGCAGAAAACTGGCATAAATAATTGATTTCCCTCTATGGAGAATAGCACGGTAGAGGCCCGTGCTATGCCCCTACTTTGCATGGCTGCAGCGGTCGCTCAAGAGTTAAAATCAATCAGTAGCACAACAAAAATACTGCTCATCTTCTTACTTCCCCTTGCCCCATATGTGACAGCACATATACTCTGATTGTTAACGAGTCTCTGTCACCACATTATAAGTGGCCTATCTTGTACATAATGTGAGTGGCGCTGTAATGTAGATCACAGCAGTGTTTTATTTATAAAAACTATCATTTTTGACCGAGTTACGAACGATTTTAGCTTTATGCTAATGACTTTCTTACTAGAGAACTGGGCGTGTTTTACATTTTGACCAAGTGGGCGTTGGAGAGAAGTGTATGACGCTGACCAATCAGCGACATACACTTCTCCCCATTCATTTACTCTGCACATAGTGATCTTACTAGATCACTATGTGCAGTCACATACACACACTTGAGAGCTAATAGGCATCGCGTCCAACCAGGACGGGATGTCCATTCACAATCCCGACACTTCGGTAACGTTTGTGTGTGATTTACATCACAGCAAGCGTAATCTCGCTGTAAACTGTCATTTACAGCGTAGTCTCGCGAGATTACGCTTGCTGTGCTGTAAATCCAACACAAACGTTACCGAAGTGTCGGGATTGTGAATAGACATCCCGTCCTGGTTGGACGCGATGTTTATTAACTCTCAAGACCCTTCAGTAACGTTAGTGTGTATGTGGCTGCACATAGTGATCTAGTAAGATCACTATGTGCAGAGTAAATGAATGGAGAGAAGTGTATGACGCTGATTGGTCAGCGTCATACACTTCTCTCCACAACGCCCACTTGGTAAAAAAGTAAAACACGCCTAGTTGTCTATTAAGAAAGTCATTAGAATAAAGCTAAAATCGTTCATAACTCAAAAATGATCAGTTTTTCCAAATAAAAATCACTGCTGTAATCTACATTACAGCGCCGATCACATTATGTAGAAGATGGGGCACTTATGGTGACAAAGCCTCTTTAAGAAGGGTTCAATCATGAGGAAAAATTTGTTTATCACACCCCCTTCTGGTCACAGGAGGAAGAGACTGTAAGTGTCCATTCACACTCTGCAGTTAGTACCGCATGTAGTCTTACTGCGATTTGGTGCGTTACTTCGTTATGATTGCGTGTCTTTTTACCAAAACAAAAATGCATCAAATAGTGTTATAATCCATGCGGTTCTAACCACACCTACGTCTGTGAAAGGACATTAACAAGCTCTTATTTACCGATAACACTTGTAGTACCCCCCTCCCTTATTCACACAGTGGGGTTTTCAAAGCCATAACCAGGAGTGGATGGTAAGGGTTTTTTTTTTTTTCAATCCACTCCAAGTTGTGGCTTCCTGAAAATTGTACCCAAAATGCTGAAAAGTATATTATGAAACTTAAAATGTCATGATTTATTATATACGTCCTTGGCAATGAAAGCGTTAAGGTTATATATGTAGACTAAAATGTTGTTCATAAGTAAACATATAGCTTATTACAAAGTTCAAGAAGGTTCACTCCTCTGTGGAGGCGCTCCTGCGCAAAGTACGGTTTCCTGAGAGGCTCGTGATAAAAGAGCAACTCCACAGTTCACTAAATAAAATAATTTATTTGTTTAAAATTACATACATGTGTATGGAACACCATGCAGACAGAATGCTGTGCGTTTCGACCTAGTACCTCAGTCTTCATCAGATAGCGCCTACACAGAGGAGTAACCATTCTTGAACTTTGTTTGGAATAGTCTTTTCTTCTGATACTACTGGTTTTTACCAGCCACTGATGCACACGCTGAAGGCCTGCACGCGGCAAACTAACCGAGTCCATACACTCAACAGGTTTTAAAATGGAGCTGTGCCGACGACCTTGCACAACCACAGAAGAGGAGTGTACATAGAACCTCTTGTTTGTACACTCTCCTGTCTACCTGTCCATACACCCCTATGAACCTTAGAGGAGCACCTGTGTCTCTTTTTCCCTACTCTAAACATATAACTTAAAAGACTAATTCAAGAAACAAAATAAAATGTATTACACTACAACATGCACAGTTCACAAACAGAGTAAAATCTTTATTTCACGCAGCCATGACAAGAATTAGAACATTGCCATTTTAAAAAGGCACTTGCCACCAACACTAATACTCCTCTCCTTCATCATCATCGCCTTCTACAGAATCTGTGCCAACCTCTTCATAATCCTTCTCCAAAGCAGCCAAATCCTCCCGGGCTTCAGAGAACTCTCCTTCTTCCATGCCTTCACCGACATACCAATGCACAAAAGCACGCTTTGCATACATCAGGTCAAACTTGTGATCCAGGCGTGCCCAGGCCTCTGCTATGGCAGTGGTATTACTGAGCATACAAACTGCCCTCTGTACCTTTGCCAAATCACCACCAGGGACAGCAGTAGGAGGTTGATAATTTATTCCCACCTGAAGACGAAAAAAGTTATATACTTTATAGTACACTGACCGAAAAAGGATTTAACAAACCTACATCTAGATTACTGAAACAAACAAACATAAAACCACCACACCATTTTAACGCCTTGCCTGCTTGGTGCCCTACAAAAACAAAATTATATATTTTGTAATGTAATGTGAAGGTCTACAGCATAAAACATGGGAAAGCCTTACACAGGCAATTTAATAATAAACAAATTTTCACAATTTATGTCCTACCAATGCTTTAAATATGGCAGATAGATTCAGTTGGACACGGATTCCTTAGTTGTTAATGAAGAGCAACCTGGGCGTACGTTTTGTCAGAAATGGTCACATGTGGTACAGCCCTGTTTTGGAATGCACCAATTTCTGGTTTAGAGACATAATGGACTCCTTTTTTGCTTATTTTAATGATATACTAAATATTTGCCATGAACCGAGACCAATGGGGAGGCCCAGGAATTACCATGTTCTGGCCGGCATGCTACTGGTGGCCATATACTCCTATGAACTATTGCTCAGGGTTATCGGCCATTGCAAGGCACCTACTGCAAGTTATGCAGGAGGAGATCCTTCCCAATCACATATTGAGGCAGAAGAGCAGTCTGCAGATCCATATGGCTACATAGAAAGCAACATAAAGGTTTATTACTTTTTAAGCAAATAGAGCTTATCTATAATTTAATGAGAAATTAAAGCGGTACGACCGTCTCAGATATCTATGGCATATTCATAGCTGGGACCTGCATCTATCACGAGATTGGGGGCTCCCCCAGACCACATAGTGAGACGGCTGCTATGCTCCATCCATAATTCCCAGAATGTTTATAGAACCCCAAACACCTCTGCACGCTGCCTTTACGCAGCGGCCATCCCACCATGCTGAGTTGGGGAACCCCTGATTTAGATAAGATACAGATCGCAGATCTGAGACCCAAATCTATCAGACATTTATGGCATATCCTATGGATAGGAGAATACCCCTTTAAGTAACATTCTAATATACTTTGTTAAATCAATTCCTCACGGTTTTTAGGTCCATCCTGTGAGTAGGTGATAAAATGTTAAGTGGGGAAACTCTTAATAGGTTGGTTATCTTAAACAGCATCAAATGCTGAACTACAAATAATTCCGCCTAACCGTAAACTTTTTAAACAAACTGTAATAAAATGCTATGAACTTGTTTTCCTTGAGCAGGGACACGCAATGAGAATGGACCTTGAATTTCTGTGCGATCACTTATATGTGGGATTCTGACCTGCCTGCGTGCAGTGGTATTAAGGGGTCTATTGTTACTCATTTCTATGTATTATGTGATAGTGCTGATTACCATGTGAATTCGTTATATGCAGGACTGTTAATGTTATGTTCTCATGAATGGATTTTGTATGTAAAACTACAATAAACCGAGATTAAAAAAAAAAAAAGCTATACAAACTCTACTGTAACAAAAAATAAAAAAATAATTACTGGAACGGAGCCTCACCTTAAATCCTGTTGGACACCAATCCACAAATTGTATACTGCGCTTCGTCTTAATAGCGGCAATAGCAGCATTCACATCTTTGGGTACCACATCTCCACGGTACAACATGCAACATGCCATGTATTTACCATGTCTTGGATCACACTTCACCATCTGATTTGATGGCTCAAAGCAGGCATTTGTTATTTCTGAAACTGAAAGCTGCTCATGGTAAGCCTTCTCAGCAGAAATAATAGGAGAATAGGTGACCAGAGGAAAGTGGATGCGGGGATATGGCACCAGGTTGGTTTGGAATTCTGTCAAATCGACATTGAGTGCTCCATCAAAACGCAGAGAAGCTGTAATAGAAGAGACTATCTGGCCAATCAAACGGTTCAGATTGGTGTATGAGGGACGCTCAATGTCTAGATTCCGTCTGCAAATATCATAAATTGCTTCATTATCGACCATAAAGGCACAGTCTGAATGCTCCAGTGTTGTATGTGTTGTCAGAATGGAGTTGTATGGCTCCACTACAGCTGTGGAAACCTGTGGGGCTGGGTAGATGGCAAACTCCAGTTTTGACTTTTTGCCATAATCCACGGAGAGTCTCTCCATGAGTAATGAAGTGAAACCTGAGCCTGTACCCCCACCAAAGCTGTGAAAGATCAGGAAGCCCTGGAGACCTGTACACTGATCAGCCTGGAAAACAACAAAAGATACAGGTCAACAATTAAAATTATACTGAAGCATTTTAAATTTGGTATATATTTATTGAGAATATGAAATCATGCCTAGCCAAATGAAATGGCTTCAATAAGAATGAAGTCTGATCCACCTGGCTGCTTTGTGAGTGGGATTTACATTGATCCTGAATGGTAAACACCATCTACAAAGCAGTCTTAGGGTGCATTTACATTAACACTGATGTGTGACTATGCCCTTATTGATTAAACAGATTCATTCAGATAAAAAAAGGAAGAAAATACGTCCTATACTGTAATTTATTTGTGCATATTTATAACTTGCTAGTACCTACCAACTTCCTCACTCTTTCCAACACCAAGTCTATAATTTCCTTTCCCACAGTGTAGTGCCCACGAGCATAGTTGTTAGCAGCATCCTCCTTGCCAGTAATAAGTTGCTCAGGGTGGAAAAGTTGACGGTAAATTCCACCTCGAACCTCATCTGAAATGTAAAAATTCCACTTGTTATTATCTGGGATTGGTTTATTTGATTTCTTAATATATCTTCAGTGGTTGGGGGCTCAATTTTTCTGACACAGAACACCAAATCCCCTGCACAGCTATAGTTAAATAACAAAGTACAGTCTGCCTACAACCACCACTAGAGGGAGCTTACTGCATACAATTTGCAATATGCTCCCATTATTGCATTATTGGTGACAGCCAGAATGGTATAAAACGGTCTATGCTGGGGTTTTAGAGCTTTATCAGAAAGACATGGCTCTGACTGCAATAAAGATTAAAAGGGTATTTGCATCATAAGTGATGACATATTGCTAGGATTTCAGTGAAGGTCCAACCTTTGAAACCCCTGCTTATCATGTGAACAAAGAGGTGGAAGCCCCTTTGGCTTGTTCATCCTCCACAGTGGCACTCCAGTTCACCTAATGTGTAGGGAATGGTGATACAGCTCAAGTCAAGAATGTGGTGTTTTGTTGCTCTTCCCTGCACTTCACCAATCCTCAGAATATAGGACCTGCAGCAATAGTTGAGGTCACAGCAGTCTGACCACCATGTATCAGGAAGTAATGGCGTATCCCAGCAATATGCCATCACTTCTAATGGTAGTAGAATCTCTTTAAGAAATATACCAGCACAGAATGTAGGACCTAAAAATTACATTGTTTTAAAAGACATTTACTTTAACCCCTACCCGCACCAGGACGTAACTGTCCGTCGTTGCGGGAGGTTACTTCCCGCACGAGGAAGTATAGTTACTGAGTTATTCCCGGTGCACACTGTCGGCGACAGTGTGCACCGGGAAGTCAGCTGTCGCCGACAGCTGACACTCCCCTCTTGCCGGCCAGCGGTCCTTTGCCGCTGATTTTGGCGAATTAACCCCTTAAATTCGGCGATCGGGTGCAATTGCCGAATTTTAGGGGTTTTTAGCATATCGGCAGACCCCCGTCCGAAATCGCGGGGTCTGCCGATAGTTAGTATGGCAAACGGAAGCCAAACAATGGCTTCCGGGTCTGCCATGGACGGAAGCCCATCAGGACCAACCTTCGGCTGGTCCTGATAGAGTGACAGAAAGTTACTGTGCCGTTCCCGATGCACACTGTCGGCGACAGTGTGCATCGGGAACTTCGAGATCAGCTGTCCCCGACAGCTGACACTCTCCAGTGTTGCCGATCAGCGGCTCATCGCCGCTGATTTCGGCAATTAACCCATTACATGCGGGGCTCGATTGCAATCTCCGCATGTAGCGGGTTTGTAGCGCATCAGCAGCCCCCATGCAATCGTGGGGGCTTCTGATGCTTGTGATGGCACCCGGGGGCCAGACAACGGCCCCCAGGTCTGCCATGTAGGTCAGCCTATGAGGATCAGCCTCTGCTGATCCTCGTAGACCAACTGTCAGAGTGACTGTGACATCACACTGACAGTTGGAATACATTACACTACCTAGGTAGTGTAATGTATTCTAGCAGCGATCAAAGCTGCAGGTAAAAAAAAGAAAGTGTAAAAAGTAAAAAAAAAGTTAATAAAAATGTTTTATAAAAGTGTAAAAATAAAAGGTTTTGTTTTCCTATAAGTCATTTATTATAGTGAAAAATGAAAACGTTAAAAAAAAGTACACATATTTGGTATCGCCGCGTTCGTAACGGCCCAAACTATGAAACTATAATGTTAATTTTTCCGCACGGTGAACGCAGCAAACAAAATAAACGGAAAACTGTCAGCATCGCTATTTTTTAATCACCACCCCTCCCAAGATATAGAATAAAAAGTGATCAAAAAGTCGCATTTACCCCAAAATGGTACCAATAAAAACTACAACCGTCCCGCAAAAAACAAGACCTCCCACAGCTTTTTGGACAAAAATAAAAAAAAGTTACGGTTCAGAATAGCGTGTCACAGAAATAAATTTTATAGAAACTTAATTTTATTGTGCAAACGCTGCAAAACGTAAAAAAAAACTATACACATATGGTATCGGCGTAATCGTACCGACCGGCAGAATAAATTAAAACGTAATTTATTGCGCACGGTGAACGCTGTAATAAATAAAGAATTTAAAGCGCCAAAATTTTTTGGTCACCTTGGCTCTAAAAAAAGATCCTGAGGGGCCAAAATGCTCACTATACCCCTAGAAAAATTCCTTGAGGGGTGTAGATTCCAAAATAGGGTGACTTTTGGGGCGTTTCCACAGTTTTGGTCCCTCCGGTTCATTGCAAACCCGACATGGCACTGAAAACCAATCCAGCAAAATCTGCGCTCCAAAATCCATAAGGCGCTCCCTCCCTCCTGAGCCCTACTGTGGGTCCAAACATCAGTTTACGACCACATATGGGGTATTGCCGTAATCGGCAGAAATTGCTTTACAAATGTTGGGCGGCTTTTTCTCCTTTACTCCTTGTAAAAATGAAAAAAATTCTATGTTTCCACAGAAAAATAGGTGATTTTCTTCTTCACAGACTAATTCCACTAAATTCTGCAAAAAAAACTGTGGGGTCAAAATGCTAACTATACCCCTAGAAAAATGCCTTGAGGGGTGTAGTTTCCAAAATGCGGTCATTTTTTGGGGGTTTCGACTGTTTAGGTACCACAAGACCTCCTCAAACCAGACATGGTGCCTAAAATATATTCCTAAAAAAAGGAGGCCCCAAAATCCACTAGGCGCTCCTTTGCTTCTGAGGCCTGTGTTTCAGTCCATTAGGACACTAGGGCCACATGTGGGATATTCCTAAACTGCAGAATCTGGCCAATAAATATTGAGTTGTGTTTCTCTGGTAAAACCTTCTGTGTTACAGATTTTTTTTTATTACAAATGAATTTCGGCAAAAAAAATGAAATTTGTAAATTTCACCTCTACTTTGCCTTAATTCCTGTGAAACGCCTAAAGGGTTAAAATACTTTCTGAATGTGGTTTTTAATACTTTGAGGGGTGCAGTTTTCAAAATGGGGTGATTTATGGGGACTTTCTAATATATAAGGCCCTCAAAGCCACTTCAGAACTGAACTGGTCCCTGAAAAAATAGCCTTTTGAAATTTTATTGAAAATATGAGAAATTGCTGCTAAAGTTCTAAGCCTCATAACGTCCTAGAAAAATAAAAGTACGTGAAAAAAAATGATGCAAACAAAGTAGACATATGGGGGATGTTAACTAGTAACTATTTTGTGTGGTATTACTATCTGTTTCACAAGCAAATACATTAAAATTTAGAAAAATGCTAATTTTTGCACATTTTTGCTAAAATTTGAAGTTTTTCAGAAATAAATATTGAATTTATCGACCAAATTTTTTCACTAACATAAAGTACAATATGTCACGAGAAAACAATCTCAGAATCGCTTGGATAGGTAAAAGCGTTCCAGAGTTATTACCACATAAAGTGACACGTCAGATTTGAAAAAATCATCTGTGTCCACAAGGCCAAAACAGGCTGTGTCCTAAAGGGGTTAAAGAGGCTCTGTCACTAGTTTAGTAATGCCCAATCTCCTAGCTAATCTAATAGGCGCTGTCACACTGATAATACTAGTGAAAATTGGGTCCCAAAACGTTTATCATTTTAAAAGTTATGAGCTAAATATGCAAAAGAGGCTATGCTAGACAAGTGGGTGTCAACACCAGCGATTCTCCTGAGGTGGAGCTTCCTCACAGCCTCTGACGCTGTCCTATCAGCATGAAGCTGCTTCACACAGTGTGAGAAACTGGGGATCCCTTAAAAACAGCCATGTCTCTAGATGTGAACCACCTAGAACAGTAGTATCTGGTGGCATATGAAAGACAAGATTATAATCTTTCATATGGCATCAGGATTGCAGTTCCAGCTGTGAAACAACCAGAGGTATAAAACACAGTCGGGAATGGAAGCGGTTTACTATATAGTCAGGCTGTGTTGCTGGGCAAAAAAGGGGGAGTAGCTGTATAAAGATTGGACAGCGTCATACAGAAAATATTACATCACCCAGAGTGAAAAGAGTTACCTCCCATTTGGCAAGTATAGCCAAATTAGCATATTTAGAAAAAGGCACATCACTTTGAAAAAAAAAATTACACTCTAGTTATTAGCATCATAGCGCCTATTAGATTAGTTAGGAGATAGGGCATTAATAAGCTAGTGACAGATTCTCTTTCCCCCTCCATTTGTACATTGGTGTTTCATTGGGGTGCTGTGTGCCGAAGTACTTACCGTTCCGTGCATCATGTCGTTTTCAGGTCCAGCACCGCCCACATGATCTTCATTCTGACCTGGTAGAATTCGGGCTCCCAATGCATTCCTATGGGTGCCAGAATGAGGCTCCATAAGAATGCATTGAGAGCCTGAGTTCTGTTTTTTTCAAACGCAAAGATTCCAGACCAAGTCAGAATGAAGATCAAGTGGGCGGTGCTGGACCTGAAAACGACGTGATGCACGTTTCAGTAAGTATTCCTGCACACAGCACCCCATTGAAACACCAATGTACAAATGGAGGGGGGAAATAAAATTAAAATGTGGAGTGCTTCTTTAAGGCTTTCCAATGTGAGTATGTTTGATTGTAGTTAACCTAGAGAAGGAGTTAAAAGGAATCCATTACCAAAAGGACCCCTTTAACCTAAAAAAGTATTTCTACCCATAATGTACATATTAGTAACTGTTAGAGCAGTAACCAAACTTAGTCAATTAATTATTTAACCACTTGCGGACCGCCCATAGACTATAAACGTCCCGGCAGTCCACAATTAGCTCTGCAGGGACGTTACAGACAGTCCAGAATATTTACACGGTTTGCTGCTCTGTAGTGGCATTTAACTCCGTGATACAGCGGTCTCTGGACAGCTGACATCATGGAGCTTTGCCCAGAGATCAATCAGCGAGGTCTCTGGCCATGTGATCATTGAGACAACCTGTCACAATTATCACTACACTTTCCCTGTCAGCAACCCCCTCCACGTCGGCGCCCCCCGCTGTAACTTCTCCATCTCCTGGCAGGGGGGGACAACGACGACACTGATAGAACACACGCTTTATTCACCAATAAATATATTTCTTTCCATCTGTCCCATATTTATCCATGTCAGATCTATCTCCTCCATAATAAAGATGATATAATAATCATCTATTTATTTATCTATCTCACATCTATCTGTTTATCTATCTAAATGCAGATTTTTTTTGTGTCATAAATAAGATTACTATTATTTCCATCTATCTAGCCCATATATATTGATATATAGTATTGTTTTAGGCTGGGGCCACACGGCGACTTTGGCCACGACACAGGTCACACAGCCAAAGATTACTATGTTTCATAGCCTACATGGCAAGTACGGACAGTGAATGTGGTCGCGATCATTTTACTTGCAATGTACCGTATTTTACGGACTATAGGACGCTGTTTTTTTCCTAGAAAATATGGTCTAATCTTGTGCTGCATCCTATAGCCTGAAGGCAGACAGCTGTCAGTGTATGAAGAAGCAGGGAAACTGAGCCCAGTGTAATGAAAGCTGCATGTCCTGTACTGGGTGTAAAAAAAATTCTGGGATATCTGCTCACTGAACAGTCACATCTTACACAGAATTCGGTCATCTCACTGTTCAGTGAGCAAATAGCACAGATATTTGTACACACAGCACAGTAAATCTAGGTACTGATCTGCAAGGACGAATATTAATATGTATGAGATGGATGGATACATATATAAAGATATTATAATAATCTATCTAAATTGCAATTTTTTTTTGTGTTATACAAATAAAGATTATTATTTTTATCTACCCATCTATCTTTCATATATGTATAGATGTACTGTACAGTTTTAGGCTGGGGCATCACGGAGACTTTGGTGCGACACTGGTCACATGCACAAATATCACTTTGGAACCAGCTTTGGAAAATTTGTTCTCCAAAAACCAGTTTCTGCACCATTCATTGTAAGCTCACATGCACACATATTTGGTATTGCTGAAGTCGGCAGAAGTCGCCAAATATGTATTCAGGTGTGTTTGCCGAGTGGCATGCACCAGATGTCAAAAAAGGTCACCTAAATTGACATATTTGGAAAAAATATGCCAGTTTCAATTTTCCCCATCAAAGTTAATGAATGGTCTGGAAAAAATAGAGGGCTATAATCTTTTACATGTCACTAAACGAATACCTGGGGGGACGGGGGACGAGGGAGTCTAATTTCCTAAGAGTCATTTTGGGGATGTTGACAGTGTTTTGGCACTTCACAAGATCTGCAATGGTCATATGGTGTCAGCAAACCAGCTTTTTAAAATTTGCTCTCCAAAAGACAGTTTGTGCACCATTCATTTTAAGCTCCGCATTGCACCCAGCATATAAGAAATGCACACATATTTGGTATCGCTGAAGTTGGCAGAAATAGCCAAATATGTATTTAGTTGTGTTTACCCAGTGGCATGCAACAGATGTAAAAAAAAAAAAATCACCTAAAATGACACATTCACATTTAATTTTTTTATTTATTTTCCCTTTTTTTCTTTTACATTTTGAAAAGTTAAAATATATCACTTATATTGTGTAAAAAAAATAAAGCCTCACATGTTCTGAGAAAAACAAGACCAAATACACGTAGGTTGGAAGAGTAATAGAACATCAATTGCTTTTAAATTGGCACATGGCTAAATCTTTAAAATTGGCCTGGTCAGGAATGGGGGGGGGGGGGGGGGGTAAAGGCTCTGGTCAGGAGGTTGATAAACAAATATTCCCAAACTTGTGTTATGGCTTTTACTTCTCATATGGCCATTTTTAAAGGGTACCTGTCACATTGAAAATGCAGTCCATTTAGCAGACAACATGTTATAGAGCAGAAGAATCTGAGCAGAGTGAGATCTATATTTGTGGGAAAAGACTTAGTACAACTTGTAATATAGAAGTATAAATCCCTGCTCACTGTGGGTTAGGAGTCCACTAGGCGGTTATAAACAGAAATTGACAGCTATCTCTGTATACATGCTCATACTGGGAAAGCCGTTAATGACGGAGGTAAGAACGCCCACTGGACTTCTAAGCCCAGAATGGGCAGAGGTTTAGATCTATATATCCCAAGTTACGGTACATAGTTTAGTGGGGAAAAAGACATTGTATATAAATCTACTCCGCTTCTACTGCTCTATAGCGTGCAGATTGGACTACACTTGAATGGAAGTTATTTAAGTCTTCTAATAGAAACCACGAGAACAAGAGAAGCAGATGAGCAGCTTATCAGCAGATTGGCCAAGCAAGACCACATGACTTCATCTGGAGCACATTACACATTTAACGTTAGACCAACCCTGTTTAGCTGCTTCACATCCAAACAGCAGTTAGGGTGTGTTCACATCAGTGTTCGCTTCCCGTTGATGGGTTCCGTCGGACCGTCAGTCGACTCCGTTGTTTTGACTGAATCAATAGCTCAACCAGGAACCATTACGGAATGGAGACAAATGGAAACCATTAGCAACGGAAGCATTACCATTGAAATCAATAGTAATGGAAGCTACGGTTTTCGTTCACCTTTCTGTTGACGGGTTCCTCCGACGCAACACATCAACGGAGAGCGAACTCTGATGTGAAAAGACCTCTAAATGATTTATTTTCCCCACAATCAGTTTATTACTTTTTCACAGGGAACCTAGGTTTTGATGTGTAATGCACAAGTACCACAAACCAGTAATTTACATGGACTACATAATGTGAACCAGTCTTTGCTGGCCAAATATAAAGCTAAATGACTAAGTCCACTGTATGTATTAACATACACTACCGTTCAAAAGTTTAGGGTCACTTAGAAATGTCCTTATTTTTGAAAGAAAAGCAGTTTTTTTCAATGAAGATAACATTAAATTAATCAGAATTACACTCTATACATTGTTAATGTGCTAAATGACTATTCTAGCTGCAAACATCTGGTTTTTAATGCAATATCTACATAGGTGTATAGAGGCCCATTTCCAGCAACCATCACTCCAGTGTTCTAATGGTACATTGTGTTTGCTAACTGTGTTAGAAGGCTAATGGATGATTAGAAAACACTTGAAAACCCTTGTGCAATTATGTTAGCACCGCTGTAAACAGTTTTGCTGTTTAGAGGAGCTATAAAACTGCCCTTCCTTTGAGCTAGTTGAGAATCTGGAGCATTACATTTGTGGGTTCGATTAAACTCTCAAAATGGCTAGAAAAAGAGAGCTTTCATGTGAAACTCGACAGTCTATTCTTGTTCTTAGAAATTAAGGCTATTCCATGCGAGAAATTGCCAAGAAACTGAAGATTTCCTACAACGGTGTGTACTACTCCCTTCAGAGGAAAGCACAAACAGGCTCTAACCAGGGTAGAAAGAAAAGTGGGAGGCCCCGCTGCACAACTGAGCAACAAGACAAGTACATTAGAGTCTCTAGTTTGAGAAATAGACGCCTCACAGGTCCTCAACTGGCAGCTTCATTAAATAGTACCCGCAAAACGCCAGTGTCAACGTCTACAGTGAATAGGCGACTCCGGGATGCTGGCCTTCAGGGCAGAGTGGCAAAGAAAAAGCCATATCTGAGACTGGTTAATAAAAGGAAAATATTAATATAGGCAAAAGCACACAGACATTGGACAGAGGAAGATTGGAAAAAAGTGTTATGGACAGACGAATCGAAGTTTGAGGTGTTTGGATCACACAGAAGAACATTTGTGAGACGCAGAACAACTGAAAAGATGCTGGAAGAGTGCCTGACGCCATCTGTCAAGCATGGTGGAGGTAATGTGATGGTCTGGGGTTGCTTTGGTGCTGGTAAAGTGGGAGATTTGTACAAGGTAAAAGGGATTTTGAATAAGGAAGGCTAGAACTCCATTTTTCAACACCATGCCATACCCTGTGGACAGCGCTTGATTGGAGCCAATTTCATCCTACAACAGGACAATGACCCAAAGCACACCTCCAAATTATGAAAGAACTATTTAGGGAAGAAGCAGGCATCTGGTATTCTATTTGTAATGGAGTGGCCAACGCAGTCACCAGATCTCAACCCCATAGATCTGTTGTGGGAGCAGCTTGATCGTATGGTACGCAAGAAGTGCCCATCAAGCATATCCAACTTGTGGGAGGGGCTTCTGGAAGCATGGGGTGAAATTTCTCCCGATTACCTCAGCAAATTAACAGCTAGAATGCCAAAGGTCTGCAATGCTGGAATTGCTGCAAATGGAGCATTCCAAGACCAAAGCAAAGTTTGAAGGAGAAATTATTATTTAAAATAAAAATCATTATTTCTAACCTTGTCAATGTCTTGACTATATTTTCTAGTCATTTTGCAACTCAATTGATAAATATAAGTGTGAGTTTTCATGGAAAACACAAAATTGTCTGGGTGAGCCCAAACTTTTGAACGGTAGTGTATGTAAACCAAACAAAAAGCAAAGGCTGAAATGTGAGAAACTAATCAAGGTCCATACAGCAAATCTGAGTCCACTGGATTAGTAAGGTTGTCCTAAAACACTGGGACAGTTGTTAAAACCGGAGAAAAGCATCACGTGGAATTTGTACATCCCATTTGCTTGAGTCTACAACATTTAAAAATAGACATGTCGAAAACTAAGCAACCATACTTGTTAAGCAAACTGGATAAGAAACGATATCAAGAGCCAGTATTCTTCTCTGGCTTGAACTCCTGTTAGATTAGAGGTTTTAGAATGCCACTTTTTCTCAGGGACCCACAAAGTAAAAACACCTGCCAGTCATCAGTTGGGAGACATATCTGTCATCTAGTCAATAGGACAAAAAAAATAATAATAATTTCACTCCTTAGAGAATTTCAAACCTATAAAGGAGGACTCATCATATTTTCTACACCCCCTCCCATGTAATTTGTACCTTAGTATAGATTTGGAGCTGTAACACAATACCTATTACTGCAGGTTCAAGATCTACAAAGACAGCTCTTGGGACATGTTTTCCAGCTCCTGTCTCGCTAAAGAATGTGTTGAAAGAGTCATCTCCTCCACCAATTGTTTTGTCGCTTGGCATCTGTCCATTGGGTTGGATACCATGCTCCAGGCAGTACAGCTCCCAGCAGGCATTACCAATCTGAACACCAGCCTGCCCCACATGGATGGAAATGCATTCACGCTGTGGAAGAAGACAAACATTAAATTAAAGCAGTCACAATTTTACAACCCTGAGGGCTAGTTACAGAGTATGGCCACCCTTACATTAGTGCAATAAAAATAAAAGTTGTAGCTAAAATTAAGCGAGTACTCAAATAGCCTTAAAGAGGCTCTGTCACCAGATTACAAGTGCCCTGTCTCCTACATAAGGAGATGGGCACTATAATGTAGGTGACAGCAGTGCTTTTTATTTAGAAAAACTATTTTTAACACTTTATTAGCGATTTTAGCTTTATGCTGATTACTTTCTTAATGCCCAACTGGGCGTGTTTTTACTTTAGACCAAGTGGGCGTTGTACAGAGGAGTGTATGACGCTGACCAATCAGCGTCATACACTTCTCTCCATTCATTTCCTGAGCGCATAGTGACACTGCGTTATTCACTATGTGCTGTCTTATACTGACACATTAACGTTACTGAAGTGTTTAGACAGTGACTAGACATTCCTTCCAGCCAGGACGGGCTGTCTATTCACAATCCCGACACTTCGCTAACGTTTCTGTGGTACTTACAGCAGAGCAAGCGTAATCTCGGTGTAACCTGTCATTTAGAGCGTGATCTCGCGAGATTACGCTTGCTCTGCTGTAACTACCACAGAAACGTTCCCGTAGCGTCAGGATTGTGAATAGACATCCCGTCCTGGCTGGAAGGAATGTCTATTCACTGTCAAGACACTTCAGTAACGTTAATGTGTTAGTATAAGACAGCACATACTGATCTAGAAGGATCCCTATGCGCTTAGGAAATGAATGGAGAGAAGTGTATGACGCTGATTGGTCAGCGTCATACACTCCTCTGTACAACGCCCACTTGGTCTAAAGTAAAAACACGCCCAGTTGGGCATTAAGAAACTAATTACCATAAAGCTAAAATCACTAATAACGTGGTAAAAATAGATTTTTTTTTCTAACTAAAAAGCACTGCTGTCACCTACATTATAGCGCCGATCTACTTATATAGGAGACAGGACACTTACAATGTGGTGACAGAGCCTCTTTAAAGAGATTCTGTCACCAGATTATAAGTGCCCTATCTCCTACATAATGCGATTGGCGCAGTAATGTAGATAACAGTGGTTTTTATTTTGAAAAAAGATCATTTTTGACCAAGTTATAAGCAATTTTAGATTTATGCTAAATCGTTTTTTAAAAGACAACTGGTTTTTACTTTTTATCAACTGGGCATTGTAAAGAGAAGTGTATGACACTGACCAATCAGCGTCATACACTTCTCATTGTTACAGTGTGATTGTGCCGTGAAAGAAGCTGGGCTGGAACAATGAGAAGTGTATGACGCTGATTGGTCAGTGTCATACACTTCTCTTTACAAAGCCCAGTTGGTAAAAAGTAAAAACATGCCCAGTTGTCTATTAAGAAACGAATTAGCATAAATCTAAAATTGTTCATAACTTTGTCAAAAATGATTGTTTCCACTGTTATATATATTACAGCGCCGATCAGATTATGTAGGAGATAGGGCACTTATAATCTGGTGACAGAGCCTCTTTAATGTAAAACAAATCTACCATTTGGAGTCTAAAGCTCCTATACATCTCCATGGTTACAACTACAACCAAACCTTGTATGTATTCTGATCCTGCAGTCATTGGTTACTCTATTCTTTCTGTTCTCTACTTGCTAACCTTGGCCAGGTGGAAGGGAGTACTATTAGACTATGCAGGTTTTTTGTAGTCAGTAATCATGGAGACTCCTAGTAGCTGTAGACAAGACTATTTGCAAAGTTTAATTTTATTTTAGATGCATTGGAACAATTGGTTACAAAAGTGTACATTCCCTTTAAACTACACTTGCAGATTATTAGGGAATCCGAAGAACTCTTATGAATAGCTGCAAGTGCAGTACCCAAATACATTTATGTAGGTCACCTATTATAATACAGTGATGCTGCCTGGTACCATGCCACCAGTTCTTCCTACATCAGAAGATTGTGAAAGCCAAAATACTTTCTTGGGTAAAAAAAAAATTAAAAAGAGGTATTCTGGTTACAAGTTACCCCCTATCCGTAGGGTAAGGGGTAACTTGCAGATCGGTGGGTGTTTGACAGCTGGGGCCCCCAACGTTTACGAGGGTCACGAACCCCTCGTTTGAACCAAGCGGCGGGTCGCACATGCGCACTGCCGCTCCATTCATTCTCTATGGGAATAGTTTGACTATTTCCGGCGCTGCCATAGAGAATGAATGGAGCGGCAGTGCGCATGAGCGACCTGCCGCTCGATTCAAATGATGGTTTCGGACACACACCAATCAGCCAGTTACCCCCTACGCTACAGCTATGGGGTAAATTCTTGTAACGGAAATACCCTTTTAAGTTAAAAATTTAATAGGAGAGCAAAATATAAAACCTCAAAATAAATGTTTATGGTAATATTTGTAAAATCGAAAAAAAAGGCTATAATAGGCCACTCCCTAAGGGGGTACATTTTTAAGGACGCTGCAATTTATTTCCATTGAAGTAGTCGTATGAGGGCTTGTTTTTTACAGTACAAGTTGTATATTTTTTTATTGGCATCCTTTAGGGGTACATATAATGTATTGAAAAACTTTTTTGTGGGGGAGTGAAAATCAACAGCAATTTTGCCAACGTTCCTAGGTTTCGTTTTTACAGTATTCTGTGCTATATAAATGACGATAAAACTTTAATCTGCAGGTCAGTACAATTATGGCAATACCAAATTTATATTTGTCTTTTTAATGCTTTACTACCTATAAAAAAAAAAATTTCCCTGGATTTATTGACTTTCATTGGTACTATTTTGGGGTACATGCGACTCTTTGATCGCTTTTTATTCAGTTATTCATTGGGGGGGGGGGACAGAAATTGGGGACTTGACCATGTATGAGCTTGATCACTGATAGGATGATTGTTAGTGTTACATGCAGTGTATCTTATTAGGCCCCTGGCAGACCTGGGAGCCTTTTTTAGACTACCGACTACCATGACAAACCATTGGCACCCCTCAATTGTGCCATGGTGGAGGGCCAATGGGATGACAGAGGGAGCCATCTAAGGGGTTAAACAGCCAGTATTGGCATCTAATGGGTTTACCGTCCAGGATCGACTATTGCAGCTGTATATTACAGCTAACACCCACTAATGGCACAGGCTCAGCTCCATACTGCACAACACCAACACATATGTAGCGGCTGTGCAGTATTACAGCTTCCTCTTGAGTGAATGGGAGAAAGTGTTAATACTCTGCACACCCGCCACAAACGTGACAGTATTTTGCAGTATGGAGCTGTTTAAGCAATGAAAGTGAAAGCGGCACTCACTAGAGGCCCCTTTAAACGGCTGGTCGGACCGCCACCAATCAGGTATTGATGACCTCATGTGGATAGGCCATCAATTTTACTTCACCAGATAACCCCTTAAAGCTGGGAGAGCCTACTGTGTGGGAGGAGACTGAGCGCCGTGTATTTAGTTGGGATCTATGAAGCCATCTTACTTCATGCCGTATGTTATTAGCAGCAATGTAAGAGGAGTCTCCTGAGTATTATGGAGCATCGCAGAGGCTAGAAAAGTGCAGCAGAGGTAAAGTCCGTCAGCTTTCTCCTCCGTGACTGCTGCAGGTTCTATGTGTAGTGAGAAACTCAGATTGAGGCCCCCTGCACATGCCCGTAATCCTTCATTACGGGAACGGCCGGCCACGGACAGCCACCCGCATTTTCGGCCTGTGCTCCCATATAAAGTATGGGAGAATGGTCCGTAAAAAGCAAAAGATAGGACTTGTCCTATCTTTTGCGGAGGCTTTCTACGGCCCAGTGTCAATAGAACCGAATGGGTCCTGACCCTTTACAAGCAGCTGTCTACTCCTCCTGCAGCTGGGCTGCATAATACACAAAGAAATCTTATTACATGGCTGGTAAATAATATTCTGTATTAACTCCAACATGACCTTGAGTAAACATTTCATCCAATTTGCATTTCACCCACTCCTCAACCATTACAATGCATTGCTGAATTACAGACTCGCTTTGGTGAATTTATGAGAAAAATACACATTGTATTTTATTTACAAAACAGGAGAATTCATTCACTCAGTTCTTCCCGTCTAGATCTGAGCACAAGAATCCTCTTTGCCACTCAGATGCTATATAGAATAAGCCCCACTCAGAAGAGAATGTCAGATTTAGACCTCACCACTAAAATAAGTGAAAACTGTCCTGTAATACTAAGGAAGAACCTCTGCTCTGTTAATTAATGATATGTATAAGAAATAATCCTTATTTACTTTGTTACTTTTTTGTTTTCTCAGAACTGATAGGTCCTCTAACTGACTTATGTTTTAGTGTATCTACACAAGAAAATTCTGGTGCTAGAAGAAAACCAGTAATAGGGAAAAAAAATAAAAAAATGTCCCAGCATCATTTAAAACACTGACAAGCATTTTAATGTATTTTTATTAATGGAAGCTAATGCTGGTTGATGATCTAGCATAAAAATGTAAAACAGAACATCAATTTAGCCCACATACGTACACAGCCACACCCTGATCTACACAGATGTTACATAATCCAGATCTGAAGTCACATCCTGTCAGATGCAGGGACAGGTGACAGAACAGACTTAAGGCGCAAGCGCAAGAATTCCGGCTACTGCTAGTTTCCGCCCAGAGGCAGTGGGCGGAGCGGGAAGACTGAAGTTCATTGGTCATGTGATTACACGTCAGAGAAGGAGAAAAAAAACTAGAGTTAAAAGCCCGTACACGTTCTTGATTCGTAGCAGCCGCCATGTTCAGCTACAATTACCACAGCTGGGGGCTCAAATAGTAGGAGAACAGCAGCTCAAGCTTATCTGCCTTATACAAGTGCCCACACACGCAGAGCAACAAGTACAAACAGCAACACCTTTCGCCTGAACGTAACAGCGGTTAAAACTTGATCTACTGGTCTCGGGGTGGGCACGCCCGCATTGGAAGTCAGTTCACCCACCCAGAGAGGAGTCATCACCCCACCCATGCAACGTCAGGCATGAATTTCCTCAAACTCCTGGCGCTACTAGTTGTTTAGGTGAAATTCGATATGGCGACCTTTGGACTCCGCCTCTGTACGCTTTAAGAGGGTCACATTGACCAACCTTACACGAACCGAGAACATATCGAGTAACCAAAAACCCCGGTACCAGTTTCTCTAATCCAGACAGCGAACGTTACCCTCACTAAAGCAAGACATTACACTATTTCGAAGCAGGAAGCATTACGGATACTGAAAGCCGCTGTCACCCGAGAAGTTATAAAAGTTTTGGCGCCAATTCCCCTTGTCCTCACCGTAAGTTAAACCCCATAATTCTACAGCTGTCTTACCATGATTGTGATTGGTCAAGGTCCACAAAACAACAAAGAAAGTAACAAACAAACGAATAGTATGTTTCAAAAGAAGTCGACAACCGGTCCGGCTCCGTTGACTATAGACGCGCTACGGGTCTCCGCCAACACAGCAACTGTTCGTTCGCGGCGAAGAACTTTGCTTTATAGCCCCCGGTAAGGGCGTATGCGGAGCTCATTGGTCAACCGGGAAGAGTGCAGTCGTGTAATTGGATAGAGATTGTTTGAATACGTTTCACTGAGGAAAGATTGGTGAATTTGTACTAAGCACAGGGAGGGCTCAATGTACGGGTGACATTCCTGACAGCAGAGGGCTGGAAGGACTTTACAATTACGTCACCGTTGTGCGAGTTGTTTGTCGCTGTGACACAAACTTCAGCACTGAGCACGTTCTGAGTGATATACAGCAGGTCGCCAATGCAGCTCCTGTCAGGAAAATGTGGTGCAACATGGAAATGTGACATTCTAGGAGAGAATTTTCTAGAACACATTCATAATGCTGGTTACATTGCCAGTAGATGACCAGTGTGCTTGCAAGTAGTTGTCTGAGGAAGCAAGTTGCGTAGGACAGAAATTAAAAAGGTCTATTTTCTGTAAAGTGGAGGTTCACATGGCTTATTTTGAGGCGTTTTTTTTTAGGGTAAAACACTTGTATAAAGCTATGTTCACACAGTGGGTTTTTTTTTTTACGCGGAACTCGCACCATCAAAAACGACCCTAAAATGCCTCTCATTGATTTCAATGCCCCATCTTCCTGCGTTTACGCCTCTGACCTCCCATTAACTTCAATGGGAGGCAGAGAAAGCGTATTTCGCTGCGTTTTATGCCCACGGCACTCAATGGCCGCAAGCAAAAAACGCAGCGAAAATCGTCGTGGAGGGAGGAAAATCTGCCTCAAACTTCCAAACGGAATTTTGAAGCAGAAATTCCGCCTGCAAAAAACTCAGTGTGAACATAGACTAAGGGTATGTTCACGCGCCAACTCAAAAAAGTCTCAAAACACGGAGCTGTTTTCAAGGGAAAACAGCTCCTGATTTTTAGACGTTTTTTAAGCCACTCACGATTTTTGCAGCGTTTTTTTATGGCCGTTTTTGGAGCTTTTTTCAATAGTTTATGGAAAACTGCTCCAAAAACGTCCCAAGAAGTGACCTGCACTTTTTCGGCCTTTTTTTTTACGCGTTAAAAAACGCAGCTAAAAACGCTCCATCGGAACAGCACGCTGTTTTCCCATTGGAATCAATGGGCAGATGTTTGGAGGCATTCTGCTTCCGATTTTTCGGGCCGAAAATAGGCCGTATGAACATACCCTTATGCTCCGAAATACGGCTGCAACCCAATTTCTATTGATTTCAAAAGGAAAACACACTTCGAACATACTTCCTAAGGCTGGGTTCACACGAGCATGTTACGTCCGTAATGGACGGACGTATTTCGGCCACTAATCCCAGACCGAACACACTGCAGGGAGCCGGGCTCCTAGCATCATAGTTATGTACGATGCTAGGAGTCCCTGCCTCGCTGCGGGACAACTGTCCCGTACTGTAATCATGTTTTCAGCACGAGACAGTAGTTCCACGGCTTCAAAGGAAACAGTCAGTATCACGATATACTGCAATACATTAGTATTGCATTATATCATGCAAGCGATCCAGAGATTGCTGGTTCAAGTCCCCTAGGGGGATTAATAAAAAAACTTTAACGTTTTTTTAATATTAAAAAAAAAACACAACACATTTTCCCATTTTTTTCCCTAAAGCAATGTACAATAAATAAAAATACATAACTAGTATCGCCACATCCGTAAAAGTCAGAACTATCACAATATAGCATTGTTTAACCCACTCAGGGCACGCCATAAAAACCAAAATATATATGTAAGACACGCAAATTGATGTTTTTTGGTTACCTTCGATCTAAAAAAAACAAAACATTTTTATAAAAAGTGATCAAAAAGTCGCATGTACACCTCAAAAACATCTCCAGAATCCGCTCTTTTCTTACGGAGGAAACTGCCAAAACTCTCATTGTTGCTCTGATTCACTCTCGTCTTGACTACTGTAACTCATTACTAGTCGGTCTTCCTCTCACTAAACTCTCCCCTCTCCAATCTATCCTCAATGCAGCAGCCAGGCTCATCTTTATGACCAACCGCTACACCAACGCCTCTAATCTGTGCCAGTCACTGCACTGGTTGCCCATCCCCTTCCGAATAAAATTCAAACTTATTACTCTCACCCACAAAGCTCTCCACAGTGCTGCACCTCCTTACATCTCCTCCCTCATCTCTGTCTACCACCCTACTCGGGCTCTACGTTCTGCCAACGACCTTAGATTAAAATCCTCCATAATCCGAACCTCCCACTCCCGTCTCCAAGATTTCTCTCGTGCTGCACCCGTCCTCTGGAATGTGCTACCCCAGACAATCCGATTAATTCCCAATATCCACAGTTTTAAACGTGCCCTGAAAACGCATCTATTTAGACAGGCCTATAACATTCCCTAATCTGACTCCTTTCTATGGCCCTCCATTTAGATTAGTCATCAGAATAAGATTCCCTCACACTCCTTCTCTTCATGTCCGTCATACACGGATACTGGCAGGTGACCGGCTCATGCAGCTTTATGTGCACCACCCCATGTGTATGAAAATGGCCGGACCATTGTACAGAACAAACACTGTTACACTTTGTGTCTCCCTTATTTTCTCATAGATTGTAAGCTCTTGCGAGCAGGGTCCTCACTCCCCAGGTTTGAATTGTAAATGAACTTTGTCACTATGTAATGTCTGATATGGTTTGTTTCATGTTCCCTCTAAATTGTAAAGTGCTGCGTAATATGTTGGCGCTATATAAAGATTATTATTATTATTATTATTACTACCCCAAAAGGGTATCAGTGAAAACTACAGCTCGCCCCGCAAAATCGAAGCTCTCAAACCGCTAAATTGATGGAAATATAAAACAGTTATGGCTGCCAGAATATGGCAACACAAAACTTTTTTTATTAGCAAATAGTTTTATTTTTCTAAAAGTGGTAAAACAAAACAAACATAAATTTGGTATCGGCGTAATCATACCAACCTGAAGAATAAGGTGAATATGTAGTTTTTACCGCCTGATGGATGCTGTAAAAAAACAAACCCCTCCAAAAAAACAAAACAAAAAAAAAACGCTGTTTTTTGCCCATTTCATCCCACAAATTTTTCTGCTTACCAGGAGTACATTATGCAATAAATGGTGCCATGAAAAACTACAACTTGTGATGCAAATAAAATATCCCTCATAGGTTTATGTCGACTAAGAAATAAAGAAAAACGAAAATGAAAAAACAAAAATGAAGAAACGAAAATTTGGCGTGTCCTTAAAGGGGTTTTCCGGAACCTGGACATGTGATGGTCAATCCCCTACAACTGGCAATACAAGTGACTTTTCAATTTACTCACGCTGGAGAATCTGCACGGTTCCCCCGATCGCATTGCGGGTCACATGACGCCAACCCCATCTGAAATTCACTCTTCCAGTGAATTCCCGTCCGTTCACTGTCCACACTTCCTTCCGGCCTGCTCGATGTACGGAGCGTCATTACTGACGTCATGTACAAGGGTGGGGGCCGGATAGGTTCAATAATTCACAGAGCATGCGTGGTTCGAACTAACTTCTTCCTCCACGCATGCTCAGTGCAATGTGCGGTCTTTCTGAAAACAGGAGGTGTGCTAAGGAGCTGGCTGAATTACCAGCTCTATGCATTGTGGTAAATGTAGTCTAGGCGGGACCGGAACTCCTGCATGTAAACAATCGGCAAAATTAAACCAGAATAAGAAACAAGTCACGACCAGGTGTTTGAAAAAATACAAATAATCTTTATTAAAGTCAAATAGACACATGGAGACAACATATAACACTTAGACATAATAAAATGCCATGGACCCTCGAACACAAACGGAATCCGAACGTAAAAGCAGAGTAGCCCCCCAGAAGTAAAAATGGTCTGACACAACCTATATATGGCTAAAGTGCCCCTGACGAAGCACCAGCGAAACGCGCGTTGGGTTAAGCAGAGGTCCCCCTCCTGGTCTTGATCTCCTATTTATCCTCTTATACGCAGGTGTAGGTATACTACTTTACATGTCGTTTTTGCTTAGATTGTACCTTATATATATTCTCTATATTTATTTGTGTGTTCATCTGTGCAAAGCGTACCATGCCTAGTACCTGCTTATCAATATGTACTTATGCACTTTAGCCATATATAGGTTGTGTCAGACCATTTTTACTTCTGGGGGGCTACTCTGCTTTTACGTTCGGATTCCGTTTGTGTTCGAGGGTCCATGGCATTTTATTATGTCTAAGTGTTATATGTTGTCTCCATGTGTCTATTTGACTTTAATAAAGATTATTTGTATTTTTTCAAACACCTGGTCGTGACTTGTTTCTTATTCTGGTTTAGTTTTAATTAGTCACTAGGACCACTAGTATCATTCGGGGCATTAGTCGGTTTGTTAAATCGGCAAAATTAGCAAGAAGAGGAATCGTGAGGAAAACATCGGAAACAAGAAGAAGGTATTTGGGGGAGGGGGATATTGGAAGATACTTAGTGCGCCCAGACCTTTTTAAAAAATTTCAATTCGGGTCGGAAAACCCCTTTAAGGGGTTAAACGCCACGTACACCTTTGAAATTGTGTTTTCTTTTTTGTAATAAAAATGCCTATCAGTGTGTTCAGTGCAACTTTGTAAATAGTTTTTATTAAAAATACTTTGAGATAAAAGATATGTCTTGAAATATTTGTGTACTACTGTTCTCTGTGTGAACATTGATCCCAGTCTTTGCGGCAGATTTCCCTATCTATTCCCAATATTATTGCTTCCCCATCTACTAGCAATAATTTGACTTTCTCTGCACTTCTATATCCCTGGGTGTCAGAGTAAGGGTATGTGCACACACACTAATTACGTCCGTAATTGACGGACGTATTTCGGCCGCAAGTCCCGGACCGAACACAATGCAGGGAGCCGGGCTCCTAGCATCATACTTATGTACGATGCTAGGAGTCCCTGCCTCGCTGCAGGACAACTCTCCCGTACTGTAATCATGTTTTGTGTGTGTGCACATACCCTAAGGGTCCATTCACACATTGCGGTTGAAACTGCATCAAAAAACAAATCCGAAAACCGCATGCGTTTTTACAGCTATTTGGTGCGTTTTTCGATGCGGTTGCTTTACCACATTTGCATAGAAAAATGCACCAAATCCCAGTAAACACCCATTTGGGTTTTTTTTTGTTTTTTTATGCGATACTAACCACACTTCAACCGCAACGTGTAAATAGCCTCGAAGTGTCGTAGGCCAGGGCTACAATTAGACTTTATGTATGGCTACCGATTGATTTTAATGATTAAGTGACAGCTACAGCCCAAATAAATGCATCGAGCTGCATGCAATCTTGTGAACTAAAGCGGTCACACAATAGTTAAAATCAATCAGCAGGAGTGCTATTTCTAAATGGACATCCTCTTAATCTGCTAATTTGGGGTGTGTCAGATCAGGATTAGCCTCCCTGCCACTGTTCTCTACTTTGCCTTCTTTTACCAAGCTAGCTAGCTCATCATGCTGCATCGCTATTTCCATCCCTCCCACACGCGTTTCTTCTTACTGAAGCAAATTTCTCTCCATTATCAATGGATCCTATTGTTGTAAATTGCTAGTTTAGATCCAGGATCTGGGCTTCTAAATTCTCAATGTGAACACATCTCGCACAGCAGAATGCACCCTCAAACTGCTGTTCAAGGACTGAAAACATTGAACAAGATGTACACTGGACAACATTGTTAGTCAAAGAGCACACTTTCTTTTTTGCAGCAAAAGTGAATAAGTACAAGTCACTTCAGACTAAGCACACTTTAGATCAAGACACACTCAGAAGCTCCCAAACTCATTTAATTTCCTTTTAAATCTGCTTTTCACCCACTTAAGGCCTTTTTTCAAAGGGGCAATTAACGGGATAACGAGCGTTCACAGAGATCATTTACCTGTGTAAACAGGACAACGACCAGCCAATGAATGCTCGTTCATCGACTGATCGTATAATTTTTAAAGCAAAAAATATTACCGTTAGCAGCACATCTCCGTGTATACAGGGGGACGTGCTGCCGACATGATAGAAACGAACGGGGACGAGCGATCATAGTAACGAGCGCTCATCCCCATACATTACTGATCATTGCTCCTTGTGAAAGGAGAAAAATGAGTGGCGATCAACGAGCTGTCTCCTTGCTCGACGCTCGCTGTTATGGCCAATATGGGTCAGTGTAAAAAGACCCTTAGCCACAGAGTCCTGCAAGTATTTTTTCGATTATAAAGGTCTTGGCAAGCTTCCAACATATTAATTTTAGGACATCCTAATTTGATAACCACACCCAAACTTATTGCTAAAGCAACACCCTGCAATTTTTTTGCAAACAGCAGCCTAAACCACAATATTACGCAATATGTAAGCATACACTTGGGCCCATACACACGACCGTAAAAAAATCTCCGTAATTGCGGACCGCAATACGGTCCACAATTACGAACTCGCCCGGTTCTATTGCCCGCTGACACCTTTCCGCATCGCTACTGAAGGGTGTCTGTGCCATAGGACTGTGCCGTGAATTATGGAGCATGTCCTACTTTTCGTTTTTTACGGGCCGTGCTCCCATACTTTTACCCGTCTGTGCTCGAAATCGCAGGCTGTGATTACGGGCACGGCCGTGTGCATGAGGCCTTACGCCTCCTTCATACTTTTTTGTAGCAATTGTATCCATTAAAAAAAAAAAAAAAAAAAGGGCTTTAGAGGATAGGCCATCAATTTTTACTGGCTGGAAAACCCCTTTAAAAAGAAAAACGAAAATCTATTTTTTTCCCACTAAAATACACTGCAAAAAAAAAGACTAAATCAGCATGCACTTATTGTGCAAAAGTATCTGGGAATCGCATAAACGTAAAGACCCATAGAATGACTTTAAAACATTGGACAGCGTGAAAATATAAATAAATACTAAATTGATGGGGTTTTTTTCTGCTACTCCCCTATAAAATGGTTAAAATAAAATAAATCAATGAGTTATAGGTATCCCAAAAAGGTAGAATTAAAAAATATACCTCGACCTAAAAAGAAAAAAACAAAAAACCCCTCAAACGGTTATGTTGACGGAAAAAGTAAAGTTAGGACTCTCGGCGACAATAAAAAAAAAACAACAAAATAGCTGCGTCCTGAATGTCAAAATAGGCGGCCTCCTAAAAGGGGTTGTCCGACCTTTAAATATACTCATTGTATAGATCAGGTACTCAATTACTTTTATAAAAGGTCCACTGATCTGGGTCTGCCGTCAGGTGAAGGTCTGAGCTGAACAAAAGCCGTAAGTATGTGGTAAGGGTGCCAGGAAACAATGTGGCTGAACCGTGGTAACTGTGCAGTTTACCACGAAGCGTCAAGGTTTTGCGGCAAGTACTGGTGAACCACATTTCTTTTTCTGTGCTTCAGCTAAACATGTCCCTCTGTTTCGCATCACACATTGGTAGTCTCACTAGTTACCATACCTGTCCCACAGTAATCGAATGTACCACACATTAGTGTTACTTATGTGAGATGCATAGGGTTAAAATAAAGTGCTTTGGGTACCTCACCATTATAATGAGGCACATGGTATTACTAAATTAATAACCCAATATGCCTCACATAATAGTAGGTATCACCCAGTACCTCACATTAGTAACTCCAATGTGCCTAATGCAGGGCACATAGGGATTATGTGAGGCACATAGTTAGTAAAGTGAGGCGGAATAAGATTACTAGTGAGGCACATGGGGTTTCTAATGTAAGACACACTGAGATACTCATTAAAATTTCCTGGTATCTATTGCTTATTTCTCTGAGGCAGGACATCAGTCAAAACCAAACAGCCAGTACAGAGGACGGCAGAGAGAGGGGGGCATAGACAAGGAGAGTACTCGCAACTGACACGTAATTACCTGCTACACAGTGACCCATTCCCTCGGTCTCTTAAACGGGGGGTCCAGTGGCACAAAATATGATTGCTCACTGTTAATTTATTTTCTCGATCCTACGTCATCGCAATGAGAGAGAAATAGAGACCGCCCTTCCTAGGGACAGAAAACCTGGATGTTAAAATAGGCACCTCCTCTCTCTCCAGTGAATTACTGAGACTCAAGAAAGAGAACCTTTAAATTAAACATAAAATAACATAAGATAACAACAAGAGTGCAAAGACCCGCAAGTGAACCAATACCAAATCAAGAAGACTGGGTAAATGTGGTCAGGGGCGTAACTACTACTGTAGCAGCCGTGGCGGCTGCTACGGGGCCCACGGCTTGGCGCCGCTAGCAGCCGTTATGGCTGCTACAGCGGTAGTGACTCTACTACGGGGCCCGCGCAGCCGAGCCTTTAACATGTATGGGCCGTGTAACAAGGGCCCCCTCATGCCTAGGGGCATCGCCATTTACCAGAGGGGGCCCCGATGCTAGCGACAGCCACTACCTCTTGCTGTAATTGTACCTGCGTCTATAGAACGCAGGTACAAATACATGCATTAGCACTGAATAGGACCGTGGCAGCATGGTGTAACAAAGCAGGCGTGACCGGTGGCACAACACTACTCCAACTTTCTAAGGCACAGGAACAAAGACAGCACGGGATACAGGTACGGGAACAGGATAACATTAAGGGACCATTTGCAAAACTAATACGGGTAAACACAACAACGCTCAGGCAAGGAGTAAAGGGGCAGGGCCCTTCTTATTGTCCAGGGTGATCATGGGCTAATAGAAGATTATTTTCATGTGCACGCGCTGGCCCTCTAAGGCTGGGCACGAGCATGCGCGCGCACCCTACGGCAGAACGGCGCAAAAGTGAGCGCTTGCATCTCCTAGGGAGGAGATGTGGGCCAGCGCTCACAGATCCATGGCTGTGGCCGTAGGGGGGTGAGTAATCCCTACTGTCCGCGGTCGTGGACGCTACACCAACATGAATTTGCCGAAGGCTATAAGCAGTGAGCATATAGATGGTCAGGAAAAAGTTCCATTATACTCATCTGTTGCAGATTCTGTTCCGTGTTCGGACCCAATGTAGTATTACTCCCAGGTTTAAAGGAAAGTGAAAAGCAGCCTACACCTGTAGTAGATAATGTGCTCCAGGTTATAGCAGCAGCTCTGCTTCTTAAAGAGGCTCTGTCACCACATTATAATTGCCCTATCTCCTACATAATCTGATAGGCGCTGTAATGTAGATAACAAGTGTTTTTTATTTTGAAAAACGATCATTTTTGAGCAAGGTATGAGCAATTTTAGATTTATGCTAATTACTTTCTTAATATAGACAACTGGGCAGGTTTTTACTTTTTACCAACTGGGAATTGTAAAGAGAAGTGTATGACTGAACAATCAGCGTCATACACTTCTCTCCAATCATGTCCATTTGTACTCAGCACAGCGTGACGCGATGTCTATTCACACTCCTGACACTTTGGTAAAGTTTGTGTGGGACTTAATCACAGCACAGCGTGATCTCGCAAGGTCATGCTGTGAATGACAGCCCGCTGTGGTGTGTGAGTAAGTCCCACACAAACTTTACCAAAGTGTCAGGAGTGTGAATAGACATCGCGTCATGGCTGGAGGCAATGTCTATTCACTCTCAAGACACTTCAGTAAAGTTAGTGTGGGTGTATGTGACAGCATACACCCACGCTGTGCCGAGTACAAATGGACATGAATGGAGAGAAGTGTATGACGCGGATTGGTCCGAGTCATACACTTGTGTTTACAACAATAGGTACAATTAGAGCACGAGGTAGTGGCTGTCGATAGCACCGGGGCCCCCTCTGGTGCTAGCGATGCCCCTGGGAATGAAATGGCCCTTGTTGCCCGGCCCATACATGTCAGAGGCTCGGCTGCGCGGGCCCCGTAGTAGCGTCACTACCGCTCTAGCAGCCATAACGGCTTTTTATCTCAACCGTAACGGAGACATCCAGATTCAAAGTGTAACTTGGTGCAAAATATGAAAAAAAGGGCCAGTGTGATGTTGCATAAAACCACGCCAACAGAATATGGTGTGATGACGTCTCACCACCATGCAGTTAGCTAACGCATTTTATCCCCATAGGGACTTCATCAGAGCCAATCAAACCCGTTCACAAAGTTACCTGCTTTATAGCGGTACATTTAAAAGGCACATCACCTATTCAAATGTACTTTTATTTCCACACAAAGTGTACATTTCCAAGGGTTCATCAAAGTAACAATTCGATCAGAATACCAATAAACAAACATTTTATAGAGCAAGATAACCTTAATTATCCAATCACACCAGGGGTGAGCAATACGGAGGGTGGCAGGGGTGTAAAAAAGGCAGACAGTTGGCTAAGAGGCCGGCATGCATCGCATAAGGAAGTAGACTGACCACAAGGAAATGTATTATTGCACTTGAAGCAGGCATAATAAACCGTAAAGGTTGTCTTGCGTGAGGGTTCCCCCTTAGGGTCAGACATAGCAGGATTACTAGACTTTACACCAAAAAAAGTGGAAGAGAAGAAATCAAAAATACCACTCAAACTGAGCAGCAATAGGTACTTTGTTATAAAGTTGATAAGGTGAAAAAAGACACAGGTCCATCAAGTCCAACCTATAATCCTACTGTGTTAATACAGAGGAAGGCAAAACCACCATGAGGTTGATGCCGATTGCCTCATTTGGGGAAAAATTCCTCCCGGACTCCAAATATAGCAATCAGAATAAATCTCTGGATCAACATCCCATCTCCAGAATCTAGTACGAATTACCTCTAATATTATATTTTTCAAGATAAGCATCAAGGCCCTTCTTGAACTTGTTCAAAGAATCAACCATCACAACATCCTGTGGTAGAGTTTCATAGTCTCACTGCTCTCACAGTAAAGATGGTGGTGAAACCATTTTTCCTCTAGATGTAGAGGATCCCCCCCCTGTCCTTGTTACAAGCCTAGGTATAAAAAGATCTCTACTGTCCAGTTCTACATTTGTACATTGTAATTAGATCACCCCTAAGCAGTTTTATTTCTAAACTGAATAGCCCCAAGTTTGATGGCCTTACTTTGTACTGCAATCCGCCCATTCCCTTAATTACCTTTGTCACCCTTCTTTGTACCCGTTCTAGTTCAGCCATGTCCTTCTTACACACCGGTGCCCAAAATTGTACACAATATTCCAGGTTGTCTGACTAGTGATTTGTATATAGGCAAAACTATGTTCTTATGTACATCTATGCTTCTTTTGATGCATCCCGCGATTTTATTTGCCTTGGCAGCAGCTGCCTGGCACTGGTTGCTAAAGTGAAATGCACTGTTCACCAATATCACGAAATCAGTGGTAGATTTACCCAGTGTTTTACCATGCATAATTGTAAAATTTGTTTCCTCTGCCCAATTTGACATTTCTCTGCCTAAACCTCTAGCTTCCCTAAATCCCTCTGTAGTATTACATTATCCTCCTCTGTGTTGGTTACTTTACAGAGCTTAGTATCCGTCACGGCTGTAGGGTATACAGACCCTCTAAGCCGCTGCGCCGTAGCAGAAGGCCACACAAAGTCAATAACAGTCTTTAGAACTGTAGTACCTGTATAGAATTTCTGACAAACGTGGCGTAGCAGACACTATGGCGTAGCAGACTCCTCTGCACAGATGACACTGGACATGACACTTAGCGTGGCAGATAGAACAAACAACTCCAACATTAGACTTCAGCTCAGGAATTAACACATCTATGGTTGTGTTCAGACAGCACCGGTGTCCTTGGGTGCTCGAGATAGGGTCCCAACCCCGATGTAGGTCAAGAATTGTAGTCTGCACACCTTGATTGCATTCAAAATTATCTTTATTTGTTTCTCAGGATAAATGCCAGAGGCTATACGTCCAACGTCAAAGTTTCGGTCGTGAGACCTTCGTCGGGCACTGAGCCGTACTGGGGACTCGAACTGCGTGTATATTGCGTAGTATATTGCGTAGTAGCGCTGCTATAAATTATATATGGCAGCTTACCACTCTTAATGGGCGCCCATTAAGAGTGGTAAGCCGCCATATATAATTTATAGCAGCGCTACTACGCAATATACACGCAGATCGAGTCCCCAGTACGGCTCAGTGCACGATGAAGGTCTCACGACCGAAACTTTGACGTTGCACGTATAGCCTCTGGCATTTATCCTGAGAAACAAATAAAGATAATTTTGAATGCAATCAAGGTGTGCAGACTACAATTCTTGACCAGGAATTAACAGTTACAGGATGCAGGATACAGGAACACTGGGAACAGGATACAACTAAGGGACCATTTGCTTAAACTAACATGGGAAGACAACAAAGCTCAGGGAAGGAGAGGAAGGGCAGAGCCCTTTTTATAGTCCAGGATGTATTAGGGATTGGTCAGGGAACTTAGAACTGGCGCGCACTAGCCCTTTAAGGCCGGGAACGAGCGCACGCATCCTACAGGCTCAGTGTGGAGGTTGCAGCCGCACGTACCAGCGTCTCTGGGGAGAAGAGTGACCAGCGGTTGCAGCTGCCGATAGGGTGTGCTGGCGGTTAGCGGCCGCGGGCACAACAGTATCATCTGAAAATACAGAAATTATACTCTGTAAACACTCTACAAGGTAATTTATAGACATATTAAAAAGAAGAGGGCCCAATACTGACCCCTGTGGAACCCCACTGGTAACTGCAACTCACTCTGAGGATGTAGCATTAATAACCACCCTCTATTTTCTATCACTGAGCCAGTTGTTAACCCAATTACATATATTCTCCCCCAGTCCCAGCATTTTCATTTTATATACCAACCTTTTATGCGAGACAGTATCAAACGCCTTTGAAAAGTCTAGATACACAACATCCACAGCCTTACCCAGGTCCAGTCTAGAACTTACCTCCTTATAGAAGCTAATCAGATCGGTTGAACAGGACCGATCCCATAAACCCATGCGGATGCTGCGTTTACAGTTTATTTTCATTGAGATACACGAGAATAGCATCTCTTAGAAAACCCTCAAAATATTTTACCCACAACGGAGGTTAAATCTTACAGGTCAATAATTTCCGGGCTCACTTTTTGAATATTGGCACCGCATTTGCTATACGCCAGTCCTGTGGAACAGACCCAGTCATGATAGAATCCTTAAACATCAGAAATAAGGGTCTGTCTACTACGGTACTTAATTCCTGCAGAATGCGGGGGGTTATACCATCCGGACCCGGTGATGTCTATTTTAGTGATTTTAAGGTGGAGTGGCGCTGCACTTCTTGCTGGGTTATGCAGGTGAAAATTTACTTTATCCTTAATAGAGTCGTCTGGCATTGGATTTTCATGTGTAAAGGCGTTCAATAGATTGGCCTTTTCATCATCCATCTCCACCATTATACCCAGATTATTTTTGGGAGGGCCAACACTTTGTTTCTTATTATTAATGTATTTTAAAAATGTTTTTGGATTACTTTCTTTGACAACAAGTCTCTCTGTTTCAGTCTTTGTTGCCTTTTACAAAACTTATTATTTTTCTTTATAATTATTTAATGCCTCATCACTACCTTCTTGCTTTAGCAGTTTGAGCGCTTTTGTTTTTAATTATTATTTATGGTTACGGTTTTATTTAACCACATCTGTTTCACCTGGTTTCTAGCTTGTTTATCCCATAAGGTATATTTTTCACAGGACCTATTTAAGAGACTTTTAAAAATGTCACGTCTAGTTTGATTATTTTTATTTTTGAAGACATTGTCCCAGTTTATGCCCTTAAGGTCATCCCGGTACTTTTGATATCCTGTCCGGCCTATTGGTTAAAATTAGGTCTAGACCCTCTTGTTGGGTCCTGTAACCGTTGCGAAAGGTAATGGTCTTTAATTATTGTCATAAACCGGTTTCCTTTGTTGGTCCTGCAGGTTTCTGTGAAGGGTCCGTTAAAAAAATAGAACGTCCTATTTTCTTCAGCTTTTACGGATCCCTCGATCCCTGAAGTCTATGAGAATCCGTGAAAACGGGACCCGCACGGGTGTAACTCGGCCGTGAAAAACTCACATCCAAGCTCGCACTCATTTGTGTGAATCTGGTCTACATTTGTCATTTGTGCGAATGTGCACAATGACCGCTGGGTCTTCACCAGCCCCTCCCAATAATCTGTCAACCCGATCCGCCGAATCCGAGCACCCGGAAGACAGCAAACTGTTCGGTATTCCCGGTCTTTGTGACAGATTGCCCTGTTTCCCTAATAATAGTCTCACACTACAAGGACCTGTTTAGCCTTTCCTATGCTCCCATTCCCCTCCTTACTGGATCAGACATTCCCCTGGTTGCTAGAAGATGTGTCTAGCTGCAGCAGTGCCATCCCTGAACTGAAGTCCCCCTCATTTGCCAACTTGGAAAACTTATTGGGGTATTCCAGATTAGGACTAGTCTCCCTGACACGCTTTCCTCTACCCTGCCTTCTGTTACTCAGCTAACTGCCTCAACAGCCTGAACCTCTTTGTTACCATCCTCCTCTGCATCTGCCCCAGTTAGCTTGCTCAGTGAGCAGCAAACTCCTCTCCAAGTTGTCAATTGGCCGCAGTGCTAAAAGTTGCTCACTTAGTTCCAGAATATGGGCTTCAAAATGGGCAATTCTCAAACCCCCTACACAGTAGTATGGTCTCTCAGTCGGCTGTTCAAAAAGAGCATACATGTCACAGGATGTACACTGGGTAGCATTGGCCGCAATGGAAATCATTGTGTCTAATGGGGATTTATCAATCAATATACCATTATAGGGGAAAAAATATATACACTAAACACCCCAGGCAACATTTTCTTCTAAAGTGACAACCTCAAGTCACTGAATCATAAATCCCGCTTAAGACACGGCACACTTGAAAGAAATGCACAGTCCCACGCTCGCTCAGCTGCTTGCTTTAAATAATTTTTTGCCACTTAGCTGCACCTGCTAGTAAGGTCTCTGGCTGCAACCCCCTTCTATTGAGGGAGTAATGGCTGTTATACCGAGCTCTGCTAGGACAATTGCACTGCCTGTACCTAGCACGGCTAGAATAATGCACGTTCCTACAGGCAGTTAGCTTAGTGACTGCAGGGTAGGGCACCTGTAGGGAAAGTAGAAAAGGAGCCAAGGGCCGATGCTACCTGATTTCAAAGTGTCTGATGTCCGTCCTGAGGCAAGGAAGCAGCAGCTCTGTGCAGGAGGTCCTGTGTCCCCAGCAGCGTCTGTCCAAATGGAGGCGAGCAGAAAGGACACTTAAGCTCCACCTACAGAGCGCCACGATTTGCCACTTGCGGTCATGTGAGAAAAAGAAAAATCACGCTGGAGCGCTATTGGAGGTGTGAGGGGCCCATTCCACCACCTGTGCAGAAAAACACAAAATGGCGCAAGCCATATAGAAAATAGCGCTGCTGGCCTAAAAGTGCTGAAAGAGCCCAGGTTGCAAGGAAAGAAAGCCCCAGCTGCCAAAAAGAATAGGCTGGTCCAACGGACTGCTGCAGTACACAAGCGGTGGCCAGGTGAAGTAACACTCACCCTGTATGCTCTGCATCTCCCAGATGAACTGACCAACAGGAGCACCCCCTCAGTGTTACCTCCTTTATTAAGAGGACACTGATGGGAGAAGAGTTAGAGGTGCTCCTTAGGCTGGTGGGTGACAGAGGAGCTGACGCCCTTGTCCCACTTGTCTTCATAGGCAAATTGGACACTATGCCCCCACCAAGAGGGAAACACAGGGAGACAAAGTCAAACCTGCGCTCCATGTTCTTAATGAAAAAAATAAAAATAAAAATTGTGGTAGGGACTTTGCTGCTATCAGCAGAAGTGTCTGTCTCCTACAACACTAAGTGAAGAATGAATAGCTCAGTATCGGTGGGCAGGGTAGATCCAGGAAAAGGGGCCACTTTCTTACTTCTTTGCGTCAAGCCTCCTAGTGGCAACAGCATATACCTGCGGTCTGTGTCCCCCAATGTAACAAACAAAAAAAAAAACACCTTTACAGACAATGAAATTGGTCTTAGCTGTATGCTAACACACAAATATGCTGTTGACATGCTACAACCATTGTGATTGGCAAACAAATTTTTACACGTCAGATCGGTTTTCTGGCAAAAACAAATTTAGATTGATATTGGTCTGATTGGACAAAAATTGGTCAGATATCTCTACATGTAAAGGCACTCTATGGCTAAATTTAACGTTCTGTTGGTTTTCTGTTATTTCCCATTGTTTATATAATGGTCCCTAGTGGGACAGCTCTAGAACCCACATGCTAAACAGGGCCACCAATGCAGTTCAGAGATCAGAGCAAAGATGTTTAGTTACATGTCCGACAGAGAAGTGAACTGCTGTCAATTTCCAATGGGAACCAGCACAGCTTTGTAATCTGCTGTTTGTAGGGGTGTAGAAAATTGCATTAAGTAACTTAAAATTTGGTATGACCCAAGCAGAGTATTTGAAAAGTTATTTCATTTTAATGTAGACCATAATAATTGTTATTCATAGGGTATGTTCACACATAGAAGAAACACTGTGGATTTTTCCGCAACGGATTTAAAAGCGGAAAATCCGCAGCGTATTACAGTGGCAGCAGAGTGGATAAGATTTGAACACCTCTCATGCCCACACTTCAGAAAAAAAAAAAAATCTGCCAAAATTATTTTCATAATTTGACCTGCGGTGCAGTTTTTTTTAATCAGCAGTATGTACATTTTTTGCTTCAGAATCGCTGCTTTTCTGTTGTGGGTTCTCCCCGTTTAATTCAATGGGAAGCTAAACTCTGCAACAAATAGCAAATGTTGCGATTCCACCGCAAAAATCAGAACTTTTTTGTGTGTAACATGAATAATAAAGTGAATACTTACAGCCCGGCCGTTGCCATAGCGACACTTTCTTCTGTTCTCCGTCCAGGCTAGCCTCCTGGGTTGACGTTTCATCCCAATTGACTACTACATAATCATAATCTTAGGAGGCCGGCCTAGACGAGAACAGAAGAAAGCGTCGCTATTACAACAAAGAACGGGGTAAGTATAATTTATTTTTTTCCGCAACCAGTTTTCCGCAGCAGCGATTTCACCAGAAAAACTGCACCACAATTTGGTGCAGTTTGTTTGGCTGGAATTCCCTGCGAGTTACAAGACTGATATACTGTGTACTTTTACGCAACGTATCCACCCTTTGTGAACACAGCCATATAGTGTCAACATTCTACAACGCTTATTTACACGCAGCAGAAACTGCCTAAAATCTGATGTTAGGCCCTTTTCACATGGTCTTTGTAGTGCCCGTTTGCTGTATGTATACGTCAAACGTATTCATAGGCTGCCACGTAGGGTTCGTGGACCCACTGGGCCGTACCGCCTTGGCGGTATGGCAGCTGGCCAACAGGGCGCAGGTCAGAGTCTATAGTTTATATAGGGTACCTGTGGCAGCTCGGACAGTAGCAAGGCAGGCTAGAACTAGGCAGCAGGACAGGCGTGGTATACAGCACAGCACAGCTACAGCTAAGTACGGCACTAGATCAGGATACAGGAAACACTAGGGAGACCATTTGCAAGACAGACTAGGAATACAACAACAAAGCTCAGACGTAGGAGGATGGGGCTGGGACCTTCTTATAGCCCAGAGTGCTCTGGACCAATTAGATCAATCACCAACATGTTTGCGCTCCGGCTTCTCAAGTTTGGACTGAGCTCGTGAGCGCACCCTGGTGGTCACTGTGGAGAAGGACGGCTGTATGTGCAGACATCTTGAGAGAAGGGCGTCGACTGGATGGAAGGAGTTCGTGGTCAGCGACCATGGACGTTACAGTGGCCCCCCAATCACCCGACGGAGGCTAAGAGAGTGTCCTTTGGGCATCCGTCAGGATGGTATACCTTTTCTCCTGTTGTATGAAATAGTGCAGTCTACTGCGCTATTCATTATAGAGGTATTATTTTTTTTTTTAAAAGCATACTGAACTATATCAGGTTTTTTTTTTTAACATGGAAGCTTCAGTCTGGAAATCCTCCCAACGTATACCTCAGACGGTCTCTGCAAATGCAGTGTGAAAAGGACCTTACATGCAGGTCTTGTGAAAAGGGCCTTAAAATGCTCATCTGCCTCTGCATTCATATGGGGAAAAGAAGAAATCTATGACATATAGACATGCTTCTTGCAGATTTTTCTCTACAGCATGTAAACAGAGTTTTATAAAACCACAATCACTAAACTAAACTTTGCTACAGATTTTTGGTACGAAATATGCACATAAAATCCACCGTGTGTGAACATGACTGCACCTGTAGCATCACACAGCATTAATACACAAACAATAATAGAGCATTGAGGGGATAAATATGAACTATTGATACTTTTATAGAGGTTTTCAAAATACCCAGTGGTTTATGAATGGATTTATTAAGTCCATTAAATACAAATAAAACAGAAATGGTCACTTACTAGGACGCCAGTAACAAATTATACACATCTGGTCATTTTTAAAAAGACATTTCAAGACTGTTCCATACACAGACATAGGAAGCCCTTCTTTTTGTATATCCTACTGGCTTAAAGTGGTTGTCCAGCATTAGAAAAAGATCACTTTCTTCCCAGAACAGCGTCACACCTGTCCATGTGTTGTTTCTGCTAGCAGCTCACCTCCATTAGACTGCTATACCACATCCAACCACCCGGACTGCTGTGGGGCCATTTCTGGAAGAATGAAGCCATGTTTTTCAAATCCTAGACAACCCCTTTAAGTGTGAATTTCTCTCAGATCATCTTTATGACAGCTAAAACATCTTGAAATGAGCCACTGGCAACCAACTTACTTTTTTGGATTGATATTGCTGGAGGAGGGGTGTGAGACAAAAGACATTGCCTCCTGGAATAGTGTGGATCCTAAAGTCAGGTTTACAGTATTAACCCCACCTTTATCTGTTAGGCCTAATTCACACCGAGTTTCTTCAGGAATTTTGAGGCGGATTTTTTTTTTTTTTTTTATTGCCAGCGTTTTTCCGTGGCCGTTGAACCTAATGCAAAAACCAGCGGAAAAAAATAAATAAATCTTTAAACGGCTTCAATGAGAGGTCAGAGGTGGAAACCACTCGAAAAAAAAGAACATGCCACTTATTCATTGAAATCAATGGGAGGCGATTTGGGACATTTCTTGGTGCTCATTCAGACATGGTATCTGCGTCAAAATCAGTACAAGAAACGCTGTGTGAACTGACCCTTAGAATTACTTCCGTTTACAGCTCTCCATTGTAAGCTTAACAAAATGATCCCAACTTACTGTACATGGAGTGCGGGGATAAGGAATATACCAGTTCAGCAACAACATCAGTAAATCTAATAACAGTTAAAGTTTCAGTGAAATAAGACAACCACGTGTTATGTGACTTATACATATAGTTGAATACAATTGAAACCTCTTAAATCAGTGTTTAGAAGACTTGTATGGCACTAGGGTAGAGCGCAGGGCCAACCTGTAACACATCACGCCACGAAGTCAGTTATTTCAGCTCATCTATGGGCTCCTGTGGTCAGCGCTTGTGTTCCTCACTCATGTCGGACTCGCTGCAATGCCACATAAAAGTTACTCTTCTCCTCCAGACTGTGCCAACCAATAGGTCCCACTTCGCAGTCTGCACACACCAGGAACTTTACTTTTCCTACGTCTTTGGTGAAGCCCACATTCTCAAAAGTAAACATGTCATGTACAAGCCAATGCTCAACAAGAAGCTCACAGTCTGGATTGGACTCATCAGCCAGAGACGATTTCTTCTTCATTGAAGGCAGAAGCAGCTGCAGGAAATAAAAAAATAAATAAATGGTGTTTTGTAACAAAAAGGAGGTGGTATTAAGGGGGAAAAGCATTAAAAGGTGTCGTCTAATTAGAATATATGGCCGTCATGGAGAGGATGGCCGTGTTCAGTACGCTAGCTAGAGCCGCTTTCATTTTGGGGGACTGCAGTGCGACCGTATATTACGCAGCCGGTCTTGGATTTCATTATGTGCTGTGTAATATCACACTGAAAACATGTACACCAAACCTATTCCCCAAAACGCAGTGTGAACAAAGGCCTTACCATACAGTGACAAAGTGACATGTCCTGATGGGATATCCCCCCTGGGTGATCTTTTGTCATGTCGATAGAGAACATTGCTTCCAGTCTGGAGTACCCCCAGATCCCACCCTGAAGGTCACACAGTGGTGCTGTTCAGATTTACAAAGGTTACAAGGCATTTTAGGAAGCTCTATGGGTGTCAATGGATCTGTATAGGCACCACAAATGTAACATGTATGAATAAATACCCCTTATAGAACATACACTAATGTGGACCGGACACTAGCCCAGGGCTTTCTGGATTTCTCTCCAGCACAACGCTGTAATCTTCCATTACTATGACTCGGGTCCCACCATAAGCTATTTCTGTGGACAGGTTTATAGTTTATTCTGGGGCACGGAGTCTGAGTCACGTATAGTTTCTAACCTCCCTCTGTGCCAGTGTCGCTGTCCCGGCCGATAACACCCGGCAGCCGCAGCGCTGACACAACACCGCCCGCGAGTTCTTCCCATCAGCAGACACCAGTGTCTCGTCCATCGTCGTTCAGCAGACTGAAGGCCCCCAGTACGTCACGGTCATGTGACCAAAAAAGTTCACGTCATTGGGTCACATGATCGTCCTTACAAAAAACGAGTGAGCGGGTTCTGCAGTTGTGACATGAACGCCATGATCGCTCAATACAGCAAAAGAAAAGCTGCTAAACGCCTGACGTTACGTAGCGCTACGGAGAATCCCAGCTCGCCGCAGAAATACTCCCTGTAGTTAGCGGGAACGCATGGCGCGTTACTGGACTGGTCCTACTATGCAAACATGGAAAATGCAGCATTATTCCTCTAGAGGGCGCCTGCAGGGTATTCCGGCTCCAGTATTCTAGTATTCAGCTATACATAGTGGTCAGTGCAGTGCCCGGTCTAATCACACGTTGCTGGCAAATTGCTGTTTTGTACTGCAAAAACACGGCGTGTAAATAGACACTGAGGGTATGTGCACACACACTAATTACGTCCGTAATTAACGGACGTATTTCGGCCGCAAGTCCCGGACCGAACACACTGCAGGGAGCCGGGCTCCTAGCATCATACTTATGTACGATGCTAGGAGTCCCTGCCTCGCTGCAGGACAACTGTCCTGTACTGTAATCATGTTTTCAGTACGGGACAGTTGTCCTGCAGCGAGGCAGGGACTCCTAGCATCGTACATAAGTATGATGATAGGAGCCCGGCTCCCTGCACTGAGTTCGGTCCGGTACTTGCGGCCGAAATACGTCCGTTAATTACGGACGTAATTAGTGTGTGTGCACATACCCTCATGAGGCTGGGTTCACACGAGCACATTAACGTCCGTAATGGACGGACGTATTTCGGCCGGAAGTCTCGGACCGAACACAGTGCAGGGAGCCGGGCTCCTAGCATCATAGTTATGTACGATGCTAGGAGTCCCTGCCTCTCCGTGGAACTACTGTCCCGTACTGAAAACATGATTACAGTACGGGACAGTTGTCCTGCAGAGAGGCAGGGACTCCTAGCATCGTACATAACTATGATGCTAGGAGCCCGTCTCCCTGCAATGAGTTCGGTCCGGGACTTCCGGCCGAAATACGTCCGTCCATTACGGACGTAATTAGTGTGTGTGCACATACCCTGAGGGTATGTTCACACGCAAACTCAAAAACGTCTGAAAATACAAGGGAAAACAGCTACTGATTTTCAGACATTTTGTAAGCCACTCGCGATTTTCGTGACGTTTTTTACGGCCGGTTTTGGAGCTGTTTTCTATGGAGTCAATGAAAAACGGCTCCAAAAACGCAAGTTGATTTAAAAAACGTCTGAAAATCAGGGGCTGTTTTCCCTTGAAAACAGCTCCGTATTGTCAGACATTTTTTAGTAAGCGTGTGAACATAGCCTCATAAGAAAAAACAGCTGAGGTTATAAGGAGCTGAGCCATTTTTGCTCCTTAGGCTGGGTTCACACGACCTATTTTCAGGCGTAAACGAGGTGTATTATGCCTCGTTTTACGCCTGAAAATACGGCTACAATACGTCGGCAAACATCTGCCCATTCATTTGAATGGGTTTGCCGACGTACTGTGCAGACGACCTGTCATTTACGCGTCGTCGTTTGACATCTGTCAAACGACGACGCGTAAATTGACTGCCTCGGCAAAGAAGTGCAAGGCACTTCTTTCAGACGTAATTTGAGCCGTTCTTCATTGAACTCAATGAAGAGCAGCTCAAGTTTTACGAGCGTCTCAGATGCCTCGCATAATACGAGGAGGAGCTTTTACGGCTGAAACAAGGCAGCTGTTTTCTCCTGAAAACAGTCTGTCATTTCAGCCGTAAAAGCCAGCTAGCGTGTGAACATACCCTAACTTGGATCCAGGCTACAGCTTTGGCTCATAAAATCAGGGTATGTTCACACGCAGTGGTTTCAGACGTAATTCGGGCCGTTTACGCCTTGAAATACGCATGAAAAAACTGCACCATTACGCCTCCAAATATCTGCCCATTGCTTGCAATGGGATTTACGGTGTTCTGTTCCCACGAGGCTTAATTTTACACGTCATTGTCAAAATACGGCGCATAAAATGACGCCGTGTAAAAAGAAGTGCAGGCCATTTCTTGGGATCCAGAAACGGCCGTAAAATACGCCGCGAAAAAGTGAGTTGCTACAAAAACGTCTGAAAATCAGGAGCTAGGATGACATCATGGGCGTAACTAGGAAAGACTGGACCCCCTCCCCTTATAGATAATGCCCCCTGTAGACCGTGCTATACAACCTCCCTGTAGACATTGTCACACCCCACTTGTAGATAGTGCTCCCCCTGGGCGATAGTGCCATAAAGCCCCCCTGTAGATAGCGCCATACAGCTCTCCCTGTATACAGTGTCACACAGCCCTCCTCCCTTGTATATAGTGCCACACAGCCCCCTTGCCTTGTATATAGTGCCACACAGCCCCTCCTTAGTAGATAGCGACACACAGACCCCTGTAGATTGCACCACACACAGACCCCTGTAGATTGCGCCACACAGCCCTCCCCGTTGTAAATAGTGCCAGACAGCCCCCCTTGTATATAGTGCCACACAGCCCCGTCTCTTGTATATAGTGCCACACAGCGCCCCTCCCTTGTAAATAGTGCCACGCAGCGCCCCTCCCTTGTAAATAGTGCCACGAAGCGCCCCTCCCTTTTAAATAGTTCCATACAGCGTCCCTCCCTTGTAAATAGTGCCACACAGCGCCCCTCCCTTGTAAATAGTGCCACACAGCGCCCCTCCCTTGTAAATAGTACCACACAGCCCCCTTCCCTTGTACTAGTCCTTCTCAATGAATTAGAATATCATCAAAAAGTTAGTTTACTTCAGTAATTCAATTCAAAAAGTGAAACTCATTATATAGATAATTACACACAGAGTTTTGCTATTTCCAGCATTTTTTTCTTTTAATGTTGAAGATTATGGTAACGGTTAATGAAAACCCAAAATTTTGTGTCTCAGAAAATTAGAATATTATATAAGCCCAATTTCAAGAATGTTTTTTAATACAGAAATGTTGGCCTACTGAAAAGTATGTACAGTATATGCCCTCAATACTTGGTCGGGGCTCCTTTTGCATGAATTACTGCATCAATGCAGCGTGGCATGGAGGCGATCAGGCTGTGGCACTGCAGCAGTGGCGGATTAAGTGTACCATGGGCCTTGGGCTATTGAGTCAACTTGGGCCCCCTCCTTCCCCCTTACACGCAATCCAACCCCCCCAACCTGCTGACACTGCACCCATCAGTGCCACTGAACTGACGGATACAGGTTTTAGCACTAGATACAGCTGCTCTGTATTCAGGATATAAAGCAGCTGTATCTCAAAAAGTAAAAATCATTTTTAATAAAAAGTATTTAGAAAGTTGCACCAAACACACTGATACACGGTTTTATTAACCCCTTCAGGACTGAGCCTATTTTGGCCTTCAGGACGAAGCCGATTTTTCAAATCTGACATGTGTCACTTTATGTGGTAATAACTCCGGAATGCTTTTACCTATCCAAGCGATTCTGAGATTGTTTTCTCGTGACATATTGTACTTTATGTTAGTGAAAAAATTTGGTTCATAAATTCAATATTTATTTGTAAAAAACACCAAGATTTGGAGAAAATTTGCAAAAATTAGCATTTTTCTAAATTTAAATGTATCTGCTTGTAAAACAGATAGTAATACCACACAAAATAGTCACTAGTTAACATTTCCCATATGTCTACTTTAGTTTGGTATCGTCTTTTGAACATTCTTTTATTTTTCTAGGACGTTACAAGACTTAGAACTTTAGCAGCGATTTCTCATATTTTCAAGAAAATTTCAAAAGGCGATTTTTACAAGGACCAGTTCAGTTCTGAAGTGGCTTTGAGGTCCTTATATATTAGAAAGTCCCCATAAATCACCCCATTTTGAAAACTGCACCCCTCAAAGTATTCAAAACAGCATTCAGAAAGTGTATTAACCCTTTAGGCGTTTCACAGGAATTAAAGCAATGTAGAGGTGAACGTTACAAATTTCATTTTTTTTTTACAAATTTCATTTGTAATACATTTTTTCTATACCACAGAAGGTTTTACCCGAGAAATGTAACTTATTATTTATTGCCCAGATTCTGCAGTTTTTAGAAATACCCCACATGTGGCCCTAGTGTCCTAATTTACTGAAATACAGGCCTCAGAAGCAAAGGAGCACCTAGTGGATTTTGGGGCCTCCTTTTTTTTAGCATATATTTTAGGTACCATGTCAGGTTTGAAGAGGTCTTGTGGGGCCAAAGCAATAAAGACCCCCAAAAGTGACCTCATTTTGGAAACTACACCCCTCAGGGAATTTATCTAGGGGTATAGTTAGCATTTTGAACTCACAGTTTTTTTGCTAAATTTATTTGAATTAGTTTGTGAAGATGAAAATCTACTTTTTTTCTGAAAAAACGTAGAAATTGTTAATTTTTTCAAGTAATAAAAGAGAAAAAACACCCCAACATATGTAAAGCAATGTCTCCTGATTATAGCAATACCCCATATGTGGTAATAAACTGCTGTTTGGACCCACAGCAGGACTCAGAAGGGAAGGAGCACCATTTGGATTTTGAAATTCTGATTTTGCTGGAATAGTTTTCAGTGCCATGTCGCGTTTGAAATGCACTGGAGGGAACAAAATAGTGGAAACCCCCGGAAAGTGACCCCATTTTGGAAACTACACTCATCAAGGAATTTTTCTAGGGGTAAAGTTAGCTTTTTGACCCCACGGTTGTTTTGCTGAATTCATTGGAATTATTCTGTAAAGGTAAAAATCAACTTTTTTTCTGAAAAAAGGTAGCCATTTTTAATTTTTACAAGGAATAAAGGAGAAAAAGCACCCCAACATTTGTAAAACAATTTCTCCCGATTACGGAAATATGCCATATGTGGTAATAAACTGCTGTTTGGACCCACAGCAGGGCTTAGAAGGGAAGGAGCGCTATTTGGCTTTTGGAGCTCAAATTTAGCTGAAATGGTTTTTGGGTGCCATGTCGCATTTGCAAAGCCCCTGAGAGGCCAAAACAGTGGAAACCCCGCAAAAGTGGAAATTACACCACTTAAAGAATCTATCTAGGGATATAGTGGGCATTTAGACCCCACAAGTCTTTTGCAGGATTTATTAGAATTAGGCCGTGAATATGAATATCAACATTTCTTCCACTAAAATGTTGCATTTTTTTCAATTTCACAAAGGATAAAGGGGGAAAAAGCTGCCCAACATTTGTAAAGCAATTTCTCCCGAGTACGGCAATACCCCACGTGTGGTCATAAATGGTTTTTCATTAGAAAGTAATTAACCCTTTCTGGACTGATCCATTTTTTCCTTTTCCTTTTTCGTTTTTTCCTCCCCGCGTTCCAAGAGCCACAACTTTTTTATTTTTCAGTAAATAGAGCGGTGTGAGGGCTTATTTATTGAGGGACGAGCGTTCGTTTTTATTGGTGCCATTTTTTGGTACATACAACTTTTTGAGCACTTTTTATTACATTTTTAGGTAGAGCCAAGGTGACCAAAAAAACTGCGATTTTGCCGTTTTAAATTCTTTATTTTTCACGTGAGACGCTCCATACATCACCCCCCACAGTAAGACATGCTATGTTGTGGTGTGCGAAGGGGTTAATGCACAGCGCATGGTGCGGAGTGAAAATTAAAATTTTCCACTCATATGCCATTTTAGTGCACTATATGTTATGCCCAGTTTGTGCCACTGAAGACAAATACCTCATAAAATATTAACCGGGTTCTCCCGGGTATGGCAATGCCATATCTGTGGACGTAAATTGGTGTTTAGGCACGCTGCAGGGCTCAGAAGGGAGGGAGCGGAATTTGGCTTTTGGGGCGCAGATGTAGCTTGGTAGTTGTTCTGTTTGGGGTTTTACTGGTGTTTCCGTTTATAATGTGGGGGCATATGTTATCTGTGCGGAGTACATCAGGGTATAATTAGAGGGTATAATAATGCAGTAAATAAATAATAATCCGCAGATATGTGGCGGGTATCGCACTTATAAATGGCGCCCGATCTTATCTGCTTTTGGACACTCTGCACATTTTGCATCGCCATATTCTGGGAGCCAGAACTTTTTTATTTTTTCTCCACCGGAGCTGTGTGAGGGCTTATTTGTTGCGGGACAATAAGTAGTTTTCATTGGTACCATTTTGGGGCACCAGAAATTTTTTTGATCGCGTTTTATTCCATTTTTTGGCAAGCCAGGTGACCAAAAACCATCAATTCTGACAATGTTTTTTATTCTTTTTTTTTTATGGCCGTCACCCTAGGCTATAAATGACCATTTTACTTTATTCTGTGGGTCGATACGATTACGGCGATACCAGATGTATATAATTTTTTTATGTTTTGCAGCGTTTGTGCAATAAAATCACTTATTTATAAAATAAATAATTTTTTGTGTCACCATATTCTGAGAGCCATAACTTTTTTATTTTTCAGTCAAAAAAGTGGTGAAAGGGCTTGTTTCTTGCGGGACGGGTTGTAGTTTGTATTGGTACCATTTTGGCGTACATGCGACTTTTTGATCACTTTTTATTGTATATTTTGGGAGGGTTGGTAACCAAAAAATTGTGATTCGGGCACTGTTTTTCGTTTATTTTTTTCGCTGTGTTCACCGTGCGGGAAAAATAATATTACACTTTTATAGTTGGGGTCGTTACGAACGCGGCGATACCAAATATGTGTACTTTTTTTAACGTGTTAATTTTTTTCCTATAATAAAAGAGTTATTATAGGAAAAAAAGCATTCTTTGTTTATGTCACTTCTAACTTTTATTTTTACACTTTTTAAAAACATTTTTTTATCTTTTTTTTTACTTTTTTTACTTGTCCCACTAGGGGACACTTAGACTTGCAGCTTTGATCGCTGATGGAACACATTACACTACACACGTAGTGTAATGTGTTCTAACTGTCATTATGACGTAACTGTCACACTGACAGGAAGCATCGGAGGACCGGCCGGAGGCTGCTCCTCCGAGGCTTCCGTACATGGCAACTCGGAGGTCATTGTCTGGCCTCTGGTTGCCATGATAAGGATCGCCAGCCCCCGCAAATGCATGTGGGGGGCTGCCGATCCGCTGTAAACCTCTTCGATGTGGTGATCGCAATCGACCACCGCATCGAAGGGGTTAATTGCCGATTTCAGCGGCGACAGGCCGCTGATCGGCAACGGGGAGAGCAGGGCAGACACAGTTAACCGCCGCTGCGGTGTAGCGCCGCGCGGCGGTTAACTGTTAAAGTGCGGACGTAACTGCATGCCCAGGTGCGCGAAGTTACTGCTCACCTGGACGTGCATTTACGCCAAGGTGCGGGAAGGGGTTAAAGAAAAAGTAATAAATAATAACAATAATAATAATAGAAAAATTAATACCTCTCTTTAAAGTGTAACTAAACTTTTAAAAAACTATGATATATCAGAACTTTTAATCGGTTGGGGGTCCGAGCACTGAGACCCCCACCGATTGCTAAAGTGAATCGGTAGAAGTGCACGATTGAATGCTTCGTTTCTGATCGCCATTCGTACACCGCTTGCTCGGCTTTCCGATAAAAGCAGATCAGAAAGGAAGCGGCAGGAGGCGTGGCTTGGACATGGCGCTGACCAGACGTGCTGCTTGAGAGCTCCGTTCCTGCACTTCCCTAACCCGATCATAAGCACATTAAATTAATAAGCATCATTTTATCACCCTGATGGTCAGGAAATCCAAGGCCTCCACGGGGACTCCTTACTGTACACGGCAGATATCTTCAGCCGGCTCCATCCAGAGATTTCTGACCGACGCTGCAGCTGGAACATCATCTAAGATGGCGCCGCTGGAGGGGAGGCGAGATGGCGCCGGGACTTCGCTTCCAGAGGGGCTATCATCTGCGGCCGGCGCTGCTGCATCAGGTACCGCTAGTACCTTCCCCTCGATATCGGGCTCTCAGGGGCAGTTTCCCTCCCTGCTGGATGGGATTGAGCCGTGCTCTTCTGGGGCTGAGATGGCGCTGCCTGCGCGGGACTGCTCGCCACGTGGTGCCTGTCATGGCGGCCGGGTTTCTCCCTTATCCTCCCCTCATGTGCTGGGGCCTGCAATGTCACCTTCTACCACTCCCAGAGATATGGCTGTTCATCCCTCCTCTCATATAGGTGGTTCTGCTGTCCTAGGGGATGATTTACAGGGCCTGAGACGACAGTTATCAGCATTGCCCACTAAACAGGACATGGAACGTTATGTAAACCGTCTTGAGACGACATATAAATCAGAGATACAATCTCTTACTACCAATTTATCTCAATTGTCCGATCAAGTACAGCGGATGGAAAGCGATGTTTCCGGTATTACACAGCAACAAGTTTCTCATGCCGACCGATTGGATCAACACTCTCATCAGATTCACGCATTATTTAACCTTGCTGAGGATCATGAGAATCGGAATCGCCGTAATAATATTCGGCTTCGAGGCATCCCTGAGGATATCTCTCCGGGTCAACTCATTCCTGCTCTACAGTCTCTGTTTAATTCATTACTCGGGCGCCCTGCTGCTGATCCTCTGGAGCTGGATAGAGCTCACAGGACTCTAGGCCCGCGTAACCCGGATCCTGATAGGCCTAGAGATGTGCTATGCCGTGTCCATTTCTTTTCTGTTAAGGAGCAGATCATGAGGAAGGCCCGGGATAAAGGCGAGGTTTTATTATAGGGGGTCAAGATCCAGCTGCTGTCTGATTTGTCCAGGATGACTCTGGACAAGCGCCGAGTGCTACGTCCTTTGCTGGATGTCTTGAGAGAACATGAGATCTCCTATTCCTGGGGTCACCCCTTTCAGTTGCAGGTTCGCAGGGACGGGGCACTGCTGAGTGTTCGTGACCCGGGGGATATTCCGGATTTCTGCGCTGCTCTCCGTTTGCCTAGAGTCTCTCTCCCTGATTGGCCTTATGTTCCCATCCCGCCGCCGCGTCCACGATCACGCAGGCGAGGTTGTTCTCCTGCTTCTCCTATGATGGTCGTCATGCGGAGCCGATGTGATGCCCTTTTAATGTCTCCTAATTGTAGCCTGCTGTCGGAGCCTAATTACAATGGTTATTGTGTTCATCAGCTGAGGCAATTATATTCGGAGTTTCATGTGGACATGTCTGTGTGGGTCTGCATTATGTTTTAGGTGATTGCTGTTGGAGACCTGGTGGCTACTGATGTCGGTTGATTGCTGTTAATACGCCACAATCGTGAATGGTTATTTTTATTATTTTTCTTTATTGCTAATGTAAAGGGAAGTGTTTTATACATTTATATCTATATACATGTGAGTGTAGATATATATAGATTTGTCCCTCCAGAAAGGTGTATACCCATCCCCCTATTAGATAATGGTATTCCATGTGGCCCAGGCCCCTCCCTTTCACGTGCATGAGCCTGTGAGGTCACACAGGAGTGCACGGGGAGGTTTAAAAGGACAAACTTTCCCAAAACTCACTCTCTTGTTCCTGCTCCCCAACTCCACTAAGGGTCTCCTCTTCCCTCCTGGCCTGCTCATGGCCCTTGCTGAGAGACCACACCAACTTGTACCACATGGACTGCTAAGTATCCACGTGTAGCAGCAGCTACACGTTATGTTCTCCCCCTCCTTACTTTAACCCTTTCCTAAGTTAACCCTTTATCCTCCTGCTGTCCCTGGTAACCCTTGCTATTAACCCTTAGAGTATAGGGAAAGCTATATTAGGAGGGAGTGATACAGAAATAGTGAGCGTGTATTGGATTGTAACGTAACTGTATTCATGTGTATGTTTAGGTATGTGGGTGGAGGCATAACATAGGATACCGTGTTTATACTGTACTACGTATAGTGTGAGTATACTCAGTATATATTAACGTGTTATGTGTATTCGGGTATACTGATACTATACTGTGATCAGTTACTGTGTTCTGTGTTTAGTTTGGTGTATTTTATATGTAAGTGTGATTATTGTTAGTAATAAATATTACCCTTTATTTACTATACAATTGTACTGTCCTATTCCGTAGAAGCAAAGCAAAGCAAGTAGACGTTAGTATAAGGAAAAGGTAGGGGAACTAGGCATAACCCTAGTGACCCTGATTATACGGGGGTGGTAATAGTGGGCGACCAAGTAGGTGAAACCCAGCTATTATACCAGCCCTTGTACACACGTGGATGAGTGTGTAGTAAGGAAGTGTGCATATATATAGATATATTATTATATTTATAGTTATATATGTATATAGAGCCCTTTTACATTGGCGAGCCAGCCAGGAGACTATATATATATATATATATATATATATATATATATATATATGTAACCGCTTTAACATTTGGCGAGCCAAGGCCCGAACTGTTTTCAATTTATTTCTGTGTTTTGTACAATAAAATTGTGTTATAACGTGAACTAAGATAGGCGGAGAGGCGTGTAGTGATAACATACTTACACAGTGAAGTGTTATGTTATGCTGTGCGCCCAGACCTTGAAGTTTTGACGAGTAACACAGTTTTATTTAAGGCTTAATACAGGATACAACTGAGAACAGCGAACCTATTGTTTTTTGTTTTGTTTTTCTAAGGTATTAACGTTTTTATTTTGCTTTGCGGTGTGCTGATCTACGGGCGATCGAGCAATACATTAGAGTCTTATGCAGTAACCAAGAGGACTTCTGATAGAGTAAGTATGGATTTCTCCACACTTAAAAAACTTTCTAAACATAGTTCATTCAACCCAGTAACCCCCACTACATACAAGTCAGCAGGAATGCTGTGGTCCACTCTGCTGGATGAGGCTTATGCGCATGATAAGATGTGCATAAGCAAGAGGAGTGTTTTTAACAAAACCTCCAAAAGGCTCCACATGCTCGCTAAACTAATATGTGTTTATGAAGAGATGTGGAAGCCTGATCACTCAGAAAAGAGTGATTCCCCAAATCTTCACTGCCAGTGTTGTGTCAACAATGTGAAGCAGGTTTGTGCTTTGCAGACACAACTGGCAGAGAATTCTCAATGTAACATTGATAGAGATAAGCAAATTTGCATGCTGGAATCGCAGGTGATAGTTTTGAAAAATCGTGGTGATGATATTGATGCACAGCTGACTGGGTCTTATGCTGTGATCAATGCGTTTAAGGATAAGGCGGCATCTACGGATGCGATCATTGCCAAGTTAAATGATGAGCTTGCTGCTAGGTCACAATTGGTTGCCAGTATGCAAAACATCATAAAAGATTTCTCAAAAATGTTACCGGCCTTGTCTTTTTCAAGGCCTGATTCTGCTGTAAGTTTGCCCTCTACAGGGAAAAAAGGGGGGAGTAGAAAGAGTGATGGATCAGATGTCCCGAATCGTGATCCCATCCGGAATCCTAAAGGTAACATTGTTACGAAAGTGTTACACAAATGTAAGCGTACGATAGTCAGAAGTGCGGCCCTAGCCATGCAGAACTTTAAGAGATCATGCACTGGTGACTACCCTAAGTCCAGCAGAGCATGTACTGTTAAATGTTTTGCATGTGCCGGCTCAGGCCATATTGCAAAGTACTGCAAGTCTTTGGGTACTAAGCAAGGTGGTCCTGTTAAATGTTTTAAATGTGGTCAGATGGGACATATTGCTAGAAACTGCCATGGTATGAGCAACCGTGGAAAGCCTAGTAATGAAACAATAGAAAATGGCCACATTACATCAAATTGTGACTATAGGAAAGGACAAAATGGCTACATGAGTATCTCCCCCACACATTTGCTAAACCATGTGTTCAAAGAACTGAATAACGAACCACAACTGGTTTGGAATTCAACTGTGAATTTTAAGTAGGCCATAATTTACATGTCCATACTTAAGTGTTTATGGTCTCCCTTTTCCTGTATGCTCTGTTGTTGTTCACAGTTCTTTTGTTGTCATTGTGTTTTCTTTTGTGGCTCCTTCACAGATTCTATTGTGGTATATTCCTGGTTATCAGTAGTTATGTACTTATACTATACGGGTGTTGCCTGTATTTATAATGCATAATTAGAAAACCACTCCAGGAATACAACTGAAGAACCAGCCAATGAATAGTGATGTATTTGCTTGTTTACATCTATAATCGCCCAATGTTTTAATTGCTCTCTATTAGGATAACGTTGAAGTTGTTATTATACTGTGAACTCAGGTTGAGCAGTGCGAACAGATAACATAAATTATTCTGTGCACCTAGACCTGGGGGGTTCAGACAGGTATCACAACTCCATCTGAGGCCTAATGCGAGTGCAATTAAAAACAGCGAACAAATGGCTGATTCCTTTGTGTTTAACTGCAGTGGTCCTTTAGGAAAGGTTGACAGGGGGAGGTTACCCTGGCATTACACCCATATCTTGATTTTAAGATAATGGGTTTGGTAAGATGGGGATATAGTTCCACAAACATGAGAATTGTGAAGATCCACAAAATGGTACATCATCTACAGCTCCCCTCAGATATCCTAACCTATAAGGGCAGCCATCCATATCTGTCTGTACAGATGGATGTTGAAAGGAGGAGGATGCGATCCTCTGCCAAGGTAGTTAGGACCGGGTGCTTAGACACCAGTGTTGAGATACTGAGGGGACCTGTGAGATGAAGGTCAACCCAATACCCTCTTCAAGCTTAAGATACATGGGTCAAGGGTATTGGGGTTGGTACCGAGTGTAATATGTTTACTCCACCATCTGTGCGACTAATTGCACCGGAAGAGGAATACTCCTCCAAGGAGCATTGTACCTTTTTGATTTATCACAGGTATCGATGTAGCAGAACAGAAGAACTCCAGTCACCCCTGAGTAGAGGCTCGATATCCGCTCAGATGCTCCTATAAGACTCTAGATGATCCTGAGTTCAGTGAGGAAGAGGATATCGTGGAGGAGCTTAAAGAGTCTGAGAATCGAGCCTCCATCCCATTCCCTGAAAAGAGACTCAGAGGTGTCCTGATGGGGGAGCCTGTTTGGCTACAACCCCAAAGCAATTTTCTTCTTCAACCTGCTCATCCACCCTGTGATAGTACTGATGGGTGAAAGGACTTGCCGACCAAGTAAATTAGGTCAGGCGTAAAAGCATGAACTTGGACTAAGGACATAACAGCAATACTGTCCTGCGACCCGTAATCGTGAAGTTTATGTATATATATATATTTTTGTAATGTAATATGTATCAATGTGTCGTACAAAAACTTTCAAGGTGTACGTATAGACATTCTAGGTGTAGATATGTGTCCGCAACATAGGTATACTCAGTGAGGACGTGCCCGTCCCACAGCGAGTGAGTATGTATGTGTAGGTGGACATATATTTACAGCCTGTAGTCACCCCATTTACATGTGTACCTTTCACGTGTTTATGGAGGAGTAGTGAGAGATGCTGGTTGAGCATGAATCTCTATATGTACATATACCTATGGTTTGGGGCGGAATATTTTTGTATGTTTGATTATTTTAAATTTTGTATGTATGAATGGGTAGTGTGTAGGAACCCTTAGGGACAGGTAAGGTACACACACACCCTGGTAGGTATTTGCTACCTCAACCTGAGAACTGGTATGGTCAATACGATGATGGATTGAATGTCAGAGGGGAAATGGAAGGCGATGCTCCACCCCACAGTAGATTCCTGGGTACTAAGACATCATCTCCTCCTCGGGGATGTTAACCTGCCATGATAGAGACATGGATATCGGCCCACAAAGATTGTTTCGTCTTCAATCAAGATACTGAAAAGATTTGGACAGATAACGGACTGCGTACAAAAGGTTGTCGGAAGGCGGGCTAAGCCATTCCAAGGCTGACCGTGTGAGGGCACAAGTCACAAAGATTGTTTTGTCTTCAATCAAGATACTGAAAAGATTTGGAAAGATAACGGATTGCGTACAAAGGTTGTCGAAAGGCGGGCTAAGCCATTCCAAGGCTGACCGTGTGAGGGCACAAGTAACCTTACACGGGTTGGCATGCTACGGGATCGGCCGCTAAGAGACCTGCTGACGCCGCTAAAGTGGAAAAGCTTTATAAGAAAGATCAAGATCCAAGAAAGAAGAAGATCAAGGATAGAGACTTGGAGTTTCAATCGACTTTGAGACTGAGTTGTATGGACTGTTTCAACCTCGTTCCGCCGCTAAAGAGGAAAAGATTTATAAGACAGATCAAGATCCAAGAAAGAAGATCAAGGATAGAGACTGGGAGTTTCAATCGACCTTGAGACTGAGTTCTATGGACTGTGAAGGTTTTGTTTCAACCTCGTTCTATGGACTATGAACTGTGAGGTTTCTTTTATTTTGACACTAGACTCCAGAGTTGGAGGACTGGCGGGAAGGTGTCCTTGAGGAGATAGCTGATGTCACGTATCTAGGTCCAATAGTATACTTCATTCCATCTCCGACCATTACCAGTAACAAGGTTGAGGGGGTAATACAGAACAAACACTTCCACAAATTTCATTGTCGTGTTCCCGACAACAGGGGGATTGTAAAGGGAAGTGTTTTATACATTTATATCTATATACATGTGAGTGTAGATATATATAGATTTGTCCCTCCAGAAAGGTGTATACCCATCCCCCTATTAGATAATGGTATTCCATGTGGCCCAGGCCCCTCCCTTTCACGTGCATGAGCCTGTGAGGTCACACAGGAGTGCACGGGGAGGTTTAAAAGGACAAACTTTCCCAAAACTCACTCTCTTGTTCCTGCTCCCCAACTCCACTAAGGGTCTCCTCTTCCCTCCTGGCCTGCTCATGGCCCTTGCTGAGAGACCACACCAACTTGTACCACATGGACTGCTAAGTATCCACGTGTAGCAGCAGCTACACGTTATGTTCTCCCCCTCCTTACTTTAACCCTTTCCTAAGTTAACCCTTTATCCTCCTGCTGTCCCTGGTAACCCTTGCTATTAACCCTTAGAGTATAGGGAAAGCTATATTAGGAGGGAGTGATACAGAAATAGTGAGCGTGTATTGGATTGTAACGTAACTGTATTCATGTGTATGTTTAGGTATGTGGGTGGAGGCATAACATAGGATACCGTGTTTATACTGTACTACGTATAGTGTGAGTATACTCAGTATATATTAACGTGTTATGTGTATTCGGGTATACTGATACTATACTGTGATCAGTTACTGTGTTCTGTGTTTAGTTTGGTGTATTTTATATGTAAGTGTGATTATTGTTAGTAATAAATATTACCCTTTATTTACTATACAATTGTACTGTCCTATTCCGTAGAAGCAAAGCAAAGCAAGTAGACGTTAGTATAAGGAAAAGGTAGGGGAACTAGGCATAACCCTAGTGACCCTGATTATACGGGGGTGGTAATAGTGGGCGACCAAGTAGGTGAAACCCAGCTATTATACCAGCCCTTGTACACACGTGAGTGTGTAGTAAGTAAGTGAGTATATATATATTATTATATTTATAGTTATATGTATATAGCCCTTTTACAGCTAACCTGTGTGTACATTTATGCTGACAATGAATGTATTCAGGGGTGTTCTCTGCTGGGGTTTCTCTAGGGCCCTACTAACAATGCATATTCTTATTTAATTATTTTTGGGTATCACACTAAGTGCCTTGGTTTTCCTTTCTTTTCTGTTATATCGTTATTTGCTATATAAAAATTGCTGGGTTGGGGGGTGCGGGGCGCTGGCTAGACCTTGTCCTGACACTTCTCCTCTTAGGGTCTCACTGGTTATATCCGGTGTATATTGGATTGTTTCTCCTTGATTAGATCAAGGAGTGGGTGCTTGTTTCACCCGCTTGTTTGTCCTTGTTGTCGTGTCTCCCTTCCTTGTCTGTCTTGTCCTTCTCTTCATTGTTGTAGCACATTTCTTGACTTGCTAGACCTACGTGCGTTGGAGATGGCACAGTTGAAAGTCTGTACCTTTAATGCTAGAGGGCTTAATGTCCCGGAAAAACGCTCGCAGATATTGTACAACATGCACAAAGAGCGTGTAAATATCCTGTTTTTACAGGAGACTCAGTTTCAGGTGGGCCACACTCCACAGTTTACAAATCGTTATTATCCAGTCTGGTTCCACAGTGCCAACCCGGAATCCAAGTCCAAGGGCGCTAGTATATGTATTCACAAGTCACTCTCTCATAAACTGGTAGACGTCCTGGTTGACCCGGGTGGTCGGTATGTGTTTCTTAAACTGTCCATTCAGAATAAGCTGTTCACCTTGGCTAATGTGTACCTCCCCAATCAGGATCAGGCGCGAGTGTGCTGCGGGTGCTTGCGGAAATTGGAGGAGTTCATGGAGGGAGTTTTGATTGTGGGCGGTGATTTTAATCTGACGTTCGATTCCAGGCTTGACACCTCCTCGGGCATGTCTGCGGTTCCGAAGTCCCACTTGGGAACCTTGAAAACTGTAATGCATTCCATGCAATTGATTGACGTGTGGAGGATTCTGCATCCTCAGGTAAGAGAATATACTTACTTCTCCCCGCTACACAATATGTACAGTAGACTGGACGCCTTTCTTATTAGCCACCATTTGCTTACCTGGCATCCTACCTCTGAGGTGGGCCCTATGGTTTGGTCGGATCATGCCCCTGTATTTCTGACACTCACGTTTCCTAGTTCGGTACCCAATTTCCAATCTTGGAAACTTAATGATAATTTATTGCGTGACTCAGTGTGTGTGTCAGCCCTTAAGGACTCGCTAACCGTTTTTTTTTTAGGTACATACACATGACACCACCCCATTACCATTACAGTGGGAGGCGCTAAAGTGTGTAGTAAGGGGAGTCCTGATCCAACATGGGGCTCGTTTAAAGCGGGAAAAAGGGGTAGCCATTGCGCGGCTCCTTGCTCAGATACGGGACCTTGAATCCCGTCATAAGCGTGTGCTTTCCTCACAGATATTTGCGGAACTTACTACAGCGAGAGAATCCTTGCGTTCTCTGATAGACCAGTCACACGCTCGATTCAGGGACCGGATGCGAAAACATTCGTACGAATTTGCAGACAAATGTGGCAGGTCTCTGGCAAGGATACTACATCCTCGCACCCAGGCGTCGTATATCCCTAAAATTACTTCTCCCTCGGGCGGTGAGGTTCATGATCCGGTGGGCATCACTGATTGCTTCAGACAGTATTACTCGGCATTATATAATCTTAAAGGCCATTTTCAGGATATGCAGGCGGATGCGTTGCGGGATAAAATAGACCGGTATGTGCACGACACTGCGTTGCCGTCATTGGGGGACGGGGAGGCCTTGGGACTTGAGGAAGATTTTTTGGAAACGGAAGTGGAGCGCGCTATTGGAGACTCCCCCTTGGGCAAAAGTCCGGGACCCGATGGGTTTAATAATAAATTCTACAAGACATTTAAGGATCAATTGGCTCCGTTCTTGACGAAAGTTTTTAATTCTGTAGACAAAAATAGAGATAGAGACCTCCAGCTCACCTTATATGTATATATGACTCAGGTCATCCTGCACGGATCCTCGTGTCGGCACACGATAAATGGACAACAATGAAAGGAAGGAGGGTTGGATCCAGCGTGGATTGTAGAATAAAATGGAACGAAGTTCCAAGTTTAATGGACGAAAAGTATTTGATTAAAAATCAGGACTTAGGTAGAGAGTGTGAAATCCTGGTAGTGTGAGGAAAAAATATCGGTGAAAAAGCCTACGCGTTTCAGACGCTGCACGTGTCCTTAGTCATGCTGAAGCACCAGCTTTTTCACCGATATTTTTTCCTCACACTACCAGGATTTCACACTCTCTACCTAAGTCCTGATTTTTAATCAAATACTTTTCGTCCATTAAACTTGGAACTTCGTTCCATTTTATTCTACAATCCACGCTGGATCCAACCCTCCTTCCTTTCATTTTTTAATTCTGTGTCTTCCTCGTGTCCCTTTGTACCTCAGTCCCTTGAGGCTCATATTACCCTTTTACCAAAACCGGGCAAGGATCCGACGTCGTGCGCAAATTTCCGGCCAATATCATTGATAAATATAGACGTTAAGATTTTTGCGAAGTTGCTGGCCTCTCGACTCTCGCCTTTCTTACACGATTTGGTCACAGATGACCAGGTGGGGTTTCTGCGTGGTAGGGAAGCGCGGGACAACACTAACAAGACCCTCCTTTTAACATCATACTGCCAATCCCATAAGATACCGATGTGTTTACTCTCGGTCGATGCTGAAAAAGCTTACATTGGGTGTTTCTCCGCAGTGTCCTGACACAGGTTGGCCTTGGCGCCACTATGGTGGATAGGATTATGGCATTATATCATGGGCCTACGGCCCGGGTTCGAGTTAATGGTTTGTTATCTGACTCTTTGTCTATTACTAATGGCACGAGACAGGGGTGCCCACTCTCACCTTTACTCTATGTTTTGGTCATGGAACACTTGGCCGTGGCACTGCGGAACAACCCTAATGTTAATGGCGTCTGTGTTGGCGCGAAACATCACAAACTAGCATTGTATGCCGATGATCTCCTTGTGTACATTACGACTCCCATGGTTTCCTTGCCATCTTTGACCGGGGAATTTGAGCGATTTGGTCATTTGAGTAATTTTAAAGGAACAGTGTCATCACAAATTATTTTTTTATATGTTAAAGATGTTAGTGCTTTATTAAAAACGTTTATATTCATTTGTGTGTTTGTGTTTTACTTTTTCTTATTTTTACACTTTTTCTTCCCTATGGGGGCTGCCATTTTTTGTTCCATTTCTGTCTGTGTCGATTAACGACACATACAGACATGGAATATGGCAGCCACAGTCCCATAGGGACTGCGAACGGCTCCCGTCCCATTGACTTCAGTGTACGGCGTCTGTGTGGGAACTGCGCATGCGCCGCTCCCACACAGTCCAATTCGAAATTGGCACCGTCCGGCGCCATTTTCCTGTGGACCGGAAGTCGCGGCCGGACAGTAATATTACTACTTCCGGTCGCGGCTTCCGGATTTGTGCACTTGGACCAGCGGCAGCAAACGGAGCGGACGGGCCGGAGGGAGCCGCGGCGGCAGGAGCAGGTAAGAGATTTCAATGTATGTTCGTGTTTGTGTGTGTTTACTACTGTATGTAAACCTACTACACTGTGTGTTAGCTCAAAAAATGGCGACACACAGTGTAGGAGGTTACACCGTTCAAACCCCTCGTTTATCCCGGCACTAGCCAGGATAAAGGAGGGGGGGATGCTGAGAGCTCACTAGAGCGAGGGCTTTTAACCCAATGTTGCAATGCTGCAATTTTGGGAATAGCTCCATCTAGTGACCAAAAATGGGTAGTATTATAAATTAGAATTAATTTATAATATTTCCTGACTCGTGAAAAAAAAATAAAAAATTTGAACAATGTTTAATCACCCACACACTAAATGTTTAATTTAAAAAAACAAAACATGTTTTTCTGGCAACACATTCCCTTTAAAGTCAACTATTCTAAATCGGAGGCATTGAATATATCTCTCGATACTGCTCTAGCCTCCCATCTCGCTCGTGTATTTCCGTTCAAATGGCAATCTAAATCTCTAAAATATCTGGGGGTGCATATTCCCACACAACAGTCGGATTTGTTCGCTTTGAATTACACACCCATTCTGCAGCGCACCTTGAAGGATTTAATGTCATATGGTGGGAACCGCATATCGTGGTTTGGGCGCATTAACGCGGTTAAAATGGACATTCTGCCCAAATTCCTATACATATTCCAAACCGTCCCTATCATAATTCCAACGAGCTTCTTCCAAACATTGCATAGGGCCATAACTAAATTTGTTTGGGGCTCCTCTAAGTCTCGTGTTCGTTTTGCTGTCCTTAGTCGGCCGAAAGTGGAGGGGGGGGGCAGGATTGCCGTATTTTAAACGCTACCACCAAGCTGCGGTCCTCATGCGATTGGTAGACTGGTTCCGCTCGGGTGCGGGTAAGCAATGTGTGCACATTGAGAAGGCTATGTCTCCCCTAGCACTGTCGTCTCTGCCTTGGTTGTCTGCTCTTCAGCGACCTTCATCTTCTCTGCCTTCCCTCACACGTTAGTTTCTTGTAGTCTGGGAGCGGATCATTGCTACGATGGACATTGTTCACCGTCCAGGTCCTCTAACTCCTCTTTTTGATGATCCTTCCTTCCCTCCGGCGGTGGGTGTGGACACATTCCTCTGTTGGGAGAGACAGGACGGTGGTTTCTTGGCTAAGACTCTTACACCTGAGGGTACAATCTTGTCACAGTCTGTTGTCTCTGAGGCCTGCCCGGGGGGACGTCCGGTTTGGTGGTCCTGTTTTCAGTTGCGCTCCTATCTTTCTTCCATGGGCGACCGTCTTGTATTGCTGCAGGATAAGACTCCTCTGGAGCACTATTTGTTGTTGACTACTGCCCCCTCTCATGTGTTGTCCTATTTACACGGGATCCTTCTACCCAAATACGATTACTCTCAGCTGACATTCACTACCGCATGGGATGAGGAATTGGGGACTCGACACTCTGCTGAGGAGTGGGGCACATCTTTCTTCCTGGCGCATAAGCTACCGACCTCGTGCTTCGCCCAGGAAAAAAAATTATAAGATTCTCACCAGATGGTACCGCTGTCCTTCTTTGCTGCATAGGATATTCCCTGATGTATCTGATGAGTGCTGGAGGTGTGGGCAGGCTCCTGGAACCATGCTGCACATTTGGTGGGATTGTCCCAAGCTTCGTCCCTTTTGGGGAAAAATTTTTGATCTTGGTAACAAACTTTTTCATACTGAGGTTCAGACTTCGGCCTCCATTGGCTTACTTTCCATGGTTCCTGGATCACTCCCACACCTCAAAAAGAGTGTCTTTCGGCATTTTTTGACCGCAGCAAGAACAGTGATTCCTCGTCATTGGAAGTCCAGCACTGACCTTCCTTGAAGGAATGGGTGACGGAGGTGAACGGAATTATGAGGATGGAGGAGTTGATGTCTGCTGATCAGGGTAAAGCTGAGCTCTTTGTCCGCACTTGGGCAGTGTGGTCTGGATTCCGGGGTGGTAATGATCTACCTCTCTGGCTGGATGGCCTCTTTTGAACACCTATATAAGCCTACCTTTTGCGTCCTAGGTCTGTATGTGTTTCCCCTTGTTGTCTTGTGTCTGTGTTAGTCTGACGTATAATGTGCACTTATATGCGATAATTTTTATCCAACTGTGGGGACTGGCTTCCCTAAATAATGCACTATTTTTGCTGCACTTATGGTATTGTTATTCTCATTGCATTCTTATTTAGTTTTTGCCTACTGATTAGGAGGTTACCTCCTACTGTTGTTTCTATGTCTTTGTGTATTTTATGCGATATTGAAGTGGTTATATTGCACTGCGTGTGAATTTTGCAAATTTATGAAACCATGTGTATGCTGTTATGTTTTGTATATTTTCAAAATAAAAATCTTTGATAAAGAAAAAAAAGAAAGGAAGCGGCACTGCTTTGGCCACTTTGTTTTAGCGATCCATGGGGGTCTCAGTGCTTGGACCCCCACAGATCAAATCGTCTGACATTTCACTATGACATGTCAGAAGTTTTTTAAAAGTTTAGTTACACTTTAAAGGGGTTTTCCCGTGAGGGAAATTTATGAAAAGGGATCCTGTCAGATAGATGTGTGTGCCAACTCTGGGACCCGCATCTATCTCTAGAACCGGGCCCCATAAACCCTATTCTACCACTTTCTGCTATCACTGCCTCCCGGCCACTTCCTGACTTCATGGACTTTCCGTAACTATTCAGTTCCATGGGACTTACGTAAACAGCGTAGCTCAGCAAGCTACTCTGTTTCCGTAACTCCCGACCATGTATTCAGGATGGGGCCGGGAGACAGCGAGAGCAGAAACAGGTAGTAAGGGGATTAGGGGGCCCCGTTCTAGAGATAAGTGCTGGTCCCAGAGGTGGGACCTACATCTAGCTGACATTTATGACAAATCCTGTGGATATGTCATAAATTTCTCTCATGGGAAAACTTATATTGCAAGGGGAGGTCAGGTTGTCTGACTGACTGCTGGGGGCTCTATAGGGGGGGTCTGAGTGTCTGATGTCTCTGGGGGGGGATAGCCCTCCCATAGAGCCCTCAGCAGTTAGTCACTCAGACCCCCCTATAGAGCCCCCAGCAGTCAGTCAAACAATCTGACCTCCCCATGCAATATATTAGTTGCTACTGAGGGCTCTATGGGAGGGGGGGATTATACTGAATGGGGGGGTCTAACCATCTAAGTAACTGCAGAGGACTCTATAGAGGGGGAAATAATCCACATCATCCCACATAGAGCCCTCAGTATTTCAGTATTTATTACACGGGGGGGGGTTGAGAGTCCAACTGACTCCTGAGTGTCTACGGGGGAAATTATTATCCCCTCATAGAGGCCTCTGCAGTGAGTTAGTCGCTCAACCACACCCCCCAGCTGTATAATTAATCCCTCCTTAGCATCTGCCGTCAGTCAATTGTTGCTTGGGGCAGGAGGCGAATAGCAGACCAACCTTCCTCATCCCTTGACCACCGGCCTCTTCTTCTGTTCCTCTCTGGCGGTACGTGCAGCGCCAAGAGGGGCATGTTCTACTACGACTAGTAGACGCACGTCTGCTAGTCCTTTCCAGCCCCTGCTATTGCTGTCCCTCGCCCTCCTCTCCATCAACAGCACCGGCAGCTCTATTCTGTCCCAGTCCGCCCCTCCCTTCCTATCAGCAGTGGCCATTAGCGGCGGCGCTAGCACGCTGCATAGCTGCAGGATACACTGAAGTGATTTTTAAAATAATGTCCGGTTCGAGTGGCCATGGGCCCCGCGGGAGCCTTGGGCCCCGGGCGGCCGCCTGGACCGCCCATATAATAATCTGCTACTGCACTGCAGAGGTGTTATGGAAGCCCGAGCTGAAGGCCGCTATCATACAACCTGGGCTTCCATAACACCTCAGCAGTGCCACAGGCGGATTGATGCAGGGGCGAGTTGTAGTTTTTATTGGTACCATTTTGGGGTACATAAGACTTTTTGATCACTTTTTATTCAATTTTTTTGTAGTAGCTGATGTGACTAAAAAACAGCGATTCTGGCGGTTTAAATTGCTTGTTTTTTACGGTGTTTACCTTGTGGGTTAAATAATGTTATTTCTCGTTAAAGTATTCACTGGAACACACAGTACCATGGGTATAGGCCGCTGTCACTGGGAGTCTGACACTAGGTAAATATAAAAAAAAATGTGTGGCTCCATCCCCTGTGGGCTATACCCTCTGCTGAGCACTCAGCTCCTCAGTTTTAGCCTAGTGTCCATAGGAGGCAGACATGTCCAGGCAATTCTGCTACATTTTTTTTATTTCAATTTTATTTCCTTTTCAGATTCCTTTTCGTGTGTTCCACTTGGTGACTCCCGTGCGGGCGCTGTGCGGAAGGAATTTCCACTGTTTCAGATGAATGTCCGCTATTTTGGCGGATGCTCTTCCCACCTCAGTGGATGCCCACTTCTCTGGTGGATGTTCCCCGCCTTGGTCACCCAGTCACCTATTATTACCGAACTGGCGGTTGACGATGCAGGACAGCCACACTACATGTATGCATTTTCCAAAGGGGTGACAGGCTACGCCTGAAGATGACTGACAGGTAAGTCCCCCCCACCAACATTGGGAGCTACTGAGGATGGGGAAGGAGCAATTCAGACTATGCTGGCAGACTTTACACCATTTTATATAGAGGGGGTTCCTCTTCTGAGGTGTGTCCTTACTAAGAGGTTTCTAACATTTATGTGCTGGCAGACATTATCTTCCGTTTTTTACAACAAGCTGCGGCGTTCTTCCGGCGGCGCCATTAATTTAGGCCCCTGCTTCGGTTCTCTGCTAGGCCGCAAGCTGGCCACGCCCCCTCACATTCCCTCCTGCTCTGCTCCCCGCCGGGGCGGGACAATGAGTCACATACCTGCCATGTCCAACCAGCTCGGCGTGGGTTTGACTGGAGGGGAGGAGTTTTCTGTTTCCTTCGGACACTCTTCACTCTATCACCTGGTAGTGAACGCCCTATTACACTGAGCTGGTGTACTGAAGTCATACAGCACTGGGAACATTTCCTGCTTCACGGGGGACACAGCACCTAGGGGGTCTGATAGGATAGCCATTGGCTATAGTAATTTTATTTTTGTAAACTATTTAAAAATATGTCTTCAAAGGGCATAGCTCCTAAGACCCATACCCGCCATTGTAACACATTTTGAGTGTACGTGGTGCAGTATGTTTTCATGCGGGCAGGCTGACCCAGTCTGTGTTCAGTGCCCCTCGTCTAAACCACCACAGAATTCCCCAGCTCCCATGGTTAGTGAGCATATTCCCCCCCATAGGGCAGCTTCCCTCAAGCAGGCGGTTTATAATCTTGCCCAACTCTCTCAGGCCACGGCAGATGCCTTACAACGCCTTCCTCAGCAATTAGAATCTCAATTTTCTGACCCCTCTCAGGCACCACAGTCCATTCAGGCCCCCAGACATTCTTCCCTGGATTGCACTTGTTCTAGTTCTCCTAGTGCATTCCGCAAGCGGGCCAGGAAATCAACGAGATATTTTTCTCCCACCGATTCCTCTTTGGACAAAAATGCTGCAGGCGTCCTTCATTCTTTTCATTCAAGAGATATATCTGAACCAGCTTTTTCAAGGGACGTCTCTCTCCGACTCTGAGTTTCAGCGTAATAGAAGCGAGTCCACTCCTCCTGCTGTGAAGGATCTCATTCAGGCAGTGATAGATAGACTTAAGATAACAGATGATCCTGCTGAATCCCCTCAGAATGAGTTATTATTGCATTGCCACAGGCGACCCCCTCTGGCCTTTCCAGATCATAAGGGTTTTGACAAATTGTTTTCTGATGCATGGAAACACCCGGACCAGTCTATGCACGTGTCCAAGAATGCAGACTATAATGTTTCCTTTCTCTGATGAGTGTGTTACCAAATGGTAAGCTCATCCCAACGTAGATGCTCCAATGGCCCGGCTTTATGAAAATACTACCTTACCGGTTGCAGATGCTTCTGCCTTAAAAGATCCAGTTGATCCCAAAGTGGAGTCTAAAGCAAAAGCCACTTTCAGCGCGGCCGAAGCTTCAGTCAGACACTCTTTAGCAGCATATTGGGTTAGCTTGGCTAGTATTAAACTAGCTACTCAACTACAGGACGCAATTGATTCAGGGGACTCTCTGTAATGACGGGGGTAAGGAAACAGACAAGTGAGCCCTAATCTACCCGCCACTCAGTCCCTGCCTACTTGCAACGACCCGCCTTAGGCGACGGGATACAACTGGGCGACAGTCCCTATGCTCAATAAGTGCACGACAGACAAACAGACAAGGGTACACAGAAGCAAGGGAAAAGGGGCAGTTGCCCACGGCAAAACTGAGAGCAACAAGAGTGGTGAACGAGCCGAGTCAAACCAGGAGTGTACGAGGTACCAAACGCAGAGCAGGAGAGTAGTGAACAAACCGAGTCAAACCAGGAGTGTACGAGGTACCAAACGCAGGCAGGAGAGTAGTCAGTAAGCCAGGGTCAATATGAAGCAGGGTCAAATAGATCAAGAAGCTGCAGCAGGGCAAGGAAACCAAATGAGAAGAATCACAAGCAAGGAGGAACAGGAAAGGCAGGTATAAATAGACAGAGGGCGGGAGCTAGCTCCGTCTGGCCAGGCTATGATAGGCTCTCCCACTCCTAAGCCTGCCATCCTGAGTGGTGGAAGATGGAGACAGTCTCCCAGACATAGAAGCAGGTGCAGACTGATTACCTATGGGCGTGGATACAGAAGCTGTGCCTGGCAGATCCTTAACAGTACCCCCCCTTTTATGAGGGGCCACCGGACCCTTTCTAGATGGACCTGGTTTATTGGGGAAACGAAGGTGGAACCTCCTGACCAATACCCCAGCGTGAACATCCCGGGTGGGTACCCAAGTCCTCTCCTCAGGCCCGTATCCTCTCCAATGGACCAGGTACTGGAGGGAGCCTTGGACCATCTTGCTGTCCACAATCTTGGCCACCTCGAATTCTACCCCCTCAGGGGTGAGAACGGGGACAGGAGGTTTCCTCGAGGGAGCCAAGGACGGAGAGCAGCGTATAAGGAGGGAGGCATGAAACACGTCGTGTACTCGAAAAGATGGGGGCAACTCCAGTCGGAAGGAGACAGGATTGAGGACTTCAATGACCTTGTACGGCCCTATAAACCGGGGAGCAAACTTCTTGGACGGGACTTTAAAGCGCAAGTTCTTTGACGATAGCCACACCAGATCCCCGACCATAAACAAGGGGTTAGCAGAACGTCTTCTATCTGCCTGAGTTTTTTGTATGCTCTGGGACGCCACTAGGTTCTTCTGAACCTGGGCCCAGACTGTGCACAGTTCCCGATGAACGACCTCTACCTCGGGATTGTTGGAACTACCAGGTGAAACGGAGGAGAACCGTGGATTAAACCCAAAATTACAGAACAAGGGGGAGACCCCTGACGAGTTACTGACCCGGTTATTAAGGGAAAATTCGGCGAGGGGGATGAATGAGACCCAATCATATTGACAGTCAGAGATAAAACACCTTAAATATTGTTCTAGAGACTGATTAGTCCTCTCAGTTTGGCCATTAGTTTCAGGATGGAAGGCAGAGGAGAAGGACAGATCAATCTCCAACTTTTTACAGAAGGCTCTCCAAAACAAGGAAACAAATTGTACCCCTCTGTCAGAAACAATATTAACAGGGACCCCATGGAGACGCAGGATGTGTTTGACAAACAAGGTAGCTAACGTCTTAGCATTGGGTAGTTTCTTGAGGGGCACAAAGTGGCACATCTTACTGAAGCGGTCTACTACAACCCACACCACCGACTTGCCTTGAGATGGATGCAAATCGGTGATAAAATCCATGGAGATATGGGTCCAAGGTCTCTGGGGAATGGGCAAAGTACGTAGTAAGCCCGCTGGTCGGGACCTGGGAGTCTTGGACCTAGCACAAATCTCACAAGCGGCGACGTAGGCCTTAACGTCCTTAGGCAACCCAGGCCACCAATAGTTTCTGGCAATGAGGTGCTTGGTACCCAGGATGCCTGGATGACCAGATAGAGCGGAGTCATGATTTTTCCTAAGTACCCTTAGCCGGAATTGCAGGGGAACAAACAGCTTGTTCTCAGGAAGGTTCCCGGGAGCTGAACCTTGATCAGCAGCAATTTCAGAAACTAAATCAGAATCAATAGAGGAAATGATTATACCTGGAGGCAAAATACAAGCAGGATCTTCCTCCAAACGAGGGCTGGCCATGAAGCTACGCGACAGTGCATCAGCCTTAATATTTTTAGACCCAGCCCTATAGGTAACCAAAAAGTTGAAGCTGGTAAAAAATAACGCCCATCGAGCTTGTCTCGGGTTTAGCCTCCGGGCAGATTCTAGGAAAACCAGATTCTTGTGGTTGTTAAGGACCGTTACCTGGTGCCTAGCCCCCTCCAGGAAGTGGCGCCACTCTTCAAATGCCCATTTAATGGCAAAGAGTTCGCGGTTGCCAATATCATAGTTACTTTCAGTGGGCAAAAACTTCCTGGAGAAGTAGGCACAGGGACGGAGATGGGTGAGGGACCTGGTACCCTGGGACAAGACAGCCCCCACTCCCACCTCGGACGCGTCAACCTCCACGATAAATGGCTCCATTTGGTTGGGCTGAACCAACACCGGGGCCGAGATAAAGCACTTCTTAAGGACCTCAAAAGCCTGGACAGCCTGAGGAGGCCAGCGGAGGAGATCAGCACCCTTGCGAGTGAGATCCGTAAGAGGCTTAGCGATGACCGAGAAGTTAGCAATAAATCTCCTGTAATAATTAGCGAACCCCAAGAAGCACTGTAACGCCTTCAGAGAGGCAGGTTGGACCCATTCCGCCACAGCCTGGACCTTGGCGGGGTCCATGCGGAATTCATGAGGAGTGAGGATTTGACCCAAAAATGGTATCTCCTGCACCCCAAACACACATTTTTCGGTCTTTGCAAACAGTTTGTTTTCCCGAAGGACCTGGAGCACCTTCCTGACATGCTCAATGTGGGAGGACCAGTCCTTGGAAAACACAAGTATGTCATCAAGGTACACTACAAGAAATACCCCCAGGTAATCTCTTAAAATCTCATTTATGAAATTCTGGAAGACCGCGGGAGCATTACACAACCCAAAGGGCATGACGAGGTATTCGAAATGACCTTCGGGCGTGTTAAACGCAGTCTTCCACTCACTCCCCTCTTTGATGCGGATAAGGTTATACGCCCCCCGTAGATCAAACTTAGGGAACCATTGAGCCCCCTGAACCTGATTAAGGAGATCAGGAATCAAAGGAAGGGGATACTGGTTCCTTACAGTGACCTTATTCAAGTTACGGTAGTCAATGCATGGCCTAAGACCACCATCCTTCTTCCCTACGAAGAAGAAGCCAGCACCTACCGGAGAAGTAGAGGGGCGAATGTAACCCTTGGCCAGGCATTCCTGGATATACTCTCTCATGGCTTCACGTTCGGGACAAGAGAGATTAAATATCCTACCCTTAGGGAGCTTAGCTCCTGGTACCAAATCGATAGCGCAATCGTATTCTCTATGAGGAGGTAACACTTCGGAGGCCTCCTTAGAGAAAACAGAAGCGAAGTCCTGAACAAACTCAGGTAGCGTGTTCACCTCCTCAGGGGGAGAAATAAAATTAACAGAAAAACATGATGTCAAGCATTCATTACCCCATTTGGTAAGATCCCCAGTATTCCAGTCAAACGTGGGATTATGCAACTGCAACCAGGGAAGGCCTAAAACCAAATCGGACGATAATCCCTGCATCAACAGTACAGAGCACTGCTCCAAATGCATGGAGCCAACAAGGAGTTCAAAAACAGGGGTATGCTGTGTAAAATAACCATTAGCAAGAGGAGTGGAGTCGATACCCACTACCGGGACAGGTTTAGGCAAATCAATCAAAGGCATAGCTAGAGACATAGCAAATTCCACAGACATGATATTAGAAGACGACCCTGAATCCACGAAGGCACTGCCGGTAGCAGACCTACCACCAAAAGAGACCTGAAAGGGAAGCAAGATTTTATTATGTTTCATATTTCCGGGGAAATACCTGTGCGCCCAAGTGACCTCCCCGATGATCACTTAGGCGCGGAAGTTTTCTGGCTGCTTATTCTTACGCCTAGGACAGGTGTTCACTTGATGCTTGTCATCCCCACAATAGAAGCAGAGACCATTCTTCCTGCGGAACTCTCTACATTGTTGGGGGGACACGGAGGCTCCGAGTTGCATAGGTACCTCCGAGTCTTCCGTGGAAGAACGAAGCAACGGAACCTCGGGAGGCATCATGGGGGAGTCAGAAGAGAAAACACAAAAACTATCACGTTCTCGTTCCCTGAGACGTCGGTCAAGTCGTACCGCTAAAGCCATAACCTGGTCTAGGGAGTCAGAAGAGGGATAGCTAACTAGCAGGTCTTTCAGGGCGTACGACAGACCCAACCTAAACTGGCACCTTAAGGCAGGGTCATTACACCGAGAAGCTACGCACCACTTCCTAAAGTCAGAGCAATACTTCTCAACAGGTCTCTTACCCTGACGTAAGGTCACCAGCTGACTCTCGGCAAAGGCAGTCCTGTCAGTCTCGTCATAAATGAGTCCGAGAGCGGAAAAGAAAAGATCAACGGAGGAAAGTTCAGGGGCGTCAGGAGCCAAGGAGAAGGCCCATTCTTGGGGCCCTTCCTGGAGCCGGGACATAATTATACCCACCCGCTGGCTCTCAGAACCTGAGGGGTGGGGCTTTAAGCGAAAATAGAGCATACAACTCTCCCGAAAGGAGAGAAAAGTCTTTCGGTCCCCTGAGAACCGGTCAGGCAACTTGAGGTGGGGTTCAAGAGGTGAGGTGAGGGGCACTACCATGGTAGCATCAGGCTGGTTGAACCTCTGAGCCAGGGCCTGGACCTGTAAGGAGAGACCCTGCATTTGCTGAGCCAGGGTCTCAAGGGGGTCCATAGTAGTGTGAGGGACCAGGGTAGACTAGGTATAGGGCTTGTTATTATGTAATGACGGGGGTAAGGAAACAGACAAGTGAGCCCTAATCTACCCGTCACTCAGTCCCTGCCTACTTGCAACGACCCGCCCTAGGCGACAGGGTACAACTGGGCGACAGTCCCTACGCTCAATAAGTGCACGACAGACAAACAGACAAGGGTACACAGAAGCAAGGGAAAAGGGGCAGTTGCCCACGGCAACACCGAGAGCAACAAGAGTGGTGAACGAGCCGAGTCAAACCAGGAGTGTACGAGGTACCAAACGCAGAGCAGGAGAGTAGTGAACAAACCGAGTCAAACCAGGAGTGTACGAGGTACCAAACGCAGAGCAGGAGAGTAGTCAGTAAGCCAGGGTCAATATGAAGCAGGATCAAATAGATGAAGAAGCTGCAGCAGGGCAAGGAAACCAAATGAGAAGAATCACAAGCAAGGAGGAACAGGAAAGGCAGGTATAAATAGACAGAGGGCGGGAGCTAGCTCCGTCTGGCCAGGCTATGATAGGCTCTCCCACTCCTAAGCCTGCCATCCTGAGTGGTGGAAGATGGAGTCAGTCTCCCAGACATAGAAGCAGGTGCAGACTGATTACCTATGGGCGTGGATACAGAAGCTGTGCCTGGCAGATCCTTAACACTCTCAGGTGGATACTTCCCTGCTAGCTGCCCAGATTTTGCAGATGTCTAAATATATCTGTGACGTCTCTGTCCAAGCTGCCCAACAGTCGTCTAAGGTCATGGCTAATGCGGTCGCTGTTCGCAGGGCCATTTGGACTAGGAACCGGGATACTGACAGTGCCTCTAGGAAGAAGGTATTCGCCCAGGATCTCCTTTATGCCCCTGACCAGATCCGACTCACTTCTGAGGCTACAGGAGGAAGGTGCACTTTACTTCCACAACATCATCAAAGTCGACACCCAGTTCCCTCAGTCAGAAGACAAAGGTTTAATTAACTTCGATACTCGGCTCCACATCAGGGGCAGAACTCACGTGACTCCTGCCCCTTCCGAGTGCAGGGACCTTCCTTCCGGTCCAGAAACTCCTGGCAGCCCCTCAACAGACCCACTAGACCTGCTATGGCACAGCAGTCTTCCACAGTCTAAAAATTTGCCCTCACTGCAGCTGCTCTCTCGGGGGAGGGGGGGGGACAGCTGCTTTCCTTCCAGGAGACATGGCTCGAAAACATTGAAATGCCTGGGTGCATTAGGTTGTGTCGACAGGCTTCAAAATAGTTTTCTTCTTGCCCTCCAGGGCGGTTTTTCCTGTCAACGCCCCCTTTGTGCTCCTCCAGGGCCTAGGCTTAAGCCATTCAAAGCCTCCTCCATCAAGGAGTGATTGTCTAAATATTAACTCCAGAACTGTTCATAGGGTTTTACTCAAACCTTTTCACAGTACAAAAAAAGGACGGATCTCTTTGTGCCATTTTGGATCTAAAACGTCTCAATCGACGTGTGAAGATTCGAAGGTTTCTCGTGGAGTCTCTGCGATCGGTGGTTGCTTCCTTAGAGGTCGACGAGTTCCTGTATTCAATATATATCGAGAATGCTCATCTTCATGTTCCCATTGTTCAAGTACATCAGCGTTGCCTGCGCTTGGCAGTAAGTTCCGAGTATTTCCAGTTTGTGGTGCTCCCCTTCGGGCTGGCCACGGCTCCGAGGGACTTTACCAAGATCATGGCGGCATCCATGGCTCTCCTCAGATCCAGGGGTCTAGCAGTTATCCCATACTTGGACGATCTTCTGGTGAAGGAACCTTCCAAACAGAACAACTTGGACAGACTCAACATTACACTGGATTGTCTTTGCAGATTTGTATGGCTGATCAACAGCGCCATGTCATCTCTCACTCCTCCCTGGAGTTTCTAGGGATGGTCCTGGATACACAGGCGGCCAGGGTATTCTTACCCAAGGACAAGATCACCACTCTCAGACAGGGAGTGACAGTACTTCGAAGGAATGCTCCTTGCCAGTGGCGTAGCTTTAGGGGTCACAGCGGTCGCACTTGAGACTGGGCCCCTAAGCCTGGGGGGTCCACAGCGCCCCCACTGCCACACAGCGCGCTAATGATTAAGTAAATTCTCCGGTACTTCCTGTTACGGGCCGGTCTCCTTAGACGTCATGGACACATGGTACACTCAGTGTACCATGTGACCGTGATGTCAAGTGAGGGGCGTTCCAGCCAGCGTGGAAGAGCCAGTGCGGAAGATCCTGCAGGTGAGCTTCAGAGTGGGCCCGTAATGTATTGTATTGTGCTGTCTGTGTTTGCGGTGGAGAGGGGAGGCTGTTCAATTACAGCCGCTCCCCCTCTCTCCACCGCAAACTGCACAATACAAAACATTACAAACTGTGGGTCGCGACCTCCTGGGGGGTCGTGTAAATACCTCCGGGGGGTCGCGAGTCACTCACCAAGGTCCTGGTTCCATTCAATGCTGGAGTAAGGAGCTGACGGCTCCTTGCTCCAGCATTCACGGTGCCCAGAGCGGCTCGACGCCAGTCTGCGACGAGTCACTCATAGCACCGACCATAGGAGGAGAAGGATCCTCCACCCGTTGTGGGAACGGGGATAGCTAAGTAATTTTATTCATTTTCTATTATGCACATATGGCTGCATTATACTGTATGGGGGGGGGGGGCTAATATGGCAGGGGGCATTATACTGTATGAGGGCTGATATGTGGGGCATTATACTGTATGGCGGGCTGATATGGGGGGGCATTATACTGTATAGGGGGCTGATATGGCAGGGGCTGCATTATACTGTATGGTGGGCATTATACTGTATGGGGGCTGATATGGGAGGCATTATACTGTATGGGGGGCTGATATGGGGGTGCATTATACTGTATGGGGCTGATATAGGGGTGCATTGTACTGTATGGGGGGCTGATATGGGGGTGCATTGTACTGTATGGGGGGCTGATATGGGGGGCATTATACTGTATGGGGAGCTGATATGGAGGGGCATTATACTGTATGGAGAGCTGATATCGGGGGCATTATACTGTATGGGTAGCTAATATGGTGGCCATTATATCATGGGGGCTGATATGGGTAGCATTATACTGTGTGGGGCAGCTATGGAGGGCATTATACTGTATGGGGGCATTATACTGTGTGGGGGCAGCTATGGGGGGCATTTTACTGTATGGGGCAGCTATGGGGGCATTATACTGTATGGGGCAGCTATGGGGGGCTTTATACTGTATGGGGGCAGCTATGGGGAGCATTATACTGTATGGGGGTATTATACTGTGTGGAGGCAGCTATGGGGGCATTATACTGTGTGGAGGCAGCTATGGGAGCATTATATTGTGAGGGGGCAGCTATGGGGGCATTATACTGTGGAGGGGCAGCTATGGGGGCATTTTACTGTATGGGGCAGCTATGGGGGGCATTTTACTGTACGGGGGCATTATAATGTATGGGGTCAGCTATGGGGGTCTTTATACTGTATGGGGCAGCTATGGGGAGCATTATACTGTATGGGGGCATTATACTGTGTGGAGGTAGCTATAGGGAAATTATACTGTGGGGCAGCTATGGGAGCATTATATGGTGTGGGGCCAGCTATGGGGGCATTATACTGTGTGGGGAGCGGCTACGGGGGCATTATACTGTGTGGGGGCTTATACTGTGGAGGCAGCTATGGGGGGCATTATACTGTGGGAGAATCCATGGGGCTGTTGAGCAAGGCGGCTGGGCATAGGCACGCGCAGGGGTCTTGTGGTGTTGGGGAGGTTTAGGGGGGCCCAAGCTGAATTCTTGAACCAGGGCCCATGAGCCTTTTGCTACGCCCCTGCTCCTTGCTCCATCCACTTCTGCATGAAAGTCCTGGGGACGATAGTCTCAATCTGCGAGGCAGTCCCATCTGCTCAATTTCATTCTCGATCTCTACAACTGGCGATTCTATTTCATTGGGACGTCTCCAGACTCCTTGGATCTGATGATCCGTCTGCCCCTTTCAGTCAAGAGGGAGCTGATGTGGTGGAAGTCTTTCCCCAACATCTCTCCGGGAAAACCCTTCACAACTCTCCACTATCAAGTCATCACAATGGACCCAAGTTTGTCCGGCTGGGGGGCAGTTTTTGGCTGCCTCACAGTCCAGGGCACCTGGTCCGACCCAGAAGCTCAGATTTGGCCCTATCTCACTGGATGTCTGGTCTCCAGGGTCTTCCAGTGCGGATACAGTCAGACAACTCTACAGCAGTGGCGTGCATCAATCATCAAGGGAGGTACAAGAAGCAGGACTATATGGAAGGAAAACGCAAAGATTCTTCGCTGGATAGAACAAGATATCTCAGCAGTGCACATCCCAGGAGTAGACAACTGGGAGGCGTATTACTTGAGCCAGGAACGCCTGGAACCCGGAGAATGGTCTCTTCTTTCAGGGATTTTTCACCGCATTTGCATTTGGTGGGGTTTCCAGGACGTGGATTTCTTTGCCTCTCACCTTATTCACAAGTGCAAAGACTACATCACCAGAACCAGGGATCCCAGGGTTATAGGAGTAGACGCTCTGGTTCTCCCCTGGTCGTCCTTCAATCTCCTTTATCTCAAGGCTCTCGCGGATCCCATGCATTCAACGGATCTCAAGTGAATTCAACGAGAAAGGGATTTTACTGTTAAGTACAAAAATCCTGTTATTGTAATTGTTTGGACATTTAAGGATGCAGAGATACCAATTGTGTTTATTTTTTTTACGTTGCTTTAGGGGGAATTTTTTTTGGTTTTTTTAACACTTTTAATTTTTTTTTATACATAAGGGCTTAATAGGAGTTCAGAGATGGCAGACTTGGGGACCTTCATTAGGCCCCTATGGTGCCATGACAACCATCTGCACCTTGCGATCGCGTGGTGGGGGTGGCAGGATGGAACGTTGAAGGGAGCCGCCCCTCTTTCTAACGGCTAAGATGCTGCGGTCGCTATTGACCATTGTATCCAAGGAGTTAAACCAGCGTTACATTGAAGTGTCAGCTGTATTCTACACCCGGCATCCGTGTGCTAGGTAGCGGGCTCAGCATTCCTGGCTATGACGGAAGTATGTGTCACATGTCGAGAAGGGCTTAAATGCTGACATTACTACCTCTTGGGGTAGGGCATTCCATAGTTTGACTACTCTAACTTTAAAGAACCTGTCACATTGGGTACGTGGGCCCACTGGGCCGTACCGCCTTAATGGTATGGCAACTGGCCAACAGGACACAGGTAAAAGTCTATAGTTCGTATAGGTGTACCTGTGGTTGCTTCAGACAGTAGCGAGGCAGGCTCAAAAGCGACTTGGCAGCAGGCAAACACCAGGCGTGGTGTAACAGGACAGGCGTGGAACACAGCACTGCACGACTCCATCTCAATACGGTACTTGACCAGGATAGCACGGAATACAGGTTACAGGTAGCAGGAACCGGAAACACTGAAAGACACTAGGAGACCATTTGCACAGACAAACTAGGGTAACGACTACAAGGTTCAGGCAATACAGGGAGGGGCGAAGCTCTTCTTATAGTCCAGGGTGCTCTGGGAGCAATCAGCTCAATCTCACACCTGGCTCCTTAACGCTGGACTGAGCTCGCTAGTGCACCCTGGTGGTTACTGTGGAACAGGACGGCCTTATGTGCAGACATCTCTGGAGAGAAGGGCGTAGACCGGATGGAAGAAGTTCGTGTTCAGCGACAACGGACGTTACAGAACCCTTTCCTACATTGATCTCTGAAACGCCTAACTTCCACATGCAATGAATGTTTCCTGCAATGAATGTTCCCTGGTCCGCAGTAGAGTCCTTGGAAAGAACAGATTATGTGCTAGTTCTTTCTATTGACCACACACATATTTATACATGTTAATAAGATCACCTCTAAGGCCTCATACACACGAACGTAAAAACGCGCGTAATTACGACCCGTAATTACGGGCCCATAGACTTCTATTCGCCACGGGTACCTTCCCGTATGCTTACGGGAAGGTGCCCGTGCCGTTGAAAAATATAGAACGTGTCCTGTTTCAGGCCGTAATAACGGCACGGGCAGGCCCATAGAAGTCTATGGGGCTCCCGTAATTACGGGTGGCTACGTGTGTGCACCCGTAATTACGGGAGCGTTGCTAGGCGATGTCAGGGGATAGTCATTGTCCAGGGTGCTGAAAGAGTTAACTGATCGGCAGTAATTCTCAGCACCCGGGACAGTGACTACCTCTGGAGTTAATAGTATTAAAAGTTAACTTACCCAGAACTCTTCTTCTTCTTCCTCCAGTCCGGCCTCCCGGGATGACGTTTCATCCCATGTGACCGCTGCAGCCAATCACAGGCCAATCACTGGCTGCAGCGGTCACATGGATTGCCGCGTCATCCAGGGAGGTCGGACTGGATGTCAAGAGAGGGACGCGTCACCAGGACAACAGCTGGGTAAGTATGAATTTCTTTTACTTTTACTGCGGAAAGGGCTGTCCCTTCTCTCTATCCTGCTAGAGAGAAGGGCTGCCGATTAGTGCAGTGTAATTTTGCAGCGAAAACGTGCCCGTAAATATGGGTGGAATACTGGTGACACCGGACCCGTATTTACGGGCACGGATCCATAAATACTGGTGCTATACGGGTCGAATACGTGTGACCAAGGACCCCTATTTACGCCAGTATTTACGGGAGGACAAAAATATGTTTGTGTGCATGAGGCCTTAGGGGTCTTTTTTCCAAGCTGAACAAGCCGAATTTCTCTAGTCTTTCATTGTAAGTGACACCCATCCCATTTAATAATCTAGTCGCCCGACTTAGAACCCTCTCCAGCTCTCCTACATCCTTTTTATAGTTTGGAGCCTAAAACTCAACTTCATATTGAAGATGTGGCCTAGAAAGGTGTTTATAGAGGGGTTTTTAATCTCTATTAATCTCTATTTATACGACCTTGACATGGAGTACAGCTGCTTAGCTTATTTGTAACCAGAATACCCATGTCCTTCTCTTGTTCCATTATCCCCAGTTTTATTCCCATTTATACACCAGGTTTTTATCTCTATTTATACACCCTAAAATCCTATTTGCTTTTGCAGCTGCTGCCTGACATTGAGTACTGCTGCTTAGCTTATTTTGTAACCAAAATACCTATGTCCTTCGCTTGTTCCGTTATCCCCAGTTTTATTCCATTTAATGTATAATTTCCAAGTGGATAAATACTTACCTATTTCATTCAGTGATCTTTATTTAATGTATATGCATTAATACTATTATTGCGTCCTACGTGCATTACTTTATATTTATCGACATTCAATTTTATCTGCCAGGTTTTTGCCCATGCTGCCAGCTTATCTAAGTCGGTCTATAATATTTGACAATCAAGCTGAGTTTTAGGTATCCTACAAAGTTTTGTATCATCAGCAAAAACTGACATCTTGCTATCAATCCCATCCACAAGGTCATTTATAAAGAGAGTATGAAGAATTGGGCCCAACACGGATCCTTGTTGTATCCCGCTGCTGACTTCAGCCCATTTTGAGTATGTTCCATTTATAACGACTCTTTGTTTTCTGTCCCTTAACCAGTTCTTTACTCATGTGCATACACGTTCCCCCAGTCCCTGTGTCTGTAGCTTAAGAACAACTTTATTAGCGATTTTAGATTTATGCTAATGAGTTGCTTAATGCTCAACTGGGCTTATTTTTACTTTAGACCAAGTGGGCGTTGTACAGAGGAGTGTATGACGCTGACCAATCAGTGTCCTGCACTCCTCTCCATTCATTTACTCAGCGCATAGGGATCCTGCTAGATCCTTATGTGCTGTCTTATACTAACACATTAACAATACTGAAGTGGTTACACAGTGAATAGACATTTCACGGGATGTCTATTCACAATCTCTGCACTTCGTTACTCTGTCTGTGGTAGTTACAGCAGAGGAAGCGTGATCTCGTTGTAACCTGTCATTTATAGTGAGATCACGCTTCCTCTGCTGTAACTACCACAGACAGAGTAACGAAGTGCAGAGATTGTGAATAGACATCCCATGGAATGTCTATTCACTGTCTAACCACTTCAGTATTGTTAATGTGTTAGTATAAGACAGCACATAAGGATCTAACAGGATCCCTATGCGCTGAGTAAATGAATGGAGAGGAGTGCATGACGCTGATTGGTCAGCGTCATACACTCTTCTGTACAACGCCCACTTGGTCTAAAGTAAAAATATGCCCAGTTGCGCATTAAGCAACTCATTAGTATAAATCTAAAATCGCTAATAAAGTGGTAAAAATAGATCGTTTTTCAAAATAAAAAGCACTGCTGTCACCTACATTATAGCGCCAATCTCCTTAAGTAGGAGATAGGGCACTTATAACGTGGTGACAGAGCCTCTTTAAGGGTTATCTTTTTCAAAATGGAGCTAGCCATATGGCTGGTGGTGTCAGGTAGTCTAGGGGGGGACAGGATTTAAAAGAATAGGGGGACGGTTTTGGACTTGAGGATAGGTGTAAGGTAATTGGATGAGGGTATTGGGGGTGGAGTAAAGGCATGGCCGGCCTTAGCTATGTTCAAACAGTGCGGTCGCACAGGGCGCCAGCCGCCACACTGCAAGAGGGGCGCCAGCAGGTGTGTGTATCCCAGCGCCGTTGCAACTACCAGCGGGGATACACACACTAACTGCAGGCGCCTTTCCACCCGGGCGCTTCTTCACTTAGTAGCCGTCGCGGCTGCTAGCGGTGACACGGGGCATGAGGGCGGTGGCGCCGCTAGCAGCTGCTGTGGCTGCTGTAGCGGTAGCGACGGCACTATAGCAGAGCAGGGAGGTATCTCCCTGCTCTGCTGTCTGCTAGCGCCACTGTAGCTCCCTGAAGGAGCGGAATCCCCGTGTGGCCGGGGATTCCGCTCCTGGAGCGCTGCTTGATGTCTCTATCCATATATGGACAGTGACATCAGGGGAAACTCCTGAAGCGGAATCCCTGGTCACAACCTTGCAAACTCTACGACCGGGCATTCCACTCCAGGAGAAGCCAATGACATCATGGACACAGACGACAGGAGCTTCTCCTGGAGTGGAATCGACGGTCATAGCGTCTGCAATGCAGTGACCGGGGATTCCGCTTCAGGAGTTTTCCCTGATGTCACTGTCCATATATGGACAGAGGTATCAAGGGGCGCTCCCCGTGTGGCCGGGATTCCGCTCCTTTAGGGAGCTACAGTGGCGCTATCTATACTGGAAGGGGGGGTTGCTATCTACAAGGGGGCACTATAGCGGAGCAGGGAGGTATCTCCCTGCTCTGCTGTCTACTAGCGCCACTGTAGCTCCCTGAAGGAGCGGAATCCCCGTGTGGCCGGGGATTCCGCTCCTGGAGCGCTGCTTGATGTTTCTGTCCATATATGGACAGTTACATCAGGGGAAACTCCTGGGGGCTGTGGGGCACTACCAACCAGGGGGCTGTGGGGCACTACCAACCAGTGGGCTGTGGGGCACTACCAACCAGGGGGCTGTGGGGCACTACCAACCAGGGGGCTGTGGGATGTGCGGCACTCCCTACCAGGGGTCTTTGCGACACTTCCTACCAGGGGGCTGTGCGGCACTTCCTACCAGGGGGCTGTGCGGCACTCCCTACAGGGGGCTGTGCGGCGCTCCCTACAGGGGACTGTGTGGCGCTCCCTACAGGGGGCTGTGCGGCGCTCCCTACAGGGGGCTGACTGGCGCTACCTACAAGGGGGCTGACTGGCGCTACCTACAAGGGGGCTGACTGGCGCTACCTACAAGGGGGCTGACTGGCGCTACCTACAAGGGGGCTGACTGGCGCTACCTACAAGGGGGCTGTCTGGCGCTACCCACGAGGTGGCTGTGTGGCGCTACCCACAAGGGGCTGTGTGGCGCTACCCACAAGGGGGCTGTGTGGCGCTACCTACAAGGGGCTGTGTGGCGCTACCCACAAGGGGCTGTGTGGCGCTACCCACAAGGGGCTGTGTGGCGCTACCCACAAGGGGCTGTGTGGCGCTACCCACAGGGGGCTGTGTGGCGCTACCTACAAGGGGCTGTGTGGTGCTACCTACAGGGGGAATCTGTGAGTGGGGGGCTGATGGTCATTTTACTGTGAGTGTTGGGCTGATGGTCTTCAAGTGGTTTCCACCTCTGACCTCCAATTGAAATTAATAGGAGGCAGAAAATACCTGGGGCGCCCGTTTGGAGCTTTTTTTCCTGCGTCTTTTGCATTCGCTTCAACAGCTTAAGAAAAAACACAAAAAAAGTCACACAACGCTGTCAGTTGCTGAAGGAATTTTGAGACAGATTTTTTTTTTTTTAAAAGGTTTTCTTTATGAACTTTTTCTCAAAATACAAATGTACAAAAGTGCAAAATTGCGCACAAAAACATACATAGCATACATAACATACTGACCAACCACACTAGTTGGTAATAACAATCATCATAGATAAAAATACAGTCACATAGCAAAAGCCAGCATGAAAACGTAACGGATCACAGGTGCATATAAGTGTATTGCAAAGAAAACAGGATCAACATTTGACCGTAATTATTGCCAAAACAGACAAAACAAACAACCAGTCACACTCCATTCACACCTGTCGATCAGAGAGCAGTGTCCGAAATCTCCATCCATCTAGCCCATATCTTCCCGAATTTGTCATGACACCCTCTGCTAATGTATAACTTCTGATATAATGGTATATACTTATTTACCAATTGCAACCAATGCTCTAGACTAGGACACACCGTGGCCTTCCATTCCATAATTATAAACTTCCGCGCACAGAACAAAACAAATCGGAAAAAGTTTTTGTCATAATAGCCTTGTACTAAGTCATTCATAATGCCCAAGAGGCACACCTGAGGGGAGAGAACCCGGGGAAACTCAAAGTTATCATGCAGAAACTCTACAACCCTTGACCAGAATAGTGAAATCCTAGGACAGGACCATACACAGCGGAGGTACGTGCCAACATCTGACTGACACCTAAAGCAGCTGTCCGACCCAGAGGCCCCAATTCTCTGAAGTCTAACCGGAGTATAGTAAATTCTGTGTAGAAACCGTGATTGTATTAAAAAAATCTCCTCCTCTGACAAATCAGGGATATCTCTCTTCCACTCCAGGTACGCCTTATCAAAGGGACGTTTTACAGAGGACAGCAACAAGGCATACGTCTGAGTAAGGGTCTTAGGAAGGTCTGGGGTGCCGAGCAGGTCCTCCAATCCGGAAAACCCCAAAGCTGGCATGACAGATACGAACTGAGCCGAGCAGGCATGTCTCAACTGGAGATAATGATAAAAAGCCATTCTCGAGAACCCAAACCTCTCCTCTAGCTCAGAGAAGAAGACAAACCCACTGTCCACAGAGTATATTTGGCCTACAAATCGAACCCCTACCCCAGCCCACATCATCGCTCCTGGCAGGGACACCAGGTGAGGCAACCATGGATTGTTCCATAACGGAGTCCTAGGGGAAACAGAAGAATCCGCAGTATCTTTTAGTAAGAACTGTGCCTTCTTCCAGGCATTTGCAATAGTTTTTAACGGCAATGGCGCCCGACACGAAGATTTAAACCTATATAAGAGGTTGGTAAGACTCTCATAGGAATTCATGAGTGCTCCAGCCAACGCCGTGGCCGCATTACTTAAGTCAATGTCAATCCACCAGTGAGCCAGTACCAGCTGCGAAGCCAAATAATATAAGTAAAGGTTGGGCGCCGCCATCCCCCCCACACTCCTTGGGGCCTGCAGAAGACTGAGACTAAACCGGGGTGTGCCGCCCTGCCAGTAAAATCCACGTAGAATCCCATCCAGGTGGCAAAAAAATTGTTTGGGCAAAACAACCGGACAAATATGTAGGAGGTAAAGAAATTTAGGCAGATATATCATCTTAAAAAGGTTTATCCTACCATATAATTATAGGGGGAGGTTCCTCCAAGTGTTTAGCTGCTTTCCAGTAGAGGCCAATAAGGGACAGAGATTAAGTTCACGGAAGCGTAACAAATTAAGGGAAAAACGCACCCCAAGATACGTAATTTGTGACACTGCCTGCAACGGGACAGGGAGCCCCCACCGGGAGCGATATTCTGCAAATAGAGGAAACATAACCGACTTAGACCAGTTAACCGATAACCCCGAGAACGCCCCAAAAGTGTTGATCAGCTGCAAGAGCGAAGACAACGAAGGACCATCATACGCCAGGTACAGCCAAAGTATGATCTGCATACAGGGATATTTTCTCAACTAGTGAACCTCGAGGGATACCAATAATGGAAGAGGAACGCCTAATTGCCAGCGCCAGAGGATCAATCGCAAGAGCAAACAACAATGGGGAAAGTGGACAACCCTGACGCGTACCTGGAGCCAAAGAGAAGGGTTTAGAGACATCCAGATTTGTTCTCACCCTAGCGACTGGCTGTTCATATAACAGGCGGACAAGAGCAAGAAATCTGGGACCAAAATTTAGACGGGAAAGCAGCATCCAGAGATACCTCCATTCAACCGAATCAAAGGCTTTATATGTATTGTGAAAACTTGTGGACCACTTAGCTCATGGGATCGCCATCTCCCGGGCGAGATGGTTGGCACACATAGAAAGTTCACTCCAAAAAGGTTTAAACCAGCCGCAGCTAGCTTTATTGTCTTCACAACAGCAGTCAGTGGTACAACAATAAACATACAAAATAAACCCTAGGCCGTCCAGCCTCTAACTAACACATTCAGTGTCCCTCACTATGTGACACTGAGCCTTGTGCCCAGCACCTCAAAACCTTCAGTTTTACCTCACACGGTGGTGACTCTCACAGGCTAGCATGCCTGTCTTCCCCAGACTGAGAGCCCTGTGTGGACTGCACACACCTGATATAAAGAGCCGTCTCAGGTGGAGCCTAACTAGGCTCATCAGACAGCCCAAGCACCAGCAGAGAAAACCCTCTCTGCTGTACATGCTCCCTGGTTGCTCAAAACCTGAGTTTCTGCACGATCCAGTAGCTGCACTGCTACAGTATCTAGAGAGAGAACAAAACCAGGGGATGTATCGTATTGTGCAGCATCAATATTAAGAAACAACCTGTGCACATTAATATCCGTACCCTTCCCAGGCATAAAACCCGTTTGGTCAGGATGAATGAGGGATAGTATAACTTTGTTTAATCTTATAGCTAATATCTTGGCATGTATCTTTGCATCTGAGTTAATCAGCGAGATGGGCTTATAGGAATCCGGAAGAGTCGGATCCTTCCCATGCTTCAACAGCATTAGGGCCTCTCTCATAGATGCCGGCAAAGCCTGGGCACCACAACCTCACAGCTATCCTTATACCAATCAGCCCCCAGGCCATCAAGTCCGGGGGTCTTACCAGATGGCAACAACTGAATCGCATCAGTGATATCGTCCTCTGTAAGCGGGCTGTCCAGTTCCTTTGCCTGTGCATCAGTCAAACGCCACAGTGGGAGGTCATCTAAAAAGCATTCTATATCATCCGGAGGCCCACTGCATCTGGAACTATATAATTCAGCATAAAAAATACCAAACACTTTATTCAAATCTTTAGGGGCAGTACAGAGAGTTCCCTCAGAAGAAAGAATAGATGGAACAGAGGCACACGGGCGACCTAGCCAAGTATGCAGGGGCGTAGCTAAAGGCTCATGGGCCCCGATGCAAAAATTCTTACTGGGCCCCCCCCCCAGAAGGCAGTATCACACATGATAGGATTAGATACAGTGGCCCAGCAGACAGTATCACACATGATAGGATTAGATACAGTGGCCCAGCAGACAGTATCACACATGATAGGATTAGATACAGTGGCTGAGCAGACAGTATCACACATGATAGGATTAGATACAGTGGCTCAGCAGACAGTATCACACATGATAGGATTAGATACAGTGGCTGAGCAGACAGTATCACACATGATAGGATTAGATACAATGACTCAGCAGACAGTATCACACATGATAGGATTAGATACAGTGGCTCAGCAGACAGTACCACACATGATAGGATTAGATACAGGGCCCGGCAGACAGTATCACACATGATTGGATTAGATACAGGGCCCAGCAGACAGTATCACACATGATTGGATTAGATACACAGCTCAGCAGACAGTATCACACATGATTGGATTAGATAAACAGCTCAGCTCGCTGACATTGCGGCTCCAGCGCTGGACCCAGGATAGTTAAGAATAATAATTTTGCTTCTTTATGTGTTACTGATTATTTTTTTGTGTTTGTGTTTTTTTACAGGTTCGGTTGTTGGACTTCGGATACGAGGACTTCAATGACGGCGTGTTTTTTATTCTCAATAAAATGGTTAATGAGGGTTGTGTTTTTTTATTTCAATAAAATATTTTTTCTATGTGCTTGTATCTTTTTAAACTTTATTATCACCGCCTTAGTAATGGCCGCTGGCTGATTGACAACCTCCATTACTAAGGCGAGGCTTAATGTTAGCCGGTGCAGAGGCTACACTAACCCCCATTATTACCCCAGTACCCACCGCCACCAGGAGTACTGGGAAGAGCCGGGTACGAACCAATGCCCGACCATCTGTAGTGACGGGCAGGCACCGGGGTGGCCGCAGGCTGGTAGTATTAGGCTGGGGAAGGCCAAAAACAGTGGCCCTTCCCACCCTTGTAATGCTGCCTGCTGCTGCTGTGTTGTTGTATCTGGCTGGTTATGAAAATTGGGGGGGACCCCACATCGTTCTTTCCAATTATTTTTTATTTTTTTAAATGACGTGGGGTCCCCCCCCATTTTTCATAACCAGCCAGATAAAATAAAGCAGCAGCAGCCTAGCATCACCAGGGTAGGAAGGGCCACTGTTTTTGGCCTTTCCCCTCCTGATAATACCAGCCTGCGGCCATCCCAGTGGCCGACCATCACTACAGATGGTCATGTACTGGATCGTACCCGGCTCTTCCCAGCACCCCTGGTGGCGGTGGGTACCGGGGTAATAAAGGGGGTTAGTGTTAGCCTCGGCATCGGCTAACACTAAGCCCCGCCTTAGCAATGGATGCTGTCAATCAGCCGGCGGCCATTACTAAGGCGGTAGTAATATAGTTTAAAAAAAACCCACAAAGACATAGAAAAAATATTTTATTGAAATTAAAAAACCCACACAGCCCTCATTAACCATTTTATTGATAATTTTAAAAAAAGGCGTCATCGAAGTAGTCCTGGAATCGACCGTAGTCCAACGACCGAACCTGTAAGAAAACACACAAAAAATTATTAGTAACACGTGTGTTAGGCTTAGATACAGGGCCCATGTGTGATACTGTCTGTGGGACCCTGTATCTAAGCCTACCACAACGTAGGCTTAGATACAGGGTCCAGCAGACAGTAATCTTATACAGTATAAGATTACTGTGTGCTGGGGCCCTGTATCTAAACCTACAGTGTGGTAGGCTTATATACAGGGCCCAGCAGACAGGATCACGCATGGGCCATGTATCTAAGCCTACCATGTGATTGGCTTAGATACAGGGCTCAGCAGACAGGATCACGCATGGGCCATGTATCTAAGCCTACCATGTGATTGGCTTAGATACAGGGCCCAGCAGACAGGATCACGCATGGGCCATGTATCTAAGCCTACCATGTGATTGGCTTAGATACAGGGCCCAGCAGACAGGATCACGCATGGGCCATGTATCTAAGCCTACCATGTGATTGGCTTAGATACAGGGCCCAGCAGACAGGATCACACAATCTGTGATCCTGTCTCATGGGCCCCCTAAGCCTGCTACATCATAGGCTTAGGGGTTGTGCAGTCCCTAAACATTGATGGCCTATCCTCAGGATAGGCCATCAATAGCTGATGTGTCTCTCGGGACCCGCAAATCAGCTGTTTTGAAGGGGCCGCAGCACTCGTACGAGAGCTGCTTCCCCTTCATTTCACTACTCGCCCACACTGTGAATCGCCGACACGGATTCACAGTGTGACAGGAATGAAGGGGAGCAGCTCTCGTACGAGTGCTGCGGCCCCTTCAAAAGAGCTGATTGGCGGGTCCCGGGAGTCGAAGCCCGCCAGTCAGGGCTAACCTTACCTTCCTCTTCGGCCGCGGCGGGAGTTCTGTCGTCTCGATGCTGTGCGCGGCGCATAGCGCTGTGACGTCATGACCTCCGCTGCGATCCGGAACCAGGAAGGTAAGTAAAGTATGTTACTATAGTAACAGGGGCCCGCGGCCTGAGTTACTATAGTAACTTTTTATTGATGTGGTGCGGGGGGCCGTGGGCCCCCCTGGCTTCGGGGCCCGGTCGCAATTGCGACCGCTGCGACCCCTATAGCTACGCCAGTGCAAGTATGCAAGAAGTTTGCCATTTTTGTCACCAAACTCAAACACCCTTGCCTCCGTATGCAGCACCTGTTTTTTAGTTTGTTCGAACTGTATAAGGTGTAGTTCCCTCTGAACCCCCGCCCACCGACTCTTCGTACCTGGACAAGGATCTACAATATAGTCTCTCTCAGCTCTCTGACTCTCTTCTATCAGCGACCTCTCCTTCTCTCTGGACACTGCTCTACACCTTGCAACCCCTGCTATAAACGCACCCCTAAGAGTGGCTTTATATGCATCCCACACTACCAAAGGGTCTGGAAATGAGGAATTATGATCCCAATATGAGTCATGAGAGGCCGCCACCTCTGACCGAACCACCGGAGAGGACAGCCAGGCCGGATGCAGTCTCCATATTTTGGAGTCAGCTGGGGGACCAACCATAAATGACAAAATGAGAGCTGAATGATCTGAGATGCCTCATGGAGTGATATCTATAGCAGTTACTGCGGGCAAAAGGTCCTGTGACACCAGAGCAAGGTCAATTCTAGAAAAGGTTTTAAAGGTTCTAGAGGAGTAATAGGAGTATTTTTTTTCTAGCGGGTATTTCCAGCGCCAGACATCTGTCAGATGAAGCATTGAGGACCAGGAGTTGAGGTGAACAGAGGACTGATCCGAACCTTCAGTACGATCCATTGATATGTCAGGAACTGCATTGAAGTCACCCATACACAACACTGGGCCAGCAGGGAACTCTGAGAGTTTCTGGGCTATCAAGTCCAATAGTGTGGGATCTAGGGGCGGGGGAACATACACATTTACTATGGTAAAGCAGGACCCGGGTGATGAACAGTGTATAATGACATAGCGCCCAAAATGGTCACATGCTACCTTCAACACCTCCAGGCGCACACTCTTGGCTATCAGAACCGACACCCCCTAGAATATGAGGAATGATATCCTCTAGCTATCCAGGCCCGTTTAAGGGCCAAAATTTTTTGTCCAGTTAAATGCGTCTCTTGTAAGCAGATAACATGAGGCGAGTGTTTCTTCAGGAAATTTAACACAAGAGACCGTTTAAATTTTGAATTAAGCCCACGGACATTCCAGCTCAAGACCTTAATTACAGCCATGGTACGCCTGAAGAGCAGAACACAGCAGGAGACCCAGAGCCAATGTATGATGGGAATTGAGATGAGAAGAATACATAAACATTCACACACACACACACACACTCATGACACACCACATATAACACATATAACCGTACATTGAAATACAGTAAAACAGACCCCAACAGTCAGGGCCGCCATCAGGGGGGTATTAGGGGAACTACTGTAGGGGGCCCGGCAAAACTTAATTGAAAGGGGGGCCCGGCAACTGCCGCGACTTGCCTTTGGTAGAAAAAAACAGGCCCCTGCAATGGGGCCTGTTCTTTTCACCAAAACAATGTCGTGAGCTGCGGGCCCCCCTCTCGTCAAACACCGCCGTGAGCTGCGGGCCCCCTTCTCATCACCGCCGCGAAACACTGCTTGCGCGCGCGGCAGGAGTTCTACGATCCCCGCCATTTTCTGGAGCCTGGAGGTGAAGGACTGGACGTCTGGACCGAAGACATCGCCTGAAGAGGACTGGAGTGGGAGCAGCTCTTCTGACACGGTGAGTAAAGTGTCTCAAAGTGCTGTTTAAGTATGGCCCTGTTCAAACAGAGTATTTTGCAGGCCAAAAAAATCTGCCTCAAAATTCCTTAAAGAATTTTGAGGCAGATTTTGACCTGCCCACACTATTTTGCTGCGTTTTTTGCTGCGATTGAGGACAGCAGACAAAAAACGCAGCGAAAAATGCATTTTCTGCCTCCCATTGATTTCGATGGGAGGTCAGAGGCGGAACCGCGGCAAGAAAGGACGTGCTGCTTTTTCTTTTTTCCGCGACTTACTCCCATTGATTTCAGATTAAATCAATGGGAGGCGGTTTTGGAAGTTTTTTGGTGCTGATTCTGACGCAGTGTCCGAGTCAATATCAAGGCCCAAAAACTCTGTGAACTGGGCCTTATTGTTAGGGCTTATTCAGACGAACGTGTAATATGTCCGTGCAATGTGCGTGATTTTCACGCGCTTCGCACGGACCTATGTTACTCTATGGGGCCGTGCAGACTGTCAGTGATTTTCACGCGCCTCGCACGGACCTATGTTACTCTATGGGGCCGTTCAGACTTTCAGTGATTTTCATGCAGCGTCTGTCCGCTGCGTAAAACTCATGACATGTCCGATATTTGTGCATTGTTCGCGCATCACGCACCCATTGAAGTCAATGGGTGCGTGAAAATCACGCCCAGCACTTCCGCAGCAGTATAAACTATGAATGAAAACAGAAAAGCACCACGAGCTACAAACATACAAACAGAGTGTCATAATGATGGCGGCTGCGCGAAACTCATGCAGCCGCGCATCATACGCTGCTGCCACACGGAGCTGTTATGGACCTTTTGCATGCGCAAAACGCCACGTTTTTGCGCACGCAAAAAGCACATGCTTGCGTAAATCCGGCCTTAGTGTAGGAACACACTAGGCATGAACACTGCAGATTTTTTTCAACACATTTTATTGTGGAAAATCTGCAGCGTATTACAGTCGCAGCAGAGTGGATGAGATTTAAACAAATCTCATCCACACGCTGCAAAAATAATGGACCTGCAGTGTGACTTTTTAAGCCGCAGCATGTCAATTTATTCTGTGGAATCGCTGCTCCTCTGTTGCGGAAATGCTGCGGTTCTGCCGCAAAAATCACACATGAGAAAAAAAAAGGTACTTTTTTTACATTTATAAAAAAGTTAAGACTTACCCCGGCCGTAGTCCTGGTGACGCGATCCTCTATTCTTAGCGCAGCCCCGCCTCCTGTCATGACGTTTCATACCATGAGACTGCTGCAGCGGTCACATGGTCTACAGCGTCATCCCAGGAGGCGGGGCTACGTTCAGAAAGAGAGATGCGTCACCTAAACTACGGTCGGGGTAAGTCTAAACTTTTTTTTCCCTACAGGATTCCCGCAGCGGACATGCCTCACAAAACCTGCGCCACTATTTGGTGCGGTTTTGCTGTCGGAATTCCCTGCGGCTACCGGGGCGGATAAGCTGTGTAGTTTTACTCAGCATATCCGCCTAGTGTGTTCCTTATAATGCGCTCCTGGAGCTGCTGCCGGTCTCTAAATAGGCAATTGATCCAGTAGAATTTGGAATTATTTTTTTTTGTGAACCAGCTTAAAAAAATACAAAACTTTTGTGTTAGGGCCTGTTCACATCACCGTTCGCTTCCGTTCCGGGGTTCCGTCTGAGGTTTCTGTCGGGTGAACCCCGCAACGGAAAGTGAAAGTGACAGCACAGCTTCCGTTTCAGTCACCATTGATCTCAATGGTGACGGAAACATCGCTAATGGTTTGCGTTCGTCACCGTTCCGGCAGGTTTTCGGACGGAATCAATAGCGTAGTCGACTGCGCTAATGGTGACGGAAACGGAAGCTGTGCTGTCACTTTCACTTTCCGTTGCGGGGTTCACCCGACAGAAACCTCAGACGGAACCCCGGAACGGAAGCGAACGGTGATGTGAACAGGCCCTAACACAAAAGTTTTGTATTTTTTGAAGCTGGTTCACAAAAAAAAATTATTCCAAATTCTACTGGACCAACTGCCTATTTAGAGACAGGCAGCAGCTCCAGGAGCGGCATCATAAGGGTAGGAACACACTAGGCGGATATGCTGAGTAAAACTACACAGCTTATCCGCCCCGGTAGCCGCAGGGAATTCCGACAGCAAAACCGCACCAAGTAGTGGCGCAGGTTTCGTGAGGCATGTCCGCTGCGGGAATCCTGCAGGGAAAAAAAAGTTTAGACTTGCCCCGGCCGTAGTCCTGGTGACGCATCTCTCTCTTCTGAACGTAGCCCCGCATGCTGGGATGACGCTGTAGACCATGTGACCGCTGCAGCAGTCACATGGGATGCTGCTAAGAATAGAATGCGCTAAGAATAGAGGATCGTGTCACCAGGACTACGGCCGGGGCAAGTCTAAACTTTTTTATAAATTTTAAAAATGGGCTTTTTTTTTTTCTCACGTGTGATTTTTGCGGCAGAACCGCAGCATTTCCGCAACAGAGGAGCAGCGATTCCACAGAATACATTGACACGCTGCGGATTAAAAAGCCACACTGCAGGTCAATTTTTTTTGCAGCGTGTGGATGAGATTTGTTCAAATCTCATCCACTCTGCTGCGACTGTAATACGCTGCGGATTTTCCACAATAAAATGTGTTGCATAAAATCCGCAGTGTTCATGCCTAGTGTGTTCCTACCCTAAGGCCGGATTTACATCAGCGTGTGCTTTTTGCGTGCGCAAAAACGTGGCGTTTTGCGCATGCAAAAGGTCCATAACAGCTCCGTGTGGCAGCAGTATATGATGCGCGGCAGCGTGATTTTCGCGCAGCCGCCATCATTATGACACTCTGTTTGTATGTTTGTAGTACGTGATGCTTTTCTGTTTTCATTCATAGTTTATACTGCTGCGGAAGTGCTGGGCGTGACTTTCACGCACCCATTGACTTCAATGGGTGCGTGATGCGCGAACAATGCACAAATATCGAACATGTCGTGAGTTTTACGCAGCGGACACACGCTGCGTGAAAATCACTGACAGTGTGCACGGCCCCGTAGAGTAACATAGGTCCGTGCAAGGCGCGTGAAAATCACTGGCAGTCTGCACGGCCCCATAGAGTAACATAGGTCCGTGCGAGGCGCGTGAAAATCACGCACGTTGCACGGATGTATTACACGTTCGTCTGAATAAGCCCTAACAATAAGGCCCAGTTCACAGAGTTTTTGGGCCTTGATATTGACTCGGACACTGCGTCAGAATCAGCACCAAAGAACTTCCAAAACCGCCTCCCATTGATTTAATCTGAAATCAATGGGAGTAAGTCGCGGAAAAAAGAAAAAGCAGCACGTCCTTTCTTGCCGAGGTTCTGACTCTGACCTCCCATCGAAATCAATGGGAGGCAGAAAATGCATTTTTCCCTGCGTTTTTTGTCTGCTGTCCTCAATCGCCGCGGGCAAAAAAAACGCGGCAAGATAGTGTGGGCAGGTCAAAATCTGCCTCAAAATTCGGTGCGCGGTTCCAGGCGGTCGCGGGTGCGCATGCGCGGGAGTTTGCGGGTGCGCGCGATCGGTCGCACGGGCGGCAGTGTTTGACGGCCCCCATGACGACCCCCATGCTACCCAGGGCCGCCATCAGGGGGGGTATTATGGGTACTGATGTGAGGCCCGGCCAAACCTAATTGAAAGGGGGGCCCGCAGCTCACGACATTCTTTTGGTGAAAAAAACGGGCCCCATTGCAGGGGTCTTTTTTTTTATACCAGAGGCAAGTCGCGGCAGTTGCCGGGCCCCCCTTTCAATTAGGTTTGGCCGGGCCTCTCACATCAGTACCCATAATACCCCCCCTGATGGCGGCCCTGGGTAGCATGATATAGTGCTGGACGGAGTACCGTTAACAGGCGGTGCCACGGTAGGGGGGCCCAGAAAATTTAGCTGTAGGGGGCCCTGAAATTCCTGATGGCGGCCCTGCCAACAGTCCCTGTCAAGCACCAGACTTCTAGTGCAGACCTGTACCCACTAGCTGAACTACAACTGAGAACAGTGGTCCCTGACTAAGCTAACAGCTACAATAGCAGCACAGCCCTGAGACCTGACCCCACTAAGATGGGAAAAGGAGCAAAGAAATAAAAATGAAACAGTGAAAGACAAGTGACAAAATGGTTAAGCAGTAGATCACAGTCAGATCACATCATCTCTCCTAAATAACAGTGTAAGTACATCAGGTAATCAGCAACCCAATCAGTGCAGGAAATACTTTTCAAGGAGAGAGAGAAAGAGAAAACTCAACAACTTAAACATCAGGGGGTTACCCCAGCAGGAGAACGCAGCAATCAGGGGGGGGGGGGTTCACTCCTGGGGCTCGGAGAGCGGCAGCCACCCAGTCCAAGGCTTCAATGGGGGAAAGAAAAAATCTTGCGGTCGGCCCATCAACCACCCGCCGTTTAGCAGGGTATAACATTGCATACTTGTACCCCTTTTCTTGGAGCTTCTTCCTGACCTCTGTAAAACACACAAGTTGCTTCCGAATCGTGACCGAAAAGTCAGGATAAATCGAGATTCGCTGAGAGCCATGTAAGATAGAGCCTTTACGTCTTGCCGCCTGAAGAATAGCATCTCTATCTCTGAAATGCAGCAGTCGCGCCAGCATAGGCCGAGGGGGACCTCCCGGCGGCCCGGGCCTAGCAGGGACCCGATGAGCCCGTTCAATTGTGAAGAATGCTGAAAACACAGTGTCATCAAAGGTTTCCTTCAGCCACTTTTCCAGGAAAGAAACAGCATCTGTACCTTCTGACTTTTCCGGCAACCCCACTATGCGGATGTTGTTCCGGCGTAATCTGTTCTCGAAATCATTAGCCCGTTCGACCGAGGTCTCCACCTGTCTCCTCAAATCAGCGATCTGAGCTGGAATAGGGTGTAAAGTATCCTCCACCTCCGATATCCTGCGCTCTGCCTCTGCAGTACGTTCCCGCACTTTTTGCACATCATGCCTCAGGATAACAAAGTCCTGACGGAGTTCATCAACCTTAGTAACCAACAAAGATTGACAGGAGGTAATTGTAGACATTAACTCAGCAAATTTCGTATCCACATGAGAGGAAGAAACAGGCAGGTCCTGTGGTGAAATTGGTCTTGGAGGACTCAGCGAGCCCTCAAACAGGGATAAAGATGGGTCTGGAGAAGCAGGGGGTTGTTCAGGCCTAGTAAATTGCTCCAGCCTCTTTACTGCATTAGCCTTGATTTTGGCCAGGGCCGAGCCAGAGGTTCCATCCTCCATCTCATCTAGGGATTCCTCATCTGATGGGGGGATATAACTGCCCTGCGTGGACCTCGTTTTCCCCTTCTTTCCAGCCTTACAGCCTCCCATGATGCAAACAGAGGGATGCAGGGTATGTAGGAACTGGCAGGGTGTCTGATACACCCAACGTAGCAAGTCCACAAGCTAAGGGTGCGAGGTATCCCGGGGACCCAGTGCCAGGCCTAATGCAGGGTGAGTAGTGAGCCTGCACAGCCAACTCAGGCCAGTGAAATACCTGGGAAGCGCTCCTTAGACGGATCCTCCTGCCTGCAATGGGACAGCAACCACACACCGCTGCACAGCTCTGCCTCTCCAGCCGATCCACAGTCCCGCCGCCAGCAATCAGTAACACCAGCCTCCAGCAGCAGCGACTGACACAGAGCTAGACTCCAGCAGACATCCCTTCACTTCCGCCCGCCTCATGCTCCACCAGAAGTGCCGCCGGCTGACCAGCTTCTCTCTCCAGGAGGGCCCCACGACACAAGATCCGAAAACTACCGACAGGTAAGGATACAGGGGTGAGAGATTCAATTGTCCTGCAACTTAGGACGCAGGATGGCAAGGATATCAGCAGGATAAGGAGTCAGGGAGCTCAGGAGCGCTGTGAAGCACGTCTACTCAGGCAGACATCCCGCCACGCCCCCCCGAGTCAGATTTTTTTTGCCTTACAAAAAACGTGTGTGAACGTACCCTACGAGTGTAGTGCTTGTTAGCCGTTTTCTGTCTTTCTCGAAAAAATTTTTGGTAGGGGGGCCCTGAGGAAATTTTGTTTTTCCAGTGCTGCCTCGAGTCCGAAAAGGTTGGGAAACTCTGTACTAGGCTACAAGGTCCCGTCATGGAGCAGCTCAGTTCGTCATGGCAATGGGGCCTAGGTGAGTAAAATTTTTGTTTTTGTTTGGGGGCACTGTCTACAAGGGGGAGGTGCGGGGACTGTATGGCACGATCTACAAGGGGGAGGTGGGGGGACTGTATGGCACTGTCTACAATGGGGAGGTGAGGGACTGTATGGCAATGTCTACAAGGGGGAGGTGGGGGCTGTATGGCACGATTTACAAAAAGGAGGTGGGGAATTATGGCACTGTCTACAGGGAGGCTGTATGGCAAAATCTACAGGGGGGCACTATACTGTGTGGGGGCCACTAAGCGGCCATTATACTGTGTAGGGGTACTACAGATGGCATAATACTGTGGGCACAATTAGAGGACAAAATACTGTGTCCTTGAAGGGGTTGTAATATATTATATTACTAAATATTATTATTATACTGTATGGGGGCACTAAAGGGGCATTATAATGTTTTTTATGGGGCATTTTCTTTTAATTATGGGGTGGGGCGCCGAAAGATAATTTTTCGCACAGGGCGCCATCTATCCTAGGGCCGGCCCTGAGTAAAGGTAATTGGGTGAGGGGATTAGGAGTGGAGTAGTGTAGGGGGATTTAATGGAAAGGTGTCACTTATTTATTTGATGTGTTTTAACCCTTTCAGGACCAAGGGTCATCGATACCTCAATCACCAGGCCTAAATGTAAAGTTTTGGCATACATTCTTTTAAACTGTCATAACTGTTAGGCCTCATGCACACTTCAGTTTTTTCCTTCAGGGTGCTATCCGTTTTTGTCACTGATAGCACCCTGAACCCATTCATTTCAATGGGGCCATGCACACTACAGTTTTTTTGACGGTCCGTTGCTCCTTTCCGATCCAAAGTCCGGTATTCCGTGACCGTGAGGCCCATGCAAGTCAATGGGGCCGTCAAAAAAACTGAAGGCACACGGAAGGCATCCGTGTGCCGTCCGTGTGTGACGGAGCCGCTGCCTAGCAACCGCCGGGCGGGCAGAAAAACATTAGAAAAATATTACACTAATAGGCTGCTGATTAAAAATAAAACAACAAGCATTTCATACGTACCCGGTCGTTGTCTTGGTGACGAGTCCCTCTTCTTCCTCCAGTCCGACCTTTTTTTGTGACGCGGCAGCCTGTGATTGGCTGCAGAGGCCGCGGCAGCCTGTGATTTGCTGCAGCGGCCGCGGCAGCCTGTGATTGGCTGCAGCGGCCGCGGCAGCCTGTGATTGGCTGCAGCGGCGACATGGATTGAACGTCATCGCTGGAGGCCGGACAGGGGGAATGTAAGTATGAACTTATTTTTTTAAAACATTTTTTATTACATTAAAATTCTATTTTCCGCGCTCCGAGCATGGTACTGTCCAGGGTGCTGAAAGAGTTACCGCCGATCAGTGCAGCCCATTAACTCTTTCAGCACCCTGGACAGTACCATGCTCGGCGCACGGAAACGTAAACACGGAGTGCACACGGAAACCACAAGGCCGCTAAAACGGGTTCACAGACCCGTCAAAAGTGGCCGTGAAAACGGTGACGTAAGTGTGCACGAGGCCTTAGGGTATGTTCACACGCCCTATTTACGGACGTAATTCGGGCGTTTTAACCTCGAATTACGTCCGAAAATACGGCTCCAAAGTACGATGTACTGTGCCGACGGTCAATTTTTTTACGCGCCGCTGTCAAAAGATGGCGCATAAAAAAGACGCCCGCGTCAAAGAAGTGCCTGTCACTTCTTGAGACGTAATTGGAGCCGTTTTCCATTGACACCATGGAAAAACAGCTCCAATTACGTCCGTAATGGATGCAGCGAAAAGCGCCTGCAACATGCCATTTACGTCTGAAAAGCCGGAGCTGTTTTCTCCTGAAAACAGCTCCGTAATTTCAGCCGTATCGGACGCTGCCGTGTGAACATACCCTTAAACTACTTTGGATAACTTAAGACATTTTTGGGGGGTTTTTTAGAACAAATCACACTTTCAAAAAATATATAGTTTTACTAAATATGCAACACATTTTATACTACAAACAAATAATTGATCAAAAAAGTAGAACATTTTTTTATTTTGGCTATATTTTTTTGCTTTTTAAGTTCACGCTAATAATTGATAAAAACACCTTTTTTTAATTTTTATAACTGTTCACGTATAATGAATTGCGATTTACTTGCCAAACCTCACTACAGATCACTCCTCAGAACAAATTAAAATAAATGAATTGTGAAAAAAAATATTAAATTACACTAAATAGTTAATGTATGAATTAATTAACTAACTAACAATTTGTTATCAAGCTAACTAACCTACTATTCCTGCCTGCCTATTCTAAAACTAAGGGGCACAGGGAATACAAAGTATATTGTTTCTATATAGTGTGTGTGTGTGTGTGTGTGTGTGTGTGTGTGTGTGTGTGTGTGTGTGTGTATATATACACTGCCGTTCAAAAGTTTAGGGTCACTTAGAAATTTCCTTATTTTTAAAAGAAAAGCAGTTTTTTTTCAATGAAGGTAACATTAAATTAATCAGAAATACACTCTATACATTGTTAGTGTGCTAAATGACTATTCTAGCTGCAAACGTCTGGTTTTTAATGCAATATCTACATAGGTGTATAGAGGCCCATTTCCAGCAACCATCACTCCAGTGTTCTAATTGTGTTTGCTAACTGTGTTAGGGTATGTTCACACGGCCTATATACGGACGTAAATCGGGCGTTTTTGCCCCGAAATACGCCCGAAAATAGCGCCTCAATAGCGCTGACAAACATCTGCCCATTGAAAGCAATGGGCAGACGTTTGTCTGTTCACACGAGGCGTATATTTACGCGCCGCTGTCAAATGACGGCGCGTAAATAGACGCCCGCGTAGAAGAAGTGACCTGTCACTTCTTTGGCCGTAATTGGAGCCGCTATTCATTGACTCCAATGAATAGCAGCGCTAATTACGGCCGTAATTGACGCGGCGTTCAAGCGCCTGCACATGCCGGTACGGCTGAAATTACGGGGATGTTTTCAGGCTGAAACATCCCCGTAATTTCAGCCGTTACGGACCCCCGCCGTGTGAACATACCCTTAGAAGGCTAATGGATGATTAGAAAACACTTGAAAACCCTTGTGAAATTATGTTAGCACCGCTGTAAACAGTTTTGCTGTTTAGAGGAGCTATAAAACTGACCTTCCTTTGAGCTAGTTGAGAATCTGGAACATTACATTTGTGGGTTCGATTAAACTCTCAAAATGGCTAGAAAAAGAGAGCTTTCATGTGAAACTCGACAGTCTATTCTTGTTCTTAGAAATGAAGGCTATTCCATGCGAGAAATTGTCAAGAAACTGAAGATTTCCTACAACGGTGTGAACTACTCCCTTCAGAGGACAGCACACACAGGCTCTAACCAGAGTAGAAAGAGAAGTGGGAGGCCCCGCTGCACAACTGAGCAACAAGACAAGTACATTAGAGTCTCTAGTTTGAGAAATAGACACCTCACAGGTCCTCAACTGGCAGCTTCATTAAATAGTACCCGCAAAACGCCAGTGTCAACGTCTACAGTGAAGAGGCGACTTCGGAGTGCTGGCGTTCAGGGCAGAGTGGCAAAGAAAAAGCCATATCTGAGACTGGCTAATAAAAGGAAAAGATTATTATGGGCAAAAGCACAAAGACATTGGACAGAGGAAGATTGGAAAAAAGTGTTATGGACAGACGAATCGAAGTTTGAGGTGTTTGGATCACACAGAAGAACATTTGTGAGACGCAGAACAACTGAAAAGATGCTGGAAGAGTGCCTGACGCCATCTGTCAAGCATGGTGGAGGTAATGTGATGGTCTGGGGTTGCTTTGGTGCTGGTAAAGTGGGAGATTTGTACAAGGTAAAAGGGATTTTGAATAAGGAAGGCTATCACTCCATTTTGCAACGCCATGCCATACCCTGTGGACAGCGCTTGATTGGAGCCAATTTCATCCTGCAACAGGACAATGACCCAAAGCACACCTCCAAATTATGCAAGAACTATTTAAGGAAGAAGCAGGCAGCTGGTATTCTATCTGTAATGGAGTGGCCAGCGCAGTCACCAGATCTCAACCCCATAGAGCTGTTGTGGGAGCAGCTTGACCGTATGGTACGCAAGAAGTGCCCATCAAGCCAATCCAACTTGTGGGAGGGGCTTCTGGAAGCATGGGTGAAATTTCTCCCGATTACCTCAGCAAATTAACAGCTAGAATGCCAAAGGTCTGCAATGCTGTAATTGCTGCAAATGGAGCATTCTTTGACGAAAGCAAAGTTTGAAGGAGAAAATTATTATTTGAAATAAAAATCATTATTTCTAACCTTGTCAATGTCTTGACTATATTTTCTAGTCATTTTGAAACTCATTTGATAAATATAAGTGAGAGTTTTCATGGAAAACACAAAATTGTCTGGGTGACCCCAAACTTTCGAACGGTAGTGTATGTGTATATATATGTATATATATATACACACACACACACACACACACACACACACAATTGTATGTATGTCTTTTTCACTTTTCTTCTGTCTTCTCTCGATCAGTCTCCTTCTCTCTGTGTCAGAGTGAAGGAGACTGACAGGAGATGAGAAGCGCGAAAAGTTTGTAAACTTTTCAGAGATCACCATGATTGGTTAATCATGGTGATCACATGCTTACCAGCCGAACCAATCGGTTCGGCTGTCAGTGAGCATGTTGCTGGGGAGCCTGGGACACTGACACAGCCGGCGTCCGAGGGCTTTTCACAGCGCTATGCCGGCTGGAGCAGAGATCTGTAGATTCACGCCCTGGCTGCACGGGGTATATGCGAATAGGACGTGAATCTACAGATTGTCGGCATGAAAGGGTTAAGATATGAGGCCTATTTTTCTAATTATTTTAATGTGTTCCCTAATGTAACTATATTTATTACTATGTTTTTATTTTTGTGGTGTCAACAATCTTTATTAGTATCTGTGTATGTTTCTCTGCACAACACATACACAGGTGCTATACGGTATACACAGGGAATAGGTGACAAGGGACGGGAGCAACCCTGGCTTATAGAGGGAAGGTGGGCGCCATTTTATTGAAAAACAGCAGCCCCTGCAGTTATTGCAGCAGCTACCGCCAACTTTATTGTATTTCCGGGCCCCACCTGCTATGAATGCAGGATCGCCCGGCCATTCATTTGAATTGCCACCACCTCCCGCCCCATCACTACCTAATTCTTCAAGGTTACTAGCGTTCGCATTGAAAGTCGGACTAATTTGATGATTTATTTATTATTTTAACCGGTTAAGGACTAGGCTGTTTTACAGCTAAATGACTAGAGAAAATTTCACAATTCCACGCTTCTTTAGATGATTATAACTCTGCAGGTGAATAAAGTTCATCTTTAAATTTTACACTCTTTTTAAAGGACAGTTAGGGCTTTGTTTTAGTGCCATTTGTCAGTATATATCATTTTTATTTTTTTCTCTAAAGTGGGCAAAATTGGAACAAAATGCAACAATTTAGCAAATGCGTCAGTTTATGCTAGCATTTTTCACACACCGTATAGACCACGGACAAAATTAATCTCCTTTCATATTCTTCCACTTTTGCCGTGTATGGGGATACCAAATATGTGTGCTTTATTCACTGTGCGGGCATGTGCCATCGCTTGGCATAAAAGGAGGCTTTTTGGCCTTTTCGGTCCAGGAATTCTGCATTCGATTTTATAGCAGCATACTGTTTTCTAGGGGGCCTAATGCTGCTGAAACATTAGAAACACCCCATAAATGACTTCATTCACATAAGTAGACCCCACAAGGTTTTCTTCAAGGGGTGTATCATATTTTTAGAAAGTTCAGCTTTCTTCTGAAAGTTTCTTGAATAAGATAGAACAAAATAAAATTAGCATTTGTTTAGCAAATGCGTCAGTTTATGCTAGCATTTTTCACACACGGTATAGACCACGGACAAAATTCATCTCCTTTCACATTCTTCCACTGCTCCTGTGCATGGGGATACCAAATATGTGTGCCTTATTTATCACATAGAGATGTAGGAGGGCGGACGATAGAAGAAGCTTATTTTACAAATCGCCTTTTTTCAAAGCTGGTTTTACAAAACTCAACAGAGTTTCTATAACACTTCCAAAATATCTGCTCTTGAAGCAGAGATCCCAAAATATTCATATAGGGGTAATAATGGGAATTAATTTTTTGGGGGTTTCCTAAAATAAGAAATTGCAGGTTTATGCAAATTGAGCTATCCAGCAGATGAACTTTAGAAAATATGCAAACATGACATCCACCCCCCACCCATTCCCTCCCTCACCCTTGGAGTAAAATCAGGGGGAAAAATAAAAATGTAATGTAGGGCAAATATATTTTCAACTAATTAACTCAAATCTAATAATTCAGAACAGTGTGGTATTTCTTAAAACAGGGGTCAATGCACAGGCCTGGTTGCAAGGGACACAAATATCGGGAATCTTTGCGGCGCCCGTCTTTTCTGCAGACGCGGCACTTTTTCTGGGGGTTGCTTCTAGTTGGTGTTGGGGGAATGTGTGTGATAAAATGTCTTTCAGTCAGTCGCGTGACATCCTCAGACTGGGGGCATAATATGGTGTCCTGAACGTCAAATATGAGGCATTCGATAATTTTCTCCTGGAAATCCAGATATGTGTCTCTGCCTCTGGTTTTTTTAAAGAGCACAAATGAGTTCTGGATTGCCACCTGTAACAGATAAATGGCCACTTTTTTGTACCAGGTTTTTGTTTTGCGTTTTACTAAATAGGGCTATAAAACCTGGTCGCTTAAATCGTACTTGTTATATTCGGACACGCTCACTGGTTTGTGCTTGTCCGATGTTGCCCCTCTTTCCCTCACTGCCACTGTTCCTGCGGTATGAATCATGCTTAGCACATACACATCTTTGCGATCCCTGTACTTGACCGCCAGCAATTCTTCAGATGCATAAGCACAGGAGTCCCCCTTTACCATGCGCTTCCCCACTAATTGCTGCGGAAAACCGATTTGTTTTTTGCGCATGGTACCACATGCCCCAGTCCTTGCAGCATGCAAATGCCTAAACAGGGGCACACTCGAATAAAAATTGTCGCAGTAGAGGTGGTACCCCTGGTGAAGCAGAGGCTGCATTATCTCCCAAGCAATTCAGACATCCAGGAACATTTATTGAGCGGTCCCGCCCTTTATAAATTAATCTAAATGCACCCTAAGGCTATGTTCATATGGCAGATCCCTCCGCAGAATTATTCCTTACGCCGGCCATGCTCTGCTTCTACTCTCAGGGAAAAGAAAAACCCACCCTTTCCGCTCTTATAATAAGTTTTGTAATTTTCTGTATTGTAAGGCGAAATTACAGCACTTCACACACATGTTGAGACGGTAGCTATAGGCCACAGTAAGATAGCTACGAGATGCGCAGCATTGTAACTCTTCTATGGGGGGGGGCCAAAGCTAGACGGCTGGTCAACGTTCGGACGGATTTAGGCATTCACGAAGATTAATCAGGGTGCATAGGCAGTTGCTCAGTAGAAGTCAGAGCAGATGCATGGGCACTGCTTCATCCTAGTCTGTAGGGGGGGGGCGGCAGGTGTGCCCTGGCCCAGCACGTGAAGTACCACAATCGGTAGGGTTCACCCATCTCAGATGTATAATGTGTTGTAAATAAAAATTGACTAGTGCCACAAATTTACTTGGCAGGATATTGTTGTTCTGTGGTTATTTGTGTTAGATTAGTGGGGGTTTAATCAGTTAATGACCACCTATTAGTGTTTTTACGGCGGCCACTGACGGGCTTAATTCCGATGCTGTAGCCTTTTTATGGCGCTGCATCGGAATAAATAATCACCGCCGGGAGCAGTTAAATCTCCCTGCTCTCAGCTACCGGAGCTAGCGGAGGACTGGGAGCAAACTTGCTCGTACGGGCGAGATAGATATCAGCATCGATCTCGCTTATTTAACCCCTCAGATGCGGTGCTCAATAGCAAGCGCCGCATCTATGTGGTTTTGGAGGGAGGAGGCTCCCTCTCAACCCACCGCCACCCCGCTATAAGATCGTAGGGTGCCGGTGTCTTCTATGGCAGCTGGGATCCTAATAAAGGCCCCCAGGTCTGCCTCTAGTTCAGGGGTCTCAAACTCGGCCGGGTAAGTGGGCCGCATATAGAAAAAATGGGAAGTTGACGGGCCGCATTACTTTCAAATTTGATACAATACAAAATTATTGTTAATCAATTAGTTATTTGAACTACTATAACACTACATTACTATAATAATACCACTAGGTTTAAAATTTGAGAGAATTCTCCACATGCTTATTTCAACAATCCAGTTTTCCAGTTTAAGTGTCGCTAAATGCAGTCCGGCGGCTCAGTTAGCAGCGTTTGGCAGACACACGTCAAGATTGGGCAGCCCCTTTTTAGATAGTGCCACAGTGCCCTCTGTGGATGCTGCCGCAATGCCCTCTGTGGATGCTGCCGCAGTGCCCTCTGTGGATGCTGCCGCAGTGCCCTCTGTGGATAATGCAACACACCCCTAGATAATGCCACAGTGCCCTCTGCAGATGCTGCCACAGTGCCCTCTGCAGATGCTGCCACAGTGCCCTCTGCAGATGCTGCCACAGTGCACTCTGCAAATGCTGCCACAGTGCCCTCTGCAAATGCTGCCACAGTGCCCTCTGCAAATGCTGCCACAGTGCCCTCTGCAAATGCTGCCACAGTGCCCTTCGCAGATGCTGCCACAGTGATGTCAGGGGCTTGCCCAGAGCTGGAGTCCCGGAGCAGAGCCGCTTCTAGCAATCTGCCTGGGATTCCAGCTCTGCTCCTGACATCACTGTCCATATATGGACATGGATGTCAGTGGTAACCCCAGAGCTGGAGTCCCGGGCAGCGCACTAGTAGTCTCTTCCTGGGACTCCAGCTGTGCTACTGACATCACTGGGACTCCTGCTCTGGGAAAGCCCCTGACATCATTGTTGATGTGTGGACAGCGATGTCAGAGGCTTCGCCAGAGTCCCAGAGCAGAGCATATACTAGCGCTCTGCCCGGGACTCCGGCTCTGGGGAAGCCCCAGACATCTCTGTTCATATGTGGACAGCGATGTCAGGGAATTCCAGAGTCCCGGGGCAGAGTCTGCACTAGCGCTCTGCACGGGACTCCGTTCTGGGGAAGACCCTGACACACTGTCCATATATGGACAGCGATGTCAGGGAATTCCACAGAGTCCCGGAGCAGAGCCTATACTAGCGCTCTGCACGGTACTCCGCTCTGGGGAAGACCCTGACACACTGTCCATATATGGACAGCGATGTCAGGGAATTCCACAGAGTCCCGGAGCAGAGCCGATACTAGCGCTCTGCCCGGGACTCCGCTCTGGGGAAGCCCCAGACATCGACACCGATGTTAGGGAATTCGACAGGGTCCTGGAGCAGAGCCTGTACTAGCGCTCTGCCCGGGACACCGCTCTGGGGAAGACCCTGACACACTGTCCAAACATCGACACCGATGTCAGGGAATTCTACAGAGTCCCGGAGCAGAGCCTGTACTAGCGCTCTGCACGGAACTCCGCTCTGGGGAAGCCCCAGACATCGCTATTCATATGTGGACAGCGATGTCAGGGAATTCCAGAGTCTCGGAACAGAGCCGGACGCGTGCTTGAGAACCCTGCTCTAGTTAATGCCTGCTAGGTAATGCCAGAGGCATGGTCTAGCAGATTAAACCGAAAACCAATCAATTAGGAGCCTGAAGACCTGAAGGATTAGCATGTATAAAACATTTTTTTTAAATTTAGTTAAATATCTTAAAAACAGAAACATGAATATTACATACATGTAAATATGGATACAAGCAGAATGTCAGAAAACAATGGTGTCAACAATGAAAACAAAATACATCGCTATATTTAATGAGCTTAGGTAAGTATACATTAGATATTCTCTACAGCGTAGAAAATCCTGGTTGATGCACAGATGTTCAGCAAACACAAGCTGATGTAAAAAAAATCAAGGCGTTGATCTGTACTGAACATCCAGTCACAACTGAGTATGCAAGGACAACGTGAAGGACATGCAAACAGTAAATACTCAATATGCTAAAAAAAAAAAAGATGTTATGTATCTGCTGAGTAATTTGGCATCATATACTGGAAGTGGTGTATTTAAATGGTAACTTTTAAATATAGATATAAATCAGTAACAATGTAACTTACTTGTCAGTATCTTTCAAGAGGTTTGTTTTAGCGAGTGTACTGCGCCTCGACGCGCGTTTCTCTAGGTATTCCTCAGCTTGTGTTTGCTGAACATATATATCTGTGCATCAACCAGGATTTTCTACGCTGTAGATAATATCCAATGTATATTTACCAAAGCTCATTAACCCTTTCACGCCGAAGCCCTTTTTCAGATTTTCATTTAAATTTTTTCCTCCCCACCTTCCAAAAGCCATAACGTCTTTATTTTTCCGTCGATATAGATATACTATGAGGGCTTGATTTTTGCGGGACGAGTTGTAGTTTTTCGTAGCACCATTTACTTTGCCATATAATGTACTAGGAAACGGAAAAAAAATTATTTGTGGGGTAGAAAATGAAAAAAACACCAATTCCTCCATGTTTTTTTGCGCGCCATTTTTACGGAATTCACTGTGCAATTAAAACAACATGTTAATTTTATTCTATGGGTCAATACGAGTACGCCGATACCAAATATATGTAGTATTTCTATATTTTACTACTTTTACAAGTTAAAACCTAAGTGTAAAAAAGAAAATTTATTTTGTTTCGCCTAATTTCGAGAGCCGTAACTTTTCCATGGATTAAGTGGTATAAGGGCTTATTTTTTGCGGGATAAGCTGTAGTTTTTAATACCGTTTTGGTGTACATGCGACGGTTTGATCACTTTTTATTTCATTTCTTGCGGGAGATGGTGACCAAAAAATAGAGATTCTGGCGTTTACAATTTTTTTTTTTACGGCGTTCACCGTTCGGGTTAAATAATGATATATTGTGATAGTTCAGACTTTTACGGACACGGCGATACCAATTATGTTTATTTATTTAATTTTTTTACTAAGCTCTAGGGGGAAAATGGGAAAAGGGGGGTTTTTTGAACTTTAAAGTTTTTTATTTTTTTTACGCACAAAAAAAACTTTAACTCATTTTTACTTTTTTTTTTTTATTAGTCCCCCTAGGGGACTTCAACCAGCAATCGTTAGATCGCTTGCACGATATACTGCAATATACTGCAATACCGGAGGCAGAGCTTCATAGGAGTACAAAGATGGTGGACCTGGGGGACTTCGTCAGGCCCTCAGGCAGCCGTGCCAACCAACGGCTCCTCCCGATCTCGCCGCGGGGGGGGGGGGCGTTGGGACGTTACAGGAGGTCGCCCCCTGTTTTTAGTAATTTAAATGCCGCGATCTCTATTGAAAGCGGCATTTAACGGGTTAAACAACTAAAACGGGATCCCGCTCGTAACCCGGAAGTGTCGGCTGTAACACACTCGCTCTATGGAGCGGACTCAGCCCGTGAGCCCGCTCCATATTCCCCCACCCGGCGTGCGCTGTATATATACGGCGGATGTCGGGAAGGGGTTAAATATAGCGATGTATTTTGTTTTCATTGTTGACACCAGTGTCTTCTGACATATTCTGCTTATATCCATATTTACATGTATGTAATATTCAGGTTTCTGTTTTTAAGATATTTAACTAAATAAAAAATATATATTTTATACATGCTAATCCTTCTGGTCTCCAGGCTCCTAATTGATTCGTTTTAATATATATTTTAGGAGTTTAAACACCATAACAGTGTTATGGACTTTAGCCCCTTCCCGACATTTGCCGTACATGTACGTCATGGAAAGCATTGACTTCCCGCATCTTGCCGTACATGTACGCCAAATGCAGAAGGGGTTACCGTATCAAAAATAAAAGTTTTAAAGTAAAGATGGCTGCTGTTCATAACAGCATTACATCTGTACCTGATGCCCAGGGGGGTGTCGCCTCCCCCCCCCGCATCGGCGATCGCCGCCATTGGCCGTTCAATTCAGACCGGCCAATTGCGGCTGTTTGCGGCTTTTGCCAATCACTGTGCCACAGGGCACAGTGATATGGTGGTGATTGGTGCTGTCTAGGACAGCACCAATGACTACCATGTTCCATATAAAAAATGGCGGTGATGCCAGCCCCCAGATCGCTATGGTTGGTCGGTCAGCACCGACCGACCAATCGCAGCCATGGCGGGTGTTTGAAACACCCTACACCAGCCCTGCCCACCTCATTCCGGTTAGGAACGGTGAGCAGAGCTGGTGTGACCGTCTGTTAAGCCAACTTACCGAATCTGAGGCCTTCTGTGCTGCGATCCTGCTGTGACGTCTTCATCCGACTGCTTCCTGCAGAAGAGTGAACCGTCATCATCATCAACTGTGCTGCTGCTGATTTATTTTTTTTTTTTTAGCAGCAGCACGTTTTTTTTCCTAAACTTCTTATCCCTGTACCCTCCCCCCCATCCCTCCCCTCCCCCTCTTTCCCTTTTTACATCCTGCGGCCACCGAGTGCGGATCAGTGACCGCCATCACTGACTGCCAATTTTTGGCACAGGACTTCCTTTTTTTTTGTATTTTTGCACCTCCCTGTGTGCGCCCTGCGGCCACTGAGTGCTGATCAGTGACCGCCATCACTGATCAGCATCCGTGGTAATTTTTTTTATTTTTTGGCCTTTTTTATTACTGCACCTTTTTTTTGCGTGCGCCCTGCGGCTACTGAGTGCTGAGTCTAATAATCAGAACCAGTGGTAATTTGTTTACGCAGGTTTTTTTTGGGCCTTTTTTTCTTCATTTTATAAAACTGTAAAAAAAAAAAGAGTAGCATTAGAGTAGCGGACGTTTACTGACGTCCGTTTTGTAAAAAAGATATATAGCAGAAGTTCTAGCTATATATTTTTTTATACAGTTTGAATAAATTTACTTCTTATAGTTAGCGTCCATTTAGTGACGGACATTTAGTTTGTTCACTAAATTTTTGATAGCGTATCGACAGTTAGTATAAATTTATAACGTTATAGTCAGCGTCCGTTTAGTGACGGAAATTCAGTTTTTTTTAACTGAAGTTCGTTCACTAAATTTTTGATAGCGTAGCCGACAGTTTTAGTATAAATTTACATCTTATAGTCAGCGTCCGTTTAGTGACGGACATTCAGTTTTTTTTTAACTGAAGTTCATTCACTAAATTTTTGATAGCGTAGCGACAGTTAGTATAAATTTATAGCGTTATAGTCAGCGTCCGTTTAGTGACGGACATTCTTTTTTATTTTTAACTGAAGTTCATTCACTAAATTTTTGATAGCGTAGCGACAGTTTGTATAAATTTATAGCGTTATAATCAGCGTCCGTTTAGTGACATACATTCAGTTTTTTTTAACTGAAATTTGTTCACTAAATTTTTGATAGCGTAGCGACACAGTTGTAGCTCAGTTTTTTTTACAGTTCTATATTGAACGTTCAATAAATTTCTTTCTCCTATATTTTTCTTATTCTTCTCTTCTTTTTCTTTTTTTTTTCCTATAAATTTCATATTACACGTGTAAAAGCACAACATACAAAACCACCTCTATAAAGAGTATTACACGTGTTGAAGCACAACATACCCCCCTAACAAAAATGGCCCAATCATCTCAAAGGCTCTACTCCGCTGAGGAGGCATACGCCATCCTGGCCTCTGACACTGAATCGGCCAGCGAGGGAGAAGAGGAAATTGCCCCATTCATCTTGACCTCATCATCCTCATCCAGTGATGAGGAACCCCCGCAAAGACGCCCCAGGACATCAGCTGAGGCAACCCCCCAAATGAGCGATACCCTGTGGAACCCACCCCCTGATAATTATGAGCCTCACATTCCAGATTTCACAGGGAGCTCAGGAATTCTATTTGAGACTGTAGGCCTCGCTGAAATTCACTATTTCAAGCTGTTTTTCACTGAGGATTTTGTTAATGTAATGGCGGCCCAAACAAATTTATATGCCCAACAATTTTTAGCCCAAAACCCCACGTCATCATTTGCTAGGTGGACCCCCATAGAGGCAGCGGAGATGATGAAATTTTGGGGCCTTGTCCTACATATGGGCCTAGTAAAAAAAAACAGAGATTAGGCAATACTGGAGTGCGGACATTTTATACAGCACCCCATTATACCGCATGGCAATGACCCTGGCACGATTTGAAATTATTCTGAAATTTTTGCATTATAATGATAATGCACAGTGCCCGCCCCGTGATGACCCCACATACGACCGCCTATTCAAAATCAGGCCAATGATTGATTATTTCTGCACCAAATTTCAGGAAGTGTACACCCCCGAAAAGAACATAGCAATAGACGAGTCCCTTGTACATTTTAAGGGGAGACTAAAATTCTGCCAATACCTGCCAAGCAAGAGGGCGATGTATAGAATTAAAATGTACAAGCTGTGCGAGAGCAGCTCAGGGTACACCTACAGGTTTCAGGTTTATGAAGGGAAGGACACCAGGATAGAACCTCCAGAATGCCCCCTGCCCTGGGAGTTAGTGGAAAAATAATGTGGTATTTGGTGCACCCACTGCTGGACCAGGGTTATCACCTTAACGTGGATAACTTCTATACCAGCATCCCACTATTTAAATGCCTCTTCACCAGAAGTACTGTATCATGCGGCACTGTGCGCAAAAAACAGAGAGGCCTCTCTAAAAATCTGATTGCGCAACCCCTAAAAAAGTGGGAAAGCAGGTCACTAAATAGCAAGAACATGTTGCTGGTCAAGTATAAGGACAAGAGAGACGTCCTTATGTTGACTACAATGCATGGTAGCGGCAGCACCCATGTCCCTGTCCGAGTTAGCACTACAATGACCCCCAAGCCAGATTGCATCCTCGGCTACAATAAGTACATGGGAGGGGTTAATCTCTCTGATCAAGTACTGAAGCCGTACAGTGCCATGCGTAAAACAAAGGCGTGGTACAAAAAGCTGTCCGTGCACGTGGTACAGATGGCATTGTATAACGCTTACGTGCTATACCGATGTGCAGGCCGGACAGGGACATTCCTTCAGTTTCAAGAAGCGGTTATCAAGGCCCTTGTATTTGGGGACCAGGAAGGGGAGAGCCCCAGTACTTCTAGAAGCGATGGTCCACGTATTGTACCAGGGCAACACTTTTCTGGCGAAATCCCCTCCACTGGTAAAAAGGGAAGGAGCCAAAAAAGGTGTAGAGTGTGTTACAACAGAGGGAGAAGACGAGACACAACTTATCATTGTGAAACCTGTCCCGACAAACCTGGCCTGTGCATAAAAGAGTGCTTCAAAGTTTATCACACATCCATGGATTTTAATTGAATTTTTTTTTTTAAATGCTCACTATACCCCTAGATAAATTCCTTGAGGGGTGTAGTTTCCAAAATGGGGTCACTTGTGGGGGGTTTCCACTGTTTTGACCCCTCAGGGGCTTTGCAAATGCGACATGGCCACCGCAAACCATTCGTTACATTTGAACTCCAAATGGTGTTCTTTCCCTTCTGAGCCCTGCCGTGTGTCCAAACAGCCGTTTATGACCACATGTGGGGTACTGTTTTACTCGGGATAAACTGCTCTACAAATGTTGTGGTGCTTTTTTTCCTTTAGTCCTTGTGGGAATGAAAAAAAATATTTGCTAAACCTACGTTTTATTGGTTAAAATTTAAATTTTCATTTTCACGGCCTACTTCCAATAAATTATGCAAAAAGCCTGTGGGGTCAAAATGCTCACTATACCCCTAGATCATTTACTCAAGGGGTGTAGTTTCCAAAATGGGGTCAGTTGTGGGGGGTTTCCACTGTTTTGACCCCTCAGGGGCATTGCAAATGCGACATGTCCACCGCAAACCATTCCAGTTACATTTGAACTCCAAATGGTGTTCTTTCCCTTCTGAGCCCTGCCGTGTGTCCAAACAGCCGTTTATGACCACATGTGGGGTACTGTTTTACTCGGGATAAACTGCTCTACAAATGTTGTGGTGCTTTTTCTCCTTTAGTCCTTGTGGGAATGAAAAAAAAATTTGCTAAACCTACGTTTTATTGGGAAAAATGTAGATTTTCATTTTCACATCCTACTTCCAATAAATTATGCAAAAAGCCTGTGGGGTCAAAATGCTCACTATACCCCTAGATAATTTCCTCAAGGGGTGTAGTTTCCAAAATGGGGTCACTTGTGGGGGGTTTCCACTGTTTTGTCCCCTCAGGGGCTTTGCAAATGCGACATGGCCTCCGCAAACCATTCCTGCTAAATTTGAGCTCCAAAAGCCAAAAGGCGTTCCTTCCCTTCTAAGCCCTGCCGTGTGTCCAAACAGCTGTCTATGATCAAATGTGGGGTACTGTTTTACTCGGGACAAACTGCTCTACAAATTTTGTGGTACTTTTTCTCTTTTAGTCCTTGTGGAAATGAAAAAAAATTAGCTAAACCTACGTTTTATTGGGAAAAATGTAGATTTTCATTTTCACATCCTACTTCCAATAATTTCTGCAAAAAACCTGTGGGGTCAAAATGCTCACTATACCCCTAGATAATTTCCTCAAGGGATGTAGTTTCCAAAATGGGGTCACTTGTGGGGGGTTTCCACTGTTTTGTGCCCTCAGGGGCTTTGCAAATGCGACGTGGCCTCCGCAAACCATTCCTGCTAAATTTGAGCTCCAAAAGCCAAATGGCGTTCCTTCGCTTCTAAGCCCTGCCGTTTGTCCAAACAGCAGTCTATGATCAAATGTGGGGTACTGTTTTACTCGGGACAAACTGCTCTACAAATGTTGTGGTGCTTTTTCTCTTTTAGTCCTTGTGGAAATGAAAAAAAAATTAGCTAAACCTACGTTTTATTGGGAAAAATGTAGATTTTCATTTTCACATCCTACTTCCAATAATTTCTGCAAAAAACCTGTGGGGTCAAAATGCTCACTATACCCCTAGATAATTTCCTCAAGGGGTGTAGTTTCCAAAATGGGGTCACTTGTGGGGGGTTTCCACTGTTTTGGCACGGCAAGAGTCCTTCAAACCGGATATGGTGCCTAAAATATATTGTAATAAAAACAAGGCCCCAAAATCCTCTAGGTGCTCCTTTGCTTCGGAGGCCTGTGTTTCAGTCCATATGCACGCTAGGGCGACATGTGGGATATTTCGAAAAACTGCAGAATCTGGGCAATAAATATTGAGTTGCGTTTTTCTGGTGAAACTTTCTGTGTTACACAAAAAATGGATTCAAAATGAATTTCTGCAAAAAAAAACGAAATTTGTAAATTTCACCTCTATATTGCTTTCATTCCTGTGAAACGTCTAAAGGGTTAAAACACTTTCTGAATGCTGTTTTGAATACTTTGAGGGGTGCAGTTTTTAAAATGGGGTGACTTTTTGGGGGTTTCTAATATATAAGGCCCTCAAAGCCACTTCAGAACTGAACTGGCCCCTGTAAAAATAGCCTTTTGAAATTTTCTTGAAAATGTGAGAAATTGCTGCTAAAGTTCTAAGCCTTGTAACGTCCTAGAAAAATAAAAGGATGTTCAAAAAACGATGCCAAACTAAAGTAGACATATGGGGGATGTTAATTAGCAACAATTTTGTGTGTTATAACTGCCTCTCTTACAAGCAGATACATTTAAATTGATAAAAATGCTATTTTTTGCAATTTTTCACTATATTTTGGAGTTTTTCACAATTAAATACTGAATGTATCGACCAAATTTTACCACTATCTTAAAGTCCAATGTGTCACGAGAAAACAATCTCAGAATCGCTTGGATAGGTACAAGCATTCCGACGTTATTACCACATAAAGTGAAACATGTCAGATTTGAAAAATGAGGCTCGGTCAGGAAGGTCAAAAGTAGCTAAAGAGGGAAGGGGTTAAATAAGTATAACGGTCTAGCAGATGCCTGTCTGTTTTTCCCATTGAAATCAATGGGCAGATGTTTGGAGGCTTCTGCTTCCGATTTTTCGGCCGAAAATAAGCCGTGTGAACATACCGTGTCTGTAAAACCGTAGCTATGAGTAAAGGGTTCTGAAAGCCCAAAATGCATCAGCCTTTATTTTCTGTATGCGCTTTTAATGCTTCGCAATAAAATTCTTGTTTTACTAACACACCCTGTACTGGAATCTTTCTGTTTGAAGTCTAATACATTTATACAATGCAGGGTTTTTTGCAAACAACATCAGTTGCATACAATTTTAGTTTTCCGCATGAGACATGCAACTGTGATAACGCACTAAACTACATTGTAAAATCACTTGGGATTTTGTGGTCTGAGACTGACTTTGTATGCTATGGTTTTTCAAAGTTGCAATGTACAATGTCATTTTCAGGCATAAAAATCACATATACAAGAGTGTAGTAAGCATTTACATGCAAACATTTTTTGTTAAGGGTTCATGCACACTGACACATTATCGTTCCCTACAACCTGTATTGTATGGAACTTTAATATGGCACCCGTGGAGGTGTCCAGGGCTCTTTTTTCAGTCAAGTTCTGTATGAATGTTAGAAGAAAATCCTTTGTTCCTCTGGATGCTCTATTATGGAGATATTCTCCTTTAGGGTATGTGCACACGACCTCTTTTCAGACGTAATGGAGGCGTTTTACGCCTCGAATTACGCCTGAAAAGATGGCTCCAATACATCAGCAAACATCTGCCCATTGCTTGCAATGGGTCTTCCAATGTTCTGTGCAGACGAGCTGTCATTTTATGCGTCACTGTCAAAATACGGCGCGTAAAATGACGGCTCGTCAAAACAAGTGCAGGACACTTCTTGGGACGTTTTTGTAGCCGTTTTCTCATAAACTCTAATTAAAACCGCTCCAAAAACGGCCGTAAAAAACGCAGCAAAAAACGACGCTAGAAAGGTGAGTTGCTTAAAAAACTTCTGAAAATCAGGAGCTGTTTTCTCTTGAAAACCGCTCCGTATTTTCAGACTTTTTTTGCTAAGCGTGTGAACATACCCTTAGAAACAACCTCCGTAACACAGTGCTCAGAGCTCCGTAGTACAGAGCCTCGGGGAATTCCTGTGCCTCTACTGGCCCTGTGCATACGGTTCTACCATTTGTATGTGGCCGAAGTATTTTTCAAATTAAAATAGTGGTGCGAACAAGCCAGGAGAGGGCGATAAGTGGCTGTCAAAACTACCTATTAAAAAGGCATCAATCTCTTTCATCTCTCACTTGTTTATTGTCCTGCCAGCCTTGATATCTGCAATGGGGTATTCTGATCATAGACATTTTGGCATATCCGTGGGATATGCAATAAATATTTAATAGATGCAGGTCCCAGCTCTAGGACCTGCACTTGTGTAGAGAACAGGGGTCTCCCGACGCCATCCCACCTGATGAGCTCTTTCCATTCTGTTCATTGGGAGTTAGGGTATGTTCACACAGAGCGTTTACAGTCATTTTTCGGGCCGTATACATCCTGAAAAACGGTTGAAAAATCGGATGCAAAACGCCTACAAACATCTGCCCATTGATTTCCGTTCTGTTCCGACGTGGCATGTCACTTCTTCAGCCGTTTTTGGAGCCGTTTTTCATTGACTCTATAGAAAAACAGCTTCAAAAACATCCGTGAAAAACGCGACTGATTACAAAAACGTCTGAAAATCAGGAGCGGTTTTCACTTGAAAACCGCTCCGTATTTTGAGACGTTTTTTATTTTGTGTGTGCACATATCCTGTTTCCTTAACTCTTATTAAAGTGAATGGAGCGAACCACGCACGTGGTGAGCACCATTCCCTGAAGTGTCCACTGAACAGTGGACAGAAACATGTAATGTTGGGACGCTATGTTTACTTAGGCGCAGCCAGGAGTTCTCGTTAATTAGGGCAAAGTTCTGGTCAGGGCCACTCTGCACCAGGATTGTGGCTCCGAGGTGAGGCCATTATGAACGTGTAGTCCAACACTAGGGTGCATTAAGGATAGCAACCATCCTTGCATACTAGTTCATCTCAATAAATTAGAATATCATCAAAAAGTTAATTTATTTCAGTAATTCAACCAAAAAAGTGAAACTCATATTATATAGATTTATTACACAGAGTGATCTATTTCCAGCATTTTTTCTTTTAATGTTGATGAATATGTCTAACAGTTAATGAAAACTGAAAACTTTAGTATCTCAGAAAATTTGAATATTATATAAGCCCAAATTCAAAAATTATTTTTAATACCGAAAAGTATGTACAGTATATGCACTCAATACTTGGTCGGGGCTCCTTTTGCATGAATTACTGCATCAATGCAGCGTGGCATGGAGGCGATCAGCCTGTGGCACTGCTGAGGTGTTATGCAAGCCCAGGTTGTATGATAGCGGCCTTCAGCTCGTCTGCATTGTTGGGTCTGGTGTCTCATCTTCCTCTTGACAATACCCTATAGATTCTCTATGGGGTTTAGGTCAGGCGAGTTTGCTGGCCAATCAAGCACAGTGATACTGCGGTTATTAAACCAGGTATTGGTACTTTTGGCAGTGTGGGCAGGTGCCAAGTCCTGCTGGAAAATGAAATCCGCATCTCCATAAAGCTTGTCAGCAGAGGGAAGCATGAAGTGCTCTAACATTTCCTGTTAGACGGCTGCGTTGACTCTTGACTTATAAGTCAAATTTTGGGGTGCTTTTTTTTCCTTTATCTATTGTGAAAATGAACAAAAAAATCTGAGCTATTCAATTTTACGGCCTAGTTGGCATGCTTTTTCTCCTTTGTTCCTTGAAAAATGAAATAACATTTTAGTGGAAAAAATTTCGATTAAAAAACTTATGCTAAATTTCGATAAATAAACTTATACAAAATTTCCAATAAACTTATGCAAAAAAACTGTGGGTTCAAATTGCTCACTATACTGCTAGATAAATTCCTTGAGGGGTGTAGTTTCCCAAGTGGGGTCACCTTTGCAGGGCTTGCACTGTTTTGGCCCCTCACGGGCTTTGCAAATGTGACATGGCGCCACAAACCATTCCAGCAAAACTTGAGCTCCAAAAGTCATATGGTGATCCTTCCTTTCTATGCCCTGCCGTGTGTCGAAACAGCGGTTTATTACCACATATGGGGTATTGGTGTGCTTAGAAGAGTTTGTATTACAAACGTTGGGGTGCTTTATCTGCTTTCTCTATTGCGAGAATTAAAAAATCTGACCTGAAACTACATTTTATTAGAAAAAAAAATGTCCTGCGGACCTCCGGCTCCTGTCTCCTGCTCACCGGCTCCACCAACTACACATCTTCCCCTTACGAGCATTTTCCCTGAGTTAACACTTACCTTCCCCTATAAGCATTTCCCCCGGTTTGACCCTTCCAACCCTCACATTACCTGCACATCCCCTGGTTAACCCTTTACCTACCTGCATATCCCCTGGTACGTTCCTAGTTAACCCTTTCCCACCTGTCTGTACATTACCTGCATATCCCCTGTTCCCATTGTTAACCCTTTACCTGATTATCCCCTGGTAACCCTTTATCCGCCACCTTTCTTGTTAACCCTTAGTGTATAGGGACAGTTATATTTAGGAGGGAGTGGGAAAGAAATAGTGAGCGTGTATGTATGGTAATGCAACGTATATATGTATGTTTAGGTAAGTGGGTCGTGGTATAGATTAGGATTGTGATACCTTGTTTATACTGTACCACGTGTAGTGTTAGTGTATTTAATACATATTAAGTTATTACGTGTATTGGGATACACGGATACTATACTATGATTATTTACTGCTTGGTGTATTTTATATCTAAGAGTAATTTCTGTTTGTAATAATAAATATTACATTTTATTTACTATGCAATTGTATTCCTTTACTTAGTAGCAAAATAATTAGATTGACGTTAGTATAAAAAAAAGGTAGGGGAACAAGGCATAACCCTAGTGACCCTGGTATAAAGGAGGTAGTAGTAGTGGGCGACACTAGCCAATGAACCCAATTATTATACCAGCCCTTTTACAGTGCTCCTTTGATTCTGAGGCCTGTGTTTCAGTCCATTAGCGCACTAGGGCCACATGTGGGATATTTCTAAAAACTGCAGAATCTTGGCAAATTACGGAGATGCATTTCTCTGATAAAACCTTCTGCGTTACAGAAAAAAATGTATTACAAATTAATTTTGGCAAAAAAAAAAAATAATAAATTGTAAATTTCACCTCTACTGTACTTTGCCTTAATTCCTGTGAAACGCCTAAAGGATTAAGAAACTTTCTGAATGCTGTTTTAAATACTTTGAGGGGTGCAGTTTTTCAAATGGGGTGATTTATGAGGACTTTTTAATACAGAAGGCCCTCAAAACCACTTCAGATCTAAACTGGTCCCTGAAAACATGGCCTATTGAAATTTTCTTGAAGATGTGAGAAATTGATGCTAAAGTTCTAAGCCTTGTAATGTGCTAGAAAAATAAAAGGACTTTTAAAAACTGATGCCAACATAAAGTAGACATATGGTTAATGTTAACTGGTAACTATTTTGCATGGTATTACTAACTGTCTTACAAGCAAATACATTTAAATTTAGAAAAATTATAATTTTTGCACATTTTCTCAAAATTTTGGTGTTTTTCAGAAATAAATACCAATGTATCAACCACATTTTTTCACTAACATAAAGTACAACATGTCACGAGAAAACAATCTCAGAATCACTTGGATAGGTAAAAGCATTCCGAAGTTATTACCACATAAAGTGAAACAGGTCAGATTTGAAAAAAATCGGCTGTGTACTGACGGCCAAAACATGCTGAGTCCTGAAGACCTCAATGAGAAAACGCATTGTAGTGCATACGCCACATTTTTTTTCGCACGCGTTTAAAAACGCGTAGTGTAAATAAAGAATCATCAGGTCAATTCCTGGCGCGTAAAATGCGCCGCAAAGCGTGCCTAATTCTAATAGTAAATGGGAGTCCTAATTACTGGCCAAAAAAACGTAGCAAAAACCGCCTGTACTTTAAAAAGCGCTTTGCAAAAACACTAGCGTTTTTCACGCGTTTACATGTCGGTTTTTTGGAGCGCAGTGTGAACAAGACCTAATATAAAATAGCTCTCTACGCCCTGACTTCCTGTGAGCCTGTGTTTATACACAGCAGACAATCTGGAAGACAGATCTGCAGTGGAGAGGGAGAGAGCAGCAGCCTGAACCAGTGAGGAGACAGGAGGTAAATTAGAGACACCCTGTAGGTACTGTAGCGAAGCTGTAGTCACAGATCACAGCTGTACCTTATTAGAGCCGAGCTAAAAAGTAACCATGCAGCAAGAACTGAGGAAATTCTGAGGAAATATATAGTAAGTAAGAATCACTGATAAGTGCTGAATTACATTTGAGCGCATGCCTGGACAGTCACTTTAACAACCACAAGTACCATATACCTTTAACCCCTTTAGGACACAGCCTGTTTTGGCCTTGTGGACACAGCAGATTTGTTCAAATCTGACACGTTACTTCATGTGGTACTAACTTTGGAATGCTTTTACCTATCCAAGCTATTCTGAAATTGTTTTCTCGTGACATTGTAATTTGTTAGTGAAAAAATAAAATTCAATATTCAATTGTGAAAAACACCAAAATGTACGGAAAATTTGCAAAAATTAGCATTTTTCTAAATTTAAATGTTTGTAAAACAGATAGTAATACCACACAAAATAGTTAGTAGTTTTAGTGCTTTTCCCCATAGGTCTACTTTTATGTTTGCATCGTTTTCTGAATGTCCTTTTACTTTTCTAGGACTTTACAAGGCTTAGAACTTTAGCAGCAATTTCTCACATTTTCAAGAAAATTTCAAAAGGTTATTTTTTCAGGGACCAATTCAGTTCTGAAGTGGCTTTGAGGGCCTTATACAATAAAAAATCTCCATAAATCAGCCCCCCTATTTTACAAACTGCACCCCTTAAAGTATTCAAAACAGAATTCAGAAATTTTCTTATCCTTTTAGGGGTTTCACAGGAATTAAAGTAGAGGTGAGATTTACAAATGTCATTTTTTTTTGCCAAAATTCTTTTTTTTCTGTAACACAAAGTTTTACCAGAGAAACGCATCTTAATATTTATTGCCCGTTTTTTTGGCCCCACTAGGGGACTTGAAGGCCTGCAGCACTGATCGCTGCTATAATACATTACACTAACTACGTACTGTAATGTATTATAACGGTCAGTGTGACGCTGACATTCACTCTGGCAGGAAGCCTATAAAGTCCAGCTAGTGGCTGGTCCTCATGGGCTTCCGTACATGGCAGACCCGTACGTTGTCTGGCCTCCGGATACCATGCCAACCATCAGCACCCCCCCCCCGCAATCACATTGTGGGGGGCGCCCATGTGCTACAAACCCCTTAAATGTGGCGATCGAGAATGACTCAGTAACTGTACGTCCTCATGCGGGAAGTAACTTCCCACGATGACTTAGTTACTGAATCGTGCGGATAGGGGTTAAAGTAAGCTGAGTGGCAGAGGTTTAACCTCTTCCTGACATCCGCCTTTATACAGTGGCTATAAAAAGTCTACACACCCCTGTTAAAATGCCAGGTTTTTGTAATGTTACACAGTAAGTACAAGATGAATCATTTCAGAACTTTTCCCACATTTAATGTGACCCATAATCGGTACAATTCCATTGAAAAACAAACAAATCTTTGAGGGTGGAAAAATAAAAATAAAGAACAAAAATAATTGCATAAATATGCACAAATTGCGAATAGTTTGTTGAATTACCCTTTGACTTTATGACAGCATTCAGTCTTTTTGGGTAGAAGTCTATCAGCATGGCACATCTTGACTTGGCAATTGTTGCCCACTCTTCCTTGTAAAAGAGCTCCAAATCTGTCAGACTGCGAGGGCATCTCCTGTGTACAGCCCTCTTCAGGTCACCCCACAGATTTTCAATGGGATTCAGGTCTGGGCTCTGGCTGGGCCATTCCAAAACTTTGATCTTTTTCTGGTGAAGCCATTCTTTTGTTGATTTGGCGGTATGCTTTGGGTCGTGGTCGTGCTGCAAGCCTCTTCATCTTCAGCTTTTTAGTAGAGGCCTGCAGGTTTTGTGCCAATACTGACTGATATTTGGAACTGTTCAGAATTCCCTCCACTTTGACTAAAGCCCCAGTTCCATTGGCAGAAAAACAGCCCCAAAGCATAATGCTGCCTCCATCATGCTTCACTGTGGGTATGGTGTTCTTTTGGTGATGTGCAGTGTTGGCTTTGCGACAAACATACCTTTTGGAATTATGGCCAAAAAGTTCCACCTTGGACTCATCAGACCATAACACGTTTTCGCACGTGGTTTTGGCAGACTTAATGTCTTTGCAAAACATAACCAGGCTTGGATGTTTTTCTTTGTTAGAAACTGCTTCTGCCTTGCCACCCTACCCCACAGCCCAGACATATGAAGAAAACGGGAGATTGTTGTCACATGCACTACACAACTAGTACCTGCCAGAAAGTCCTGCAGCTCCTTTAATGTTGCTGTGGGCCACTTGGTAGCCTCCCGGACCAATTTTCATCTCGTCATTACATCAGGTTTTGGAGGAATATGTCCAGTTCTTGGTAATGTCACTGTTGTGCCAAACGTAATCCACTTCTTGATGACTGTCTTCACTGTGTTCCATGCTAAATCTAATGTCTTGGAAATTCTTTGGAACCCTTCTCCTGACTGATGCCTTCCAACAATCAGATCCCATTGATGTGTTGTAAGCGGTTTACGGACCATGGCTTTTGCTGTCACATGCAACAAAGAAAATGTCATGAAAATCCTAATAGAACAGCTGAACTTTATATGGGGTTACTCATGATCATTTTAAACAATGGCAGCTGTGTACTTACTATTTAACATGGGTTTGAATGTGATTGGCTAATTCTGAACACAACAATATCCCCAATTATAAGAGGGTCTTCACACTTATGCAACCACATTATTTTATTTTATTTTTCCCCCCTAAATGATTTCAGTTTGTTTTCAATGGAATTTTACAGATTATGGGTCACATTAAGGGTGAAAAAAGTTCTGAAATGATTCATCTTGTACTGACTTTGTAACATGACAAAAACAGCCATTTTAACAGTGGCGTGTAGACTTTTTATATCCACTGTATATACACAACAAAGGTCAGGAAAAGGGGGGGGGGTGTATGGAGCGGGCTCATGCGTCATAAGTTGAGCGCTGGCTGTATGAAACGGGATCCCGCTCGTTTAACACCTTGGATGCTGCGGTCAATAGCGCCTGCGGATCTACGCTATTAAAAACGGGGGCGGCATCCCCTGAAGTCCAATCGCCCCCTGCCACAATAGCAGGGTGCCATTGATTGTCATGGCAGCCTGAGGGCATAATAAAACCCCAGGTTTGCGATCTTTGTGCTCCTATTAAGCCCAGAGGCTTCATAGGAGCCGGTAAAAAACACAGTATACTGCAATACATAAGTATTGCAGTATATTGTGCAAGTGATCCAGCGATCGCTAGTTCAAGTCCCCTAGGGGGTCTATTAAAAAAAAAGTAAAGAACAGTTAAAACAATATATACAAAAAAATATTGAAAGAAAAAACCTTTTCCCATTTTTATCTAAAAGCAATGTAAAAAATAAATAAATAAGCATTACTGCCACATCTGTAAAAGCCTGAACTATTACAATATAACATAATTTAACCGACCCAGTGAGCGACGCAAAAAAAAAAAAAGAACAGTTAGGATCACATTTCTTTGGTCATATTGTCGTCCACAAAATAATGTAATAAAAAAAACGTGATCAAAAAGTCTTATATACCAGAAAAATAAAAATTAACATGGTTTTACCTCACGGTGAACGCCGTAAAAATAAAATCCCAAAATGCAAAGAAGGAATTACAGTTTTTTTCCCAGTCCACCCCACAGCTACATGTTTTCCAGTTTCCCGGTAGATTATATGGTAAAACAAATAGTGCAGTGAAAAACTACAACTTGTTCTACAAAAAAAATAAAAAAAGGCCTCATATGGCTATATTTAAGTTAAGGGTTTTCAAAGGTGAGGAGGAAAAAACAAAAATGAAAAAACGAAAAATAATTGTTGCGGGAAGGGGTTATTGTATGAATAATAATAATAAAAAAACAAAAAAACAAAACAAAAGTACTTTGTCTAATGTACTGAATGAACATCACAGCACCAAAATGAATGCCGGCAGCTGACTTTTCTTTGTCACAACAATTCCAAATAGGATACTGAATACAAAGGGATCGGTCATCAATTCCATTGCAAATATTTCTTTGGCCCGAAAGCCAAGTATGGCAACAGACCAAAGAAATGGGTGTTTTTTGCGCCAAAAACAAGGTGGTTTTGAAAAAACGGCAAGGCTTCGTTGCAATTACTGCAACCGCGGCAAAAAACACCATAGATAAAACTTATGTAAACATACCCTAAATCAAATGTACAAAGACCATAAAGGAGGAGTTTTGTAAGCCATTTAATGACAAGAATTTCAGCAATTTGCTCAAATTCAATGACAACTTTAAATATCCAAAAATCTGCCATTACTTACCTACAATCAGCAAGAAGGTTGAATGTTTTAGAAAGTGAATTTCACTATAAATAAGAATAGGGGATTATATATCAACATGTTGCTGTTAACTTGCAGAATAACAGATGGGGGCTAGAGTGCCCTTGCATTATTACAGCATTAGACAGTTCACTTTATATTTACAAAATAGGATTCATTTTAGTGCAAATTTGTGCATGTTTGTGGTAAATGGCATTCGCTTGGCACAGGATAGTACATGTCCGAACCTCCAACACAACCGTCTCCTGCAATGCGTCATCCACAAAAAGTTTTGCTTTAAATATTTGTTTTTTCTGTTACTCTACTTAAATGTAGTTTGATAACGAAAGTCCCACAACCAAGCGGCTGTCGTGGCACAATGATGAGGCACCTTTTGTTTCACAGTTTGGAATGACCTTGGTCTTTGTCAGTTTCACTAAGCTCCAGTGGTCGGTAGGCGTGTGTTTTCATATTTTAGTGAAAGTCAGTATTCACATTTTCCCACAAAGTATAGATCCGCAGGACAATTCCGTTCCAGTATTACAGTCTTTGTTTTCATTTTTCCCGAAGAACACACACTCCAGCATCGCAGCGTTGTGTTGCCATGGAGGTAACTACATCCCAACTGTCAATGACAGGATCATAGCATTCAACACTGTTTAGTAGAGAATTACCATCATACCTGTAACAAAAAAATATATAGTTTAAAAAAAAAAATTTTTGCTTTAAGAAAATATTTTTACAACTATTATAAATTGAATTATTTGTTTTGTTAATACGTTTTTGTTCTGCAGGGGGCTGCCATCTGTAATTGCATCTGTGTAGTGTGCCTCTGCACGACACATACACAGGACAAGGGAAATAGGGTCGACAGACAACCTCATCTTCAATGCTAAAGCGGTTTCAACTGTGAACTGCCCATACTCTATGGCATGTGCAGTACACAGTGTACTGTAACTGGAGTGGGGGGGGGGGGGGGGGGGCTAGTCGACATGACTTTATAGCCTGGAAGCTCTCATTTCTACACCAGAAAACTAGACACACATTCTTCAGCCATCAGCACAGACCTGTATGTGTCAGTCAGATTCCTCTCCCCCACTGTGGCCACTGCAGAAAAAGTCTGAGTGCAAGAAGATCCTCTAGATCTATTCTGCACAAAATGCAGCATTTTGCCGCAATTACCCAGTAATTTTGCCTCCATTTACGGAATTTGTGACAAAACCGCCGCGTTTTTGCTGCGATTTCATAGTAAAAAGAATAAATCCCACAAAATCGCTGCAACAGTGCTGTGGTTTTGCTGCGATTTTGGTAATCGCAGCTTTTTATGACGGAGCAGAACAATGGGAACCCGACCATTGGTATGAATCAAGCCTTGCCCCTTACCTCACTAAAAATATCACCATTATCCTGTATTGTATACACAGTAGCATAGATAAACCCCACAGTGTGCTGTGCATTATATAGAGAGCAGCTTAGGGCATGGTCACATCATGTTTTTTCCTTCCGTCGGAGGTATACTTCGGGAGTAGTCCCGACATATACCTCCAAAGGAAGACACCAACATATCCCACTGTAAAGTAACACAGTGGGATATGTCACCCGAACTACCCAGGCACAATGCTACTTTAAGCGCTGAGCCCGGGGAAGCACCTGACATCACTGTCCATATATAGACAGTGCTGTCAAAGGCTTTAACTATAGAGTCCCTGACCAAAGCATCACTAGCGCTCTGGTCGGGGACTCCTGTCTTGGGAAAGCTCCTGACGTCACTGTCCATATATGTCCATTGACGTCAGAAGCTCTAAGATGCCGGAATTCTCAGCCAGAGCATCGGACAGTGCTGTCAGGGGCTCTAAAAACTACAGAATGCCCAGCAAGAGCATCCAACGAGTTGAAGCCCCTGACAGAACGGTCGATACATGGAAAATGACGTCATGGGCTTCCACAGGGCAGGAATCCCCAGGCCAAGCACCCAGGACCAATCTGATGCTCTTGCTAGGCATTCCGGCCCCGGAAAAACTACCTGAGGTATACATTTAACGTATACCATTGACAGATGCCATACAGTGCCATCAGTCACACATAAACTTCCATGTTAAAAAAAACAAACATATATTGTGCGTTAAACATGTTTCTTTTTGGCAGGATTCCTCAGGACAGGATAGCATAGTATACTACGTTATTCCATCATCCAAAAAAAAGGTAAACCGACGTATATCAGCCTGACAGAGGCCAAAAGGACACTCTTTTGGCCACTGTTGGGCTAATGGAGTCCTATGGAGCCTGCACCATCACCGCCGGGTGCCAGCTGTATGTTACAGCTGGCACCCTGATGTAACGGCCAGGACCGGAGCTAGCCTCTGATCCGGCCGATTAACCGCTCAGATGCTGCGTTCAATAAAGATGGCAGCACGTGAGGGTTTTTTAGCCACTGGCACCCCAGCAACGTGATCGCTGGGTTGCCGGTGGCTGCAATGGCAACCGGAGGCCTACTACTGGCCTCCCGGTCTGCCAGCAACGGAATCCTCTTATCCCCCGCTCGGCGGCGGGGCCTAAAGTGCTTCCAGTGCCATCGGCAAGATGGCGCTGGCTCAGAAGCTGTAACGGCAGGAACCGGCGCTAGCTCAAAAGCGATCGCTGCATCTTAGTGGTTTGTAGCAAATCAGCAGCCCTGCCTGCTATACCACCTCTTGGTTGGCTTAGCTTATGGCAGTTTTGTTTGCGAAAATGTAGGCGCAAGGTGGTGCATTTCAAGCCCCACCCCTTTCTGCTAGTTCATGGCGCTCTCGTCAAGCTAGGCACAAAAAAAGTGTCTAAAACAGTTAATAAACATGGCACATAGCATGTACGCCAGAATTCTGCCGCATTTTACATAATAATTCTGCCCCAATATATATCAGTTTTTCTTCGAGTGTTTCTTTAAGTAACTGACAGCCATGCTATCCAATCAGCACTTTCCATTAATGAAAAGAAAGCTCTTACTGATGTTAATAAAAGTGAGGGGCACAGTTTTAAAAAGATAAGTAAGACTCTCTGAAGGGTCGGTGTAAGGGGAAAAACAAAAATTCGGTGCCATCGGTAAACACAAGAAAAATGGAGCAAATATGTTCATTAATATAAAAAAAAGGGTGCAAAGAATTGCATACACCTTTTTATAAACATCCCCGGTTTTGGATATTCACAGCAACAAACCGTTATCTACAACACAACTTAGTTGAAATACCCTACAATAAATACATTAAAAAACACTTTCATAATGAAGTACTCATTGCTCAATTTCTGCATAAATCCATTCCTCGAAAAAGTGCTGAGTGTAAAGACTGTGGGGGACACACCCCTTTAATAAGGGGAATGGTAACGCCCAATTGTAAATTTTTTCATACATTTCTAGGAGGAATAACAGAGGAACAGCACAATGCAGAGTTCTAAGAAAATATGTTTCAGAATGGTTTTTTTCATGGAGAATACAAGTATTTACTAAAAATAGACATGTCAGAAAGGGTGACTGATTCTCTTCAAATGTGGAATTGACAAAACATACATTTCTTAGCTCATATACTCCTCGCAAATACATAAAAACTAGCTTTATTCTACTTCTGCAATCTATAGCTCTCTGCTCCTTTTAATTTCCTTTTCCGGTCTTTATCGCCAACAGAATGTATTAGGAGAGATGTCTAGGATACCTCAGCAATGCTTTATATTGCTACATAAACCTTTTCAGCAGTGTTTGCAGAACTCCTTAATAGCCTGATGCATAAATGCTCATCTACTTGGAATATTTGAGGTAGGCTCCCATTGTAGGTTATAATTTGAAGAGATTGGGGACCACTACTAACTATTACATTGTACATAGTTACATAGTTAGTACGGTCAAAAAAAGACATACGTCCATCAAGTTCAACCAAGGGATTGGAGAAATTATAGAACTTTTTTTCCCCCCTCTTGATCGAGAGGAAGGTTTAATCCGACTGGATGGACATTCAAACTAGAATTCTACACATTGACATAGGAGCTAATATTTTTTTGTTCTAGGAAATTATCTAAGCCTTTTATAAAGCCATCTACTGTCCCTGCTGTGACCAGCTCCTGCGGTAGGCTATTCCATAGATTCACAGTTCTCACGGTAAAGATGGAACAGGATTTCACCATATTTTTTGTATGTGCCATTCATATATTTATATAAGTTAATCATGTCCCCCCTTAGTCATCTCTTTTCAAGGCTAAATAGGTTTCATTCTTTTAAGCTTTCCTCATAACTTAGATTCTCCATGCCCCTTATTAGCTTCGTTGCTCTTCTTTGTATTTTTTCCATCTCCAGGGCATCCTATTTTTTCAAAACGGCCGCGTAAAAAAATGGCCCATCGGAACAGATCGCCGTTTTTCCCATTGCACTAAATGGGTAGAAGTTTGGAGGCGTTCTGCTTCCGATTTTTCGGCCATTTTTCAAGCGTTTACGGCCCGAAAAACGGTCGAAAATAGGCCGTGTGAACATACCCTTAGTGTGTTCAAATTAGCTTGCAATTTCCGAACATCTTCCATAGACTGAACTATGCTACATAGCTTGGTGTCACCTGCAAAAATAGAAACCATACGCTTAATGCCATCCTCTATATCATTAACCCCTTCCCGCTCCTGGACGTACTATTATTACGTCATGGCAGCTGTATCGTTCGCGCTCCATGACCTAATAGTACGTCTCGGGAGTAACGGCCGTTTCGGCCGTCCTCCCGACACATACAGGAGCTGTGACAGCTGCTGTCTTGTTCAGCAGCTGTCACAGCTCCTACAGCGGGGACCGATCGCTGTGTCCCCGCTGATTAACCCCTTAAAAGCCGCGTTCTATAGAGATCGCGGCTTTTTAGGGGTTAAGCTGCCATCGCCGGCCTGCTACGCGATAGCGGCCGGCGATGGTGACTATGACAACCGGACACCAAACAATGGCGTCCGGCAATGCCATAGACGGAAGCCTAGTGGGTCCTGACAACGTCAGGACCCACTATGCTTGCTGTCAGTGAGTAGCTGACAGTTCTAATACACTGCACTACGCATGTAGTGCAGTGTATTAGAATAGCGATCAGGGCCTCCTGCCCTCAAGTCCCCTAGTGGGACAAAGTAATACAGTAAAAAAAAAGTTACAAAAAGATGTGTAAAAATAAGAAAATAAAAGTTTTAAAAGTATTAAAAGTAAAAATCCCCCTTTTTCCCTTATCAGTCATTTATTATTAATAAAAATATATAAACAAACAAATAAACTATACATAATCGGTATCGCCGCGTCCGTAACGGCCTGAACCACAAAATTATTTCGTTATTTATCCCGCACGGTGAACGCCGTAAAAGAAAATAATAATAAACCGAACCACAATCACAATTGTTTGGTCACTTCACCTCCCAAAAAATGGAATAAAAAGAGATCAAAAAGTCGCATGTACCGAAAAATGGTACTGATCGAAACTACAGTTCGTTACGCAAAAAGTAAGTCCTCGCACGGCTTTATTGATTGAAAAATAAAAACGTTATGGCTCTTAGAATAAGGTAACACAAAAAGTGAATGATTGTTTACAAAACGTATTTTATTGTGCAAACGCCATAAGACATAAAAAAAAACTATAAACATCTGGTATCGACGTAATCGTATCGCCCCGCAGAATAAAGTGAATATGTCATTTATAGCGCACGGTGCACGCAGTAAAAAAAAACAGAATAAAAAAACAATAGTAGAATTGCTGTTTTTTAGTTACCACGCCACCTAAAAATAGAATAAAAACTGATCAAAAAGCCGCATGCACCCCATGAAAACTACAATGCATTCCTCAAGGGGTCTAGTTTCCAAATTGGGGTCACTTTTGGGGGGTTCCCAATGTTTTGGCACCACAAGACCTCTTCAAACCGGACATGGTGCCTAATAAAAAAGAGGCATTAAAATCCACTAGGTGCTCCTTTGCTTCGGAGGCCGGTGCTTCAGTCCATTACCGCACGAGGGCCACATGTGGGATATTTCTCAAAACTGCAGAATCTGGGCAATACGTATTAAGTTGCGTTTCTGTGATAAATCCTTTTGTGTTATAAAAAAAATGGTATAAAGAGGATTTTCTGACAAAAAAAATATGTAAATTTCACCTCTACTTTGCTCTAAATTTCTGTGAAACACCTAAAGGGTTCATAAACTTTCTAAATGCTGTTGTGAATACTTTGAGGGGTCTAGTTTCTAAAATGGCGTATTTGATAGGGGTTTCTAATATATGGGCCCCTCAAAGCAACTTCAGAACTGAACTGGAACCTAAAAAAATTAATAAATGAGGCAATACTTAGCTTCTTACATTATACTGATAATGAGCCGTGCCCACCCCGAGATGACCCCAGTTTTGACCGTTTGTATAAACGGAGACCCCTATTAGACCGTTCCAGTGCCCGGTTTTCCCAAGCATTCACCCCCGAGAAGTGTATTTCTATTGATGAGTCCCTGGTACATTTTAAAGGGAGGGTTCAATTCCGGGAGTACCTGCCGGGTAAGAGGGCAAGGTATGGCGTGAAGATGTATAAGCTGCGAGAGTGCATCAGGGTATACCTACAGGTTTAGGCTATATGAAGGAAAGGCCACCCCCAAACCAGACTGCATCCTGGACTACAATAGGTACATGGGAGGTGTGGACTTGTCAGATCAAATCCTGAAGCCCTACAGCGCCATGCGGTGTGGTATAAGAAGCTGGCCGTGCACATCATACAGATGGCTTTGTACAATGCGTACGTGCTACGTCGATGTGCAGGCCAGACGGGAACTTTCCTGGAATTTCAAGAGGTGATTATCAAGAACCTAATCTTTAGGGACCAAGAAGGGGGGGGCACTCATGACTTCTGGAAGCGGGGCCACATGCATCGTACCAAGGCGGCAACACTTTCCAGGAGAAGTTCCCCAAACTGGCAAGAAGGGAAAAAGTCAAAAGAGGTGCAAAGTCTGCTATAAGGGATGACACAATATATCAATGTGACACGTGTCCCGAATAACCAGAGCTCTGTATGAAAGTCAGTTTTAAAATTTATCATACATCCCTTGGTTTATAATTTACCCCAATTTTACTTACCCTGATGCACTCCGCACAGCTTATCCCCCCTCGTCTTTCCCCTCTGAGCCCTGCTGTGTGTCCAGGCAGCTGATAACAGCCACATGTAGGGTATTGCCATACCCGGGAGAACCCACATTACAGTTTATGGGGTGTAGGTCTCTGGTCAAAATGCTCACTACACCTCTAGATGAATGCCTTAGGGGTGTAGTTATTAAAACGGGGTCACTTCTTGCGGGTTTCAACTGTACTGGTACCTCAGGTGCTTCTGCATACATGACTTCGCACTAGAAAATCCCCAGTAGGCCAAATGGTGGTCCTTTCCTTCTGAGCCCTCCCATGGGCCCAAACGGCAGTTTATCACAACAAATGGGGTATTGCGGCACTCAGAACAAATTGCGCAACAGAATGGGGTATTTTGTTTCTTGTGAAAATAAAACTACATATTATTTGAAAAAAATAATTTTGTTTTCATTCCCAGCCCAATTCAAATAAGTTCTGTGAAAAAACTATGGGGTCAAAATGGTCACAACACCCATAAATGAATTCCTTGAGGGCGGAGCCTGACCGCGGAGAGTGATGGCAGCATAATCTTTCAGCTCCTCACACACATGGTCCGGGACCACTGAGACAACGAGGCACGACTTAGAAAATGGTAAAAATCGGCAAGCCTGATAGCAGAGAGCATCCAGGGACGCAGAAAACTCCCAAAGGACAAGCAGATTTAGACAAATTCTTAAGAATGAAGCCGGCCCAGAAAACCAAAAAGGCGCCGCCCGCGGCCATAGAGCCCAGACAAGAAGACGATTCAGACGACGACAGTGACAGGGAATCCGTCACTGCCTCCTCCTCCTCACGCCAGGAGAGGGCTCCGATATCAAGACAATACTTAAAGAAAACTATTCTACAAGCTTTAACGCCCATGATGAAGGAGCTGGCTGATATCAAGGCGGACGTCCGCCATATTGGAAATCGGGTGGAACACCTAGAAACTGTGGTCACAGACTCGGTCAGCTTCTGTGACTCACTAGGACATAAAATACAACATCAAGAAGCTCAACTTAATAAAGTGATGACGCTTCCGGAGGATCAAGAAAACAGGAGTAGGAGAAAAAATGTGAGATTCAAAGGCATACCCGAATCAGTGGCTTCAGAGGCACTTCAGGCAATGGCCAAGAAAATATTTGCAGAGCTGTTGGGGCAGGAACGTGCTTCCACAATTGTAATTGAACGGATCCACAGGGCACTCCGCCCTATACCGAGAGCGGCGGAACCACCAAGAGATGTGATATGTGGTTTACTGAGCTTTGTGCATGCCTCTGCCATTTTACAGGCAAACAGAACACGGGCAGACGTGGTGCTAGATGGCGCGAAAATCCAGCTCTATCAAGACATCGCAGCATCTACACTAGCAAAACGCAGAATGATGCGACCTCTTCTTCTAAAATTGCAGGACATGCGACTCACATATAATTGGATGTACCCCTTTGGCTTAGCCATACTGAAAAATGGTAAGCGACTCATCATTCACACGCCAGAGGACTTACAAGAAGCTTGGGACAAGCTGGGAATTGCTCCTATAGAGATACCTTCCTGGATGCCGGCTCACACGGACCTTCATTTGCCGAACCTACCACAGATAACACCGTGGGCAACAGCCGGAAAGACGAGATCACCCAGACCTAAGAAGGGGCAAGGGAGAAATGAAGACGGAGACATCGCCTGAATATGGACTTCCATTCCTGCCCCACATGGACCTGATATAAGCTATTTGCTCTCTGTACATTAGGCATGGGAACAGTGAGTATGTCATAACTGGTATATAGAGTTCCCTTAATGTAATGCGATGCGATATGTTTATATTTTCCTTTTATTGCATAGTGCCTTATAAAGTAATACTGAGAATATGTATGTTGCTGTAGTGGTCCTGGACCAGGTATCGGTTCAGGATTGATGATTCTCGTTACCCCCGACTCTAGGAAGAGACATGGCACCTTTAATGTTATACGGGATTTGTGTTGCATTATGATACTTGGTGCTATGCCTTCTACGAGATATGTACATTTGGAGGCCCCAGGGCCTAAGGGTCAGGTACTCCCCCAAGGGGGATTAATCCTTGGTCTCTGGCTGCACCTCCTTTCATTGTTGACTAGATGTTTTCCTTGTTTATATGTCCCCTATGTTACTTCTACCTCCCACCCCGAACCCTACAAGATAGGTGAAAGGTTATCAAGGTTCACTAGGGTGCCATGACACACTAACACTTCATGGCTGTAACTAACATACTCACCTATAACGTTAGGGGCCTGAACTCCCCTAACAAACGAAATCAGGTCTTGACGCTACTTAAAAGGGAGAAAGCTTCTATAGTTTTCTTACAAGAAACCCATTTTAAAGAGGGAAAGATACCTAGATTACCAACACAGTATTTTAATAAGTGGTACCATTCTGGATCAAATAGCTCAGCAGCAAGAGGGGTATCTATTGCGTTTCATAAAGACCTTCCATTTACATTAGCAGCACAACACAATACTGCTGATGGCAGAGCATTGTTCTTAAAGGGATATATATGTAACTCTATGTACACATTTGCAAATTTATACGCTCCGAATAAATCACAGACGGGATGGTATGATAAGATATTAGACACTCTAACTGTTTTTGCGGAAGGACCTATAATTCTAGGTGGGGACCTGAATGTTACTTTAAACCCTCTCCAGGACTCCTCTACTAACAGATCTGCTTTAACGTTTGCTGCACTGGGGAGAATTAAGAGGAAATTTCAGGGCCTTCAGTTGATAGATGCCTGGAGAACGTTGCACCCCTCGACTCGAGACTTTACATTTTACTCTTTATCGCATAGGTCTCACCAGAGACTCGACCATCTTTTCATTCATGAGAGTTTAATTCCAGCTCTAAAATCAGCCCAGATAGGTCCAATGACGGTTTCAGATCACTCACCAGTTAGCGTAACTTTGCCTCTAGCGGGTATACCCATTAGAGAATGGTCATGGCGGCTAAACGACACTCTCCTAGATGGAGAAACACATGTATCCTACTTAACAGAACAATTGAAATTTTATTTAGATACTAACACATCTCCGGATGTCAAAGCTACATATATATGGGAAGCTCACAAAGCCTACATGAGGGGTCTCTTAATCTCCATGGGCTCTAGGGTCAAAAAAGAAAGATCAAAACAAATTAGCTCCTTATTGACCAGAATTGCTGCACTGGAAAAAATTCACAAAAAATCAGCAGCCCAGGGCACTCAGATGGAATTGCATACTCTGAGAGTGCAACTAAAAGATTTACTCAACCGGAAACTTGCCAAAAACTTGATGCACTATAGACAGAAAATATATGCACATGGAGACAAAGGAGGTAGACTCATGACGGCTCTCATTAAAAAACGAAAAGAAAAATCTTTTATTACAAAAATCAGGGGAGAAGATGGAGTAATACACACCTCCACGTCCGATATAGCCAAAGAATTTAGGTCCTTCTACTCCTCCCTTTATAATATCAAGGAGGATGGAACATAGACCCCCACCTGATCAACCTGATCAGGAGGGGGCACGAATACTAAATTTCATGGGATCTCTGCAGCTACCTACTCTTTCTACTGAAGAGGCCGACACACTCCTACGCCCTGTTACGGTAGAGGAAGTGAGGAATGTAATCTCCTCCTTTCCACCAGGCAAAAGTCCGGGACCGGACGGCTTCCCTCTCATCTACTACAAAAAATTTCTAGACCTCTTGCTGCCACACCTAACTCACATGTGTAACGCACTTTTAGAAGGCACCCCCTTTTCAAGACATTCCTTGGAAGCATTCATAACTATTATACCGAAGGAGGGGAAGGATGTCTCCCTATGTACTAGCTACAGGCCGATATCCCTATTGAATGTCGACCTGAAGATATGGGCCAAACTCTTGGCGTTGCGTGTGAGGGCTCTGTTACCCAAACTTGTTAGTCCTGACCAGATGGGGTTTGTGAAGGGAAGAGAGGGAAGACATAATGCAATGAGACTGATAAATTTGATACACTACACCAAACATTCTAAACTGCCTTTGATACTTTTGGGTACTGATGCTGAGAAAGCGTTCGACAGGGTGGCCTGGGATTTCATGAAACATGTGCTAGCAAAATTTATATTTCCACCTCAATTCATAACGGCAATTTTCTCACTTTATACAGAACCACATGCAAGGGTACGGGTCAATGGAGTCTTATCTCCGTCCTTCTCTATCACGAATGGGACTAGACAGGGATGCCCGCTGTCCCCCACTCTCTTTGTCTTGACCTTGGAGACCCTGCTGCAAAAAATTAGATCAGACTCTCTCATAAGAGGGATAAAAATAGGCAACCATACACATTTAGTGGCGGCTTTTGCAGATGACATTCTACTTATGGTCACTAACCCGCAACAAGCGCTGCCACGGCTACAACATATCTTTGCAGAGTATGGGGGGGGTCTCCAATTTCAAGATTAATTACAACAAATCTGAAATACTCAACATCTCCCTTAAACCCTCTCTGGCACTAGAACTGCAACGAGACTCACGCTTCCTATGGCCTTCCCACCATATCACATATCTAGGTATCCAAATTCCAAGTCAACTGCAAGATCTATATAAGCTTAACTACCAACCGATGTTAAAGAAATTATCCACGCAACTCACTGCTTATCACATTCCCTTCCTCTCATGGATGGGACGGAAAAACCTCTTACAGATGTACATACTCCCCATACTCTTGTATGTAATGACCATGGTACCTATATACTTGCCTAAGTCTTTCTTTACACTAGTAAGGCGTATGTTTTCCTCCTTCCTATGGAACCAACGCAGGCCCCGCTTGTCTTACAAATTATTGTCGCAAAAGAAAAATAGAGGTGGCTTGAGTCTACCTGACGTGGAGGTGTATTATAGGGCAATTCATCTGCAGAGATGGTTAGACCTGGTCTCGCCTGGAGAGATGGCATGGTGTGTAGCGCCTGAGACAGCACCTTTGGAAAGGGAATCTATGCGAGTGTTGTGGCTAGCGGGTCAAGGGGATTTAAAATCACTTAGTAACCCATTGCTGAAGGGAACACTCTCGGTTTGGAGAACACACAGAACTAGGAGCACACCCCCCTTGACATCCTCGCCGATTATGCCTGCCTCCCTGGTGCCTTACACTATAGAACATGGAGACCCCCCACCAGAGGATGTATGGGGATTACTACGTGAAATCACCATTTCAGATTTATTAGAAACCAACACGGTCCCCTCACCGGCTAAAATTAGATCAATGGTATCGCCAAACTCACTCAACTTCCTCCAACTGACCCACATACAACATATTTGCACAAAATTCCTCTCTTCTCACAAAAGCAGCAGGGACCTAGGTGACTTAGAGAAAATACTCCTCACTAAGTCAGTGACGAAATGCAAACTATCTAAATTATATCCGATACTGCTGAATATGGACTCACCTGACACCCCCACTTTTATATTGTCCTGGGAAATGGAATTAAACAAGAAATTCACAGATCAGGAGCAGAAATGGATTCTGAGAAACTCGCATGGGTTCTCTAGGTGTGTCAAACTCCAGGAGAACCATTATAAATTGCTAACAAGGTGGTACAGGACGCCGGAACGCTTGTACCATCTAGGCCTATCACCCTCTAGAATGTGCTGGCGATGTCAGGGAGAGATAGGAACACTGTCCCACATTTGGTGGTATTGTCCGCTGGTCACAGAATTCTGGAAAGAAGTATCCCTAGAGATAAACAGGATTTGTGATTCTAAGATTCACCTCTCCATAGAACTCATAGCTCTGGCGCTGCCATCGCAGTCCTTTAAACCCACCAAAACGCAACTAGCAACCCACTTAATAGCAGCGGCTAAATATTTAATCTCCCTCTGCTGGCTACAAATGGCACCTCCAACCAAAGCACAATGGCTGGATAGAGTACACCAAATATGTAATCTGGAGGAACTGACCAGTTGGCAAGATCACACTCACACACAATTTTCAAACATTTGGAATCCTTGGATAAGATACAAAACTGGTGCACATTGATGTTGACACACACATTTTTCTCCTGAAAAAAAGAGAGCTCCTAGTGAATACCCTAGTGAATACCCTAATGGTTACCCTAACAAAGACTCTAATTTTCATTAAATTGGAAATGGTACACTGGAATACGGACTGCATAATACACAACCTTACAACCCATCATTGCTTCCCTCCCCTGTATCCCTGTATTACCCTCTTCATAATGTGCCCTCGCGTGGTTTTGATATGAATATGGTATGAATATGTACTGACATGTTTTTGAAAAAGGTGTTACGAGACAATGTACAGATGTCTAAAATGATTAATCTTAAGAAATATGCAATACCCATGTTGCACATGTGCACAGTTATTATTTTTTTTTTGTTATTATTTTATTTATTTTTTCTTGTTCTTACTGTATGTATTGTTTATTTTTGAAAATAAAACACAGATTTGAAAAAAATAAATAAATAAATAAATGAATTCCTTGAGGGGTGTAGTTTCCAAAATGGGGTCACTTCTGATGGGTTTCCGTTGCTTTGATACCTCTGGGGCTCTGCAAATGCGACATGGCACCCGAAAACCAAACCAGCAAAATCTGGACTCCAAAGAACACACAGCGCTCCTTCCCTTCTGAGGCCTCCCATGGGCCCAAACGGCAGTTTATTGCCACAAATGGGGTATTGCTGCACTCAGGAGAAATTGGGCAACAAAATTTAGTATTTTGTTCCCTGTGAAAATAATACATTTTGATAAAAAATTACATCTTATTGGAAAAAATGTCATTTTTTTAATGTCACAGCCCAATTGAAATAGGTGCTGTGAAAAAACTGTGTGGTCAAAATGCTAACAACAACCATAAATGAATTCCTTGAGGGGTGTAGTTTCCAAAATGGGGTCACTTTTGGTGGGTTTCCATTGCTTTGATACCTCTGAGGCTCTGCAAATGCGACATGGCACCCGAAAACCAATCCAGCAAAATCTGGACTCCAACAAACATATAGCGCTCCTTTCCTTCTGAGCCCTCCCATGGGCCCAAACGGCAGTTTATCACCACAAATGGGGTATTGCCACACTAAGGACAAATTGGGCAACAAAATGGGGTATTTTGTTCCCTGTGAAAATAAGACATTTTGATCACAAATGACATTTTATTGGAAAAAATGACATTTTTTTCATTTCACAGCCCAATTCAAATACGTGCTGTGAAAAAACTGTGCGGTCAAAATGGTAACAACAACCATAAATGAATTCCTTGAGGGGTGAAGTTTCCAAAATGGGGTCACTATTGGGGGATTCCTACTGTTTTGGCACCTCAACACCTCTTCAAACCTGGCATGCTGCCTAAAATATATTCTAATAAAAAAAGAGGACTCAAAATGCACTAGGTGCTTCTTTGCTTCTAGGGCTTGTGTTTTAGTCCACGAGCGCAGTAGGGCCACATGTGGGACATTTCTAAAAACTGCAGAATCTGGACAATACATATTTAGTAGTGTTTCTCTGATAAAACCTTCTGTGTTACAGAAAAAAAATGCATAAAATTGAAATTCAGCAAGAAAAATGAAATTTGCAAATGTCAACTCCACTTTGCTTTAATTCCTGTGAAATGCCTGAAGTGTTAGGGTATGTGCACACACACTAATTACGTCCGTAATTGACGGACGTATTTCGGCTGCAAGTACCGGACCGAACACAGTGCAGGGAGCCGGGCTCCTAGCATCATAGTTATATACGATGCTAGGAGTCCCTGCCTCTCTGCAGGACAACTGTCCCGTACTGTAATCATGTTTTCAGTACGGGACAGTAGTTCCACGGAGAGGCAGGGACTCCTAGCATCGTACATAAGTATGATGCTAGGAGCCCGGCTCCCTGCACTGTGTTCGGTCCACTACTTGCGGCCGAAATACGTCCGTCAATTACGGACGTAATTAGTGTGTGTGCACATACCCTTAAAAAACTTTCTAAATGCTGTTTTGAATACTTTGAGGGGTCTAGTTTTTAAAATGGGGTGTTTTATCAGGGTTTCTAATACATAGGCCCCACAAAGCCACTTCAGAACTCAAGAGGTACCTTAAAAAAAGGCTTTTGAAATTTTCTTAAAAATATGAGAAATTGCTGTTTATGTTCTAAGCCTTGTAACGTCCAAGAAAAATAAAATAATGTTCAAAAAACGATGCCAATCTAAAGTAGACATATGGGAAACTAGTAACTATTTTGGGTGGTATAACCGTCTGTTTTACAAGCAGATGCATTTCAATTCTGAAAAATGCAATTTTTTCAAAATTTTCTCTAAATTTTGCAATTTTTCACCAATAAACACTGAATATTTCGACCAAATTTTACCACGAACATGAAGCCCAATGTGTCACGAGAAAACAATCTCAGAATCGCTTGGGTAGGTTTAAGCATTCCGACGTTATTACCACATAAAGTGAAATATGTCAGATTTGAAAAATGGGCTCTGAGCCTTAAGGCCAAAACTAGGCTGCGTCCTTAAGGGGTTAATAAATAAGTTGTAATATTAGGAGATTTCCTTTAAGAGAAAATTACCTCCCAGATTTTACAACTCAAAATACACACCCAGCTATGGCATAAAGTCTACCACGTAAAACGGTGGCTCCAACGTAGCAGCGTGGTGTAGTCATGCTGGTCATTGTTGTCCAGGAGTCTGCCCGAATATTGTAGGCTTCCACAGATGATAGATGAGCAGTGCCATCAAAACCTCCCACCACATATATGTGATCATTTAGAAGCGCCACACCAGCACCTGTAATTATAGAACAAACAATAACACATATGCCCGAAGAGCAACATATAAAAAACATAAAACACATAAAAAGCTTTAATTACCTGAGCGTTTTGTAGCCATGGGCGTCACGTGGCTCCAGTGCCCAGTATGAGGATCATATCTTTCAACAGAACTCAGAATGTTTAAACCATCATAACCACCTGAAACTCACATTCAAAGTGAGGTCATGCAAAAGCAATCTAAAACTAGTGCTTAGAAGAGGTATTATTGCTCCCGCTCCCACTCTCACCTAGACAATAAATAACCCCATTGGCCACAACAAGTCCTGCTCCTTCACGTGCTGTTTGCATATCACCTAGCATGCTCCACTGATCAATATTAGGGTCATAGCGTTCCATACTTGTGTGCCGTCGACTTCCATCAAATCCACCTGAGACATAAATCATATCTGTAAAGAAAAAAATAAAATAACACTAAAAAGCTGAAATAATATAATATAAACCATCATAATCTTGCTGTAATAACTAATTAAGTGAAGGAAGAAAGCAAATCGACGTACAATTGTCATCAGAAAAGTAAGGCTGTAGGAAGACAATAACACTCCTAAAGTTGGCCATATATTTAGGATATCTGTCGGCAGAGCGTGCATATGTTCTCAGGGGAAAAGCTGCTGCCAGACCAATAATAACGAACAAAAGGATCGGGAATGTTAAAATTCAAAATGCCCGACCCTTCTTTCTCCCGATATCTGCTAACGGGAAACAGTTGGGATGCCACCATATGCATTAGATGGCAGTTCGGTTTGGCCGACATACATCTAATGTGTATGGCCAGCTTAAGTGAATAAGCATTGAAAGGAATTTTTTTTCAACTATACGGATAACATGTCTAATCTCATGTAAATAAATAATCATTTATCCACTGTGGCCAAGAATGTTTTTTTTTGTGTTTTTAAAAAAACAAAAAAAAAACAAACATGGTCCCAATATTTTATGAAACAATCTAAACAAAAAAGCACACCCACGATAATATATTTACATTGCCAGAAAAGGTATTGCAGAAATGGTACAAACACCAGAAACAAATATAAAGAAACAAATATGTGCAAAAATACCTCAAACAGTTGGTTTAAGAGAATAATTATGCACAACCAGCAAAGCAAGGTATATGCACACCAGAATAGAGCACCACACCCCAACACGCATTTCGCCTTTGCTTTTTCTGGGCGTAACATACATGTCAGGTCACAGAACTATTTAAATATACATTAGCCAATCAGACTGCTGCCCTACACCGGAGTAGTATTCTAAAATAATACAATTACATAGTATGTATGCCATTCACAGCAGTGTCAGCATCTGAATAAACCTACAATTTGCCTAGATTTGTTCTTATACCATTGTATATATTTGGTTTGTAATTTTGTATTTCTATTTTATGCATTGCATGCTGGCACTTCACTTGATATTTTGAGTGTGTGGTACGTCTTTACACTGGGTATTTGTCCCTGGTCACTATGTCATTTGTGTGATATAACCATTGGTAACCCATTGGCAATTATATTTATGCTTTTATTTATGTGAGGCTGCCATACTTTTACAAATCGCTTCATTTTAGTGCATGTGCATAATTCCTGTGCTGCACGGATTAACTAGTGCATTGTACACAGGCATAGTGAGCTTATTTGGATGTGGAACGCTTAATGGGGTTTAAGCATGCAAGCACTATGAAAGAGGTTACCATGGAATGCAGAATCCCTTGCGCATGCTCCCACTCTACGGAAACTCAAGTGCGTAACAACACTGTCGTGCGCCTCTATCCACGCCCTTGAGATGTCAGGGGGTAGAGGTGTATGTTTATGAGAATGCCAACCTTGCTGTACATGGCATACACACTAGGTAATTTACAGTATATTATTATTGTATACTAATCCAATGTAGGAGAGAGGTCTGATTGGCTAATGTGTATTTAAAAATATTGGCATGACTTAATATGCATGTTACCCCCGTACGAAGCAAAGGCAAAATGCGGGGTTGGGGTGTGGTGCTCTACTCTGGTCCGTATATACCTTGCTTTGCTGGTTGTGCAGATTTCCCTTGCTATACTATTATTTTATATGCAAAAAATAACTATTTGAGGTATTTTTGAACATGTACTTTCAGCAACACTTTTATATTTATTCCTGGTATTTGTACCATTTCTGCAAAACCTTGTATAACAAGCCCATTTTTGATCGGTTAAAGAGTATTTTAGGACCATATAGAAATCCTCAGTACCTCCTAACGTGGTGGCTCCAGCAAGGCCTCGCCTTACATTCATGGGAGCTACAGAGTACCACACACCATCCTCTTCTGAGGTGTAATCCAAGCACTCCACTGAGCTGAGTCGGGAGCGCCCATCATACCCTCCAATAACATAGACACGGTCCCCGAGTGATACTGTGGCTACATAGCGCCGCTTGCGGGTAATACTCTAGAGAGCAGGAATAAAACATGAAGAGTAAATACCATACAGTACTACACCATTATCAGTCATCTAGCCCCTTAGGTCCAGTTCATACAGAGGAATTTGCAGACAGTAAAAAATCTTTGACCTGCCTGCACTTTCTTGCCGCATTTTTGCAGCGAAAAATGCTTTTTCTTCCTCCCATTGATTTCATTTGGAGGTCAGAGGTGGAACTGCAGAAAGTAAGAACATGCGCCTTTTTTTTACCGGGAGCAGCTCAAAGCCGCCGCGAAAAATAACACCTCCGCCTCCCATTGAAATCAATTTCCCGTCAAATCAGCACCCAAAAAAAAAACTATGTGAACTGGGCCTTAGAGGGACATATTGATGTTTTATGGGCATACATATTAACAGCTACATTATTAATAACTTTGTTAGATTTAACACATTCTTATTTTAAAGTGTATTACGTATGGGGTTTAACTCAGATTTGTTTCGTCTTGTTTGTTCCTTAATCACCAGAAAGTCAAAAGAGAGACAGTAGTGGGGATACTAAAATAATTCCCTTTGTAAAAACGTTTTACAAAAAAAAACTTTACAAGGGTTATCCCAATCATAGGTGATATGCCGTAAATGCCTGATAGTGACCCCGTTTAGCAATTTACCAGCCATCTCTTTCTCCATATTCTTCAATGGATCATTGCCACGCTGTGCACAGCCCTATCTGTTGGAGTCTATTGTATTGGAGTTACAAAAAAGCTAAATCGAGAGGGCCGTGCACAAGCATGGGCCACCTCTCCAATGAACCAGACCGCCAATTCTCCCGCTAGGTAATGGTCCCAGAGTTAGAACCCGCACCTATCAGGCATTTGTGGCATATTCTGTGGGTATGCCATAAATCTCTAAAATAAGAGTATCCCTCTAAAAGGGTATATAACAAAGGGAAAACCACGAAACAAAAAAACATTAAGTTTGACATCTGTGGTATGTCAAATTGGAAGATATTCTAAGAAAAACTGCAAAAGTATATAGTGGTGAATAATCGAATATCCAGCATGATTTCATGAAAATCAGGTCATGTCTAACCAACATGCTCAGTTTCTTTGAGAAGGTTAGTGAAAATCTGGATGTTGGCCATCTGGATTTTGCAAAAGCACTTGATACTATACCACACAACAGACTTGTTCGGCAGCTACAGAGGAAGGGACTGGGAGACCACGTATGCACGTGGGTAAAGAATTGGTTAAGGGACAGAAAACAAAAGTCATTATAAATGGTACTTACTAAAAATGGGCTGAAGTCAACAGTGGGGTACCACATTGATATGTGTTAGGCCCATTTTTAAAAAAAATCTCTTTATTAATGACCTTGTGGATGGAATTGATAGTAAGTTGTCAGTATTTGCTCAAAATAAAAAAAACTTTGTAGGATACTTAAATACTTAGCTTGATTGTAAAATAGTACAGAAAAAGCTTCAATAAGCAGGCAGCATGGGTAAAAATGTAACGGCAGATCAATTTTAATGTTGATCAACGTAAAATAATGCAGGTAGGCTGCAGGAATAGTTTTAATTCATATGTATCAAATAGATTATAACTGGGGATAATAGAACAAGAGAAGGACCTGGGTATTCTGGCTACAATTAAGGTAAGCAACACTCAATGTCAAGTAGCAGCTGCAAAAGCAACTAAGATTTTAGGGTGTATAAAAAGATAGATAAAAAGCTGTAATTCAAATGTAGCATTACCCTTCTATAAATCCCTGGTAAGTTCACATTTTCAACATGGTATTTAGTTTTGGGCTCCACATTGTAAAAAGATATAGGAAAGCTGGAGAGGGTTCAAAGACGAGTAACTCGATTATTAAATTGTATGGGAGGTCTCTTATTATAATGAAAGACGAAAAAGATTGGGCTTGTTCAGATAGGAAAAAAGACGCGTTAGAGGTGATTTTATTAACATGTATAAATATACAGTGAAGGAAATAAGTATTTGATCCCTTGCTGATTTTGTAAGTTTGCCCACTGTCAAAGACATGAACAGTCTAGAATTTTTAGGCTAGGTTAATTTTACCAGTGAGAGATAGATTATATTTAAAAAAAAACAGAAAATCACATAGTCAAAATTATATATATTTATTTGCATTATGCACAGAGAAATAAGTATTTGATCCCCTACCAACCATTAAGAGTTCAGTCTCCTCCAGACCAGTTACACGCTCCAAATCAACTTGGTGCCTGCATTAAAGACAGCTGTCTTAAATGGTCACCTGTATAAAAGACTCCTGTCCACAGACTCAATTAATCAGTCTGACTCTAACCTCTACAACATGGGCAAGACCAAAGAGCTTTCTAAGGATGTCAGGGACAAGATCATAGACCTGCACAAGGCTGGAATGGGCTACAAAACCATAAGTAAGACGCTGGGTGAGAAGGAGACAACTGTTGGTGCAATAGTAAGAAAATGGAAGACATACAAAATGACTGTCAATCGACATCGATCTGGGCTCCATGCAAAATCTCACCTCGTGGGGTATCCTTGATCCTGAGGAAGGTGAGAGCTCAGCCGAAAACTACACGGAGGGAACTTGTTAATGATCTCAAGGCAGCTGGGACCACAGTCACCAAGAAAACCATTGGTAACACATTACGCCGTAATGGATTAAAATCCTGCAGTGCCCGCAAGGTCCCCCTGCTCAAGAAGGCACATGTACAGGCCCGTCTGAAGTTTGCAAATGAACATCTGGATGATTCTGAGAGTGATTGGGAGAAGGTGCTGTGGTCAGATGAGACTAAAATTGAGCTCTTTGGCATTAACTCAACTCACCGTGTTTGGAGGAAGAGAAATGCTGCCTATGACCCAAAGAACACCGTCCCCACTGTCAAGCATGGACGTGGAAACATTATGTTTTGGGGGTGTTTCTCTGATAAGGGCACAGGACTACTTCACAGCATCAATGGGAGAATGGATGGAGCCATGTACCGTCAAATCCTGAGTGACAACCTCCTTCCCTCCACCAGGACATTAAAAATGGCTCATGGCTGGGTCTTCCAGCACGAAAATGACCCGAAACATACAGCCAAGGCAACAAAGGAGTGGCTCAAAAAGAAGCACATTAAGGTCATGGAGTGGCCTAGCCAGTCTCCAGACCTTAATCCCATCAAAAACTTATGGAGGGAGCTGAAGATCCGAGTTGCCAAGCGACAGCCTCGAAATCTTAATGATTTACAGATGATCTGCAAAGAGGAGTGGGCCAAAATTCCATCTAACATGTGTGCAAACCTCATAATCAACTACAAAAAACATCTGACTGCTGTGCTTGCCAACAAGGGTTTTGCCACCAAGTATTAAGTCTTGTTTGCCAAAGGGATCAAATACTTATTTCTCTGTGCACAATGCAAATAAATATATATAATTGTGACAATGTTATTTTTTTTATATAATCTATCTCTCACTGGTAAAATTAACCTAGCCTAAAAATTCTAGACTGTTCATGTCAAATCAGCAAGGGATCAAATACTTATTTCCTTCACTGTATGTGTGGTCAATACAAAAGAACTAGCAGATAATCTGTTCTTTTAAGGGACTTGGGGACATTCATAGCGTGTGGAAGAAAGGCGTTTTAGACATCAATATGGGAAAGAATTCTTTACAGTTAAGAGTAGTTAAATTATGAAATGCCCTACCCCAGGAGGTAGTACTGGCAGATAATATGACAGTATTTAAAAAAAAAAAAGCTAAATTCTTATTTAAAGAGGCTCTGTCACCGCATTATAAGTGCCCTATCTCCTACATAATGTGATCGGCGCTGTAATGTAGGTAACAGCAGTGTTTTTTATTTAGAAATATGATAAATTTTCAACAAGTTATAACCTATTTTAGCTTTATGCTAATGGTATAATGCTATTTATGCTTTATGCTTTCTTATTGTCCAACTGGGCGTGTTTTTACATTTGACCAAGTGGGCGTTGTAAAGAGAAGTGTACGACGCTGACCAATCACATTAACGTTACCGAAGTGACGGGAGTGTTTAATAGACATCGCGTCCTGGCTGGAAGCGATGTCTATTTACCCTCAAGACACTTCAGTAACGTTAATGTGGGTGTAAGTGACAGCACACGCTGTGCTGATTACATGAATGGAGAGAAGTGTATGACGCTGATTGGTCACTGATTGGTCAGCGTCATACACTCCTCTTTACAACGCCCACTTGGTCAAAAGTAAAAACACGCCCAGTTGTTCATTAAGAAAGTCATTAGCATAAAGCTAAAATAGGTCATAACTTGGTGAAAATTGATCGTTTTTCTTAATAAAAAACACTGCTGTAATCTACATTACAGCGCCTATCACATTATGTAGGAGATAGGGCACTTATAATGTGGTGACAGAGCCTCTTTAATGAAGAATGACAACGAGGGTTATAACTAATCTGACGATGAAGGAACGTGTAATTGACTGAGAAGGGTTGAACTTGATGGACCGGTGTCTTTTTTTCAACTTATGGAACATTGACATACTGATAGGGATATTGCTTACCAATCAGAACATGGAAACAAAACTATTTGGGGAGCTCTCTAACTATCACTATGTAACAATGTAAATATCTGTGTTAAGTGTAATTCACATAAATTCCAAAAACAGCACCCATAGAAATCTATGGTACCCATCTAATTCTGTAGAATATTTTCCTAAAAATCTGCGTTTTGTCATTCTGGTTATTCCTCCTAGAAATGCATGACTAAATTGACAACTGGTCTTATCTTTGCCCTGATGGGACAGTGTCAGACTGTGTTGCCAATGGACAAGCACATATATGAATCTACTCATATGTGTTTAATGAACTGTTCAAATCACACCTGAGCCTTCAGTCGGACGTATACCTGTGATGGAAGGCTCTATACAGTGGCATACATTGTCACCCTAAGGGTATGTTCACACGATGAGAGGCATTTACGTGTGAAAAGACAGACTGTTTACAGCTGCCTCGTTTCACACGTAAATGCTCCTCCTCGTAATTTACGAGGCGTCTGAGACGCTCTGAGACGCTCGTAAATCTTGAGCTGTGCTTCATTGAGTTCAATGAAGAACAGCTCAAATTACGTGGCAAAGAAGTGTCCTGCACTTCTTTGCCAAGGCAGTCCATTTACGCGTCGTCGTTTGACAGCTGTCAAACGACGACGCGTAAATTACAGGTTGTCTGCACAGTACGTCGGCAAACCCATTCAAATGAATGGGCAGATGTTTGCCGACGTATTGCAGCCCTATTTTCAGACGTAAAACGAGGCATAATACGCCTCGTTTACGTCTGAAAATAGGTCGTGTGAACCCAGCCTTAGGCTCCCATGTTAAAATAGGCATACATTTTTTTGCAGGATGTCTCTGCATAGAAAAGCAGTGTTGACTACACTTTTATATAGAGCATATAAAAAAAGTTATACTGATTTAAACTAGCCCTTGATAGAGGCCAAAAAAAACACTATTGACATCCATCGGCTGCATGGAGACATATGTCGTTGCCCGGCATATATGCCAAGCCTGATCTCATCAAAGCCTAAAATATAAAATATGTAAATATAGATACTTTTTAGAGGGAATCATTTAACTCACCGGAAGAAAACTCCACTCTTGAGTTTTGGGGTCATATTTCTCCACTACATCTATAGGAGATTGTTGGCTACCAAATCCACCAATGACAAGTAGTACCTCATTAGCTCCTTTAAAATAAAATAACAGAATCATATACATACAAAAAAACAAGAATAAACCAAACTAACAAAACTATAATTAGGCTAAAGCATACTGTTCTGCAGGCTGTTATAGACTCTTCAATAAGGAGAAGCACAAACTATTACAGTGTCGCTATAATTCCATTCTCCCACTCGATCACACATTTGGCCTGGAGGCTATCCAGGGGAGAAAATTTATTACAGAGACACTTTAAAGAGGCAATTTAACAGGGAGACAACATCCCCCTCGAACATCTTTAGATCCACTATATTAAAAATGATAAAATAAAGATTTGACTATCTATAAAAGGTATTATTCCCTGCCTTGCAGATGAGGAGGAAATACTCAATACTTTGTTCTGTCCTATAATCTTAGCATGGGACCAATTTCTACAAGCTAAAATAATGGACAAAATATAGTGCAAACTTGAAATGTTATAGGCAGATAATGGGAATGTCCTCTGACACTAGCCTTCTGGAGTCTTCCAAGAATTGTCGATTAAAATTGTACTTACGGGGGGCGTGGCCAGGCACTGATGTGAGCGGTCGCACGGAACTTCGGCTCTGACCTGAGACCCCTATTATTTATCCTGCGGAGGAATTACTGTTGCCACCATTTCTTATAACTTGCGGAGGAAGGGTAAGAGACCCCCGAGGAGCAAAATGGGTCCGTCAAAAGCGGCAGGAGCTGCGGAGAAGTTGAAGGAGTTTGCCCGAGGTGCGGTCCAAGATGGCGCCCGCGGCGAGTCCTCACAGCATGGAGCAGAGGGGCCGGCAAAAGTTCCTGGAGGGCAGTCGGAGTTACGCCCTGCGGCTGAGGTAACAGCACAGCCTGGCCTGACATTGCAGCAAGTATCGGAGACGCTGCTGGCGGCGATATTAGAGACCAAGACCTCGGTCACAACAAAAATAGAGGAGGTTAAGGTGGATGTGGGTCTCCTGAGGCAGGATTTGCACAACTTAAGGGACCGAGTCGAGCATGCTGAAACCAGGTTGTCCGACCTGGAGGACCGTACAGCTAATATACCCCGCACTCTTCGAGACCTCTCTGGCAAGGTGGATTTATGGCGCCAGAAAGCGGATGATTTGGAGAACCGGCTGAGGAACAACCTTCGCATCATAGGCCTACCAGAACGAGCAGAAGGATCCCGTCCGGACGAGTTTACAGAGAAATGGCTGAAAGATATGTTTCCAGATACCGTGTTTTCGCAGGCTTTTGCAGTGAAAAGAGCGCACAGGGTTCCGGCGAGGCCGCCACCCCCTGGAGCGAATCCTCGACCATTCCTGGCGAGACTATTAAATTCTAAGGACCGGGATCTGGTCCTGCAGGCAGCCAGACGCAAGGGGGCCATTAAAGTGGACAACGTCACGGTGTCGATTTTCCCCGATTTCTCTCCGGAACTACAACGTCAACGCGCATCGTTTGTGATGATTAAACGAAAGCTGCGAGACCGACAAATTCCATATTCTATGGCTTTTCCGGCCCGCTTGAGAGTCGTCGATGGAGGTCGAGCAGTATTTTTTGCCAATCCGGAGGAGGCGGATGAATGGTAGCTGAGGAATATGAGGTCGCCTAGAAGATGAAGGATTTCTTGGGGACTTAAGCGCTGGCATGGTGAATATGTATCCTGAACGGACATTTGCTGTCTTGCATGTGGGGAGAGGTTATACATGGGGGAGACAATGTTTAAAGTTTCCTTTCATAATGCTTTATCTTCCTGTATTATGCCTATAACGGGGTTCGGAGTTCAGAATGGTTTCAGATCATATATTATTCCTGTCACGATATGTGATTGTAGTAGGTTACCGAAGTGTTAATAGGGGATTCTGACCAACGGGTGGTTGTTCCTCCTATTCTGTGGCACAGTAAAGCACATTGCAGGGGGGAACTTGTTGGAGTACGCAGCCTGATTTGTGATTCCACTGTGTATATTCCTTAGCGGTGGAAGCTACCCCCTGCATATATAGTATATAGCTATTGAGCTCCTGTTGAGCTCCTGATGGCTAAATGGGTTTTTATGTGGTTCATGTTTTTGATCTCTGTTTTACACTATGTCAGACAACGAGTACCTTACATTTTGAGAGCTGCATATCAGGGAATGGCACTACCTAGGGAGAGGGGGAGGGGGAGAGGGAAGGGCTGTTATCGGTACATAGAGAGTGTTCTAAGTATGGCGTCACTTATGTTCTTGTCCTGGAATGTGAGGGGCATGGGGACTCCAAGGAAACGGAATATGATTTTTTCTGTGCTTAAGAATGTGAACCCACATATAATTTGTCTTCAGGAGACGCATCTGACAGCAGACACAGTACAGTTTTTATGTAAGCCCTGGATTCAGTGGAGTAGACACTGTTAGAACTTCTGCCTCTAGAGGGGTATCTCTATTAATACATAGAACTCTTAGGTGGGAAGTGATGCATACCAGAATTGATCCTGAGGGGAGATACGTATTTGTGCATGCCAACATTAACTCCACACCTTATGTCGTAATGGGGATATATAACCCACCGCCAGGGTCTCTGGCACTACTTAGGGAGGCGGTTTCCTTTGCTTCCGCATATCAAGAAGCCAGAGTGATCCTCCTAGGAGACATGAACCTTATAATGGATCAGTCTATTGATCGGTTCCTGTTGAGGGGAGAGGGTGACGTAAGACAAGGGGTCTCCCCATTGGCCTCATTAATGGAGGAGATAGGCTGGGTAGATCTGTGGAGTGTTAGTCATATGGGACTTCGTGAATTCACATGTCATACACCACAATTTGATGCATTGTCTCGTATAGATTATATTTTTGGCACGTCCTCTGTATATAACTCTATGGAAAGCATTGAACATCTTCCCAGAGCAATTTCTGATCACAGTCCGATTCTTCTGCAAATGTCATTACCGGAGGTGGGTAGGAGGGGGGCCCTTAAAATTCACCCGTTTTGGCTCCAGTTAATAAAACCGAACGATAGGATCCCAGATCAGCTAGATGTCTTTCTCGAAGGACATAGGCAGGAGCAGAATGGGTTACTACGATGGGATACGCTGAAAGCGTATTTGAGAGGCTGCCTGAAATCATCAATATCATTTGTTAAGCGCTCCTTGGCCCAAAGGGAAAGGGATTTGGCGGGAAAGTGTGGAGAATTGGAGGCCGCGTTTGTGGGTGATCCCTCCCCACAAAACAGGGAGGCTTGGCTCTCGGTGGGGAGGGATTATCTTCTAGTACTGCAGGAGAAGGCGGAACGTAGAATCTTCTTCACTGGAACCAATCCTTTTTTGAATTGGGTAACCAATCCGGCAAACTCTTGGCTCATGTGGTGAGACAGAATACCTTGTCTCCTCCAGTGTTGAACATTCGAAACGCTCAGAATGTTTTGGTCCATACCTCCCAGGAGATAGTGGCTCAATTTGCAGACTTCTATAGGGACTTATATACGTCTAGGGATGGGCACTCAATGGAAGAGTTGGGGAAATATTTGGATGACATGCAGTTTCCACAGTTGACGGAGGAGGGTTGTGAGTTACTAGAGTCCCCCTTCACAGTAGAGGAGATTTCTGAGTGTATATTGGATATGACTAAAGGTAAGGCCTCGGGCCCGGATGGGATTCCTCTGGAAGTATATATTCAATACATTGAGGTTCTGTCAGCCCAACTTCTTTCTCTATTTGAGGCGTGCTTATTGGCGGGGGACCTGGCAGATTCTATGAAAGAAGCTACCATAGTAGTTATTCTGAAACCAGGCAAGAACCCAGAGGATTGTGGCTCCTACCGTCCCATATCACTGCTTAACATAGACTATAAGATACTGACTAAATTAATGGCCAATAGACTAGCGCGGGTCATCAATGATGTCATACACTCTGATCAGACCGGTTTTATACCAGGGAAATCCACTTCGGATAGTATTCGTAGAGCTCAGGTGGTTACTCAGATGGGGTGGTGGGAGCAGCAGGATTGGGCGCTGGCATCCTTGGATGCTGCCAAGGCATTTGACTCTGTAGAGTGGACATACCTATGAGAGGTCCTCAGGAAATTTGGGTTTGGAACTACCTTTATCAAATGGATTACGATCATATATAAAGAGCCTCGAGCCTCGGTAGTGGTTAATGGGATTTTGTCCCCCTCCTTTTTGCTTCATAGGGGTACGAGACAGGGGTGCCCATTGTCCCCATTATTGTTCGCACTCGCCATAGAGCCCCTGGCTATAGGGATTCGAAGTGATAGGGCCTTTCAGGGAATTCGTATCGGACCGCGGGAAGACCGCATAGGACTTTACGCTGACGATATGCTGCTGTTCCTGGCCAACCCGAATGCCTCATTACCCAGGGCTATGAGGTTGATGGAGGTGTTTAGCAGTTTTTCGGGCCTGCATGTTAACTGGAGTAAGTCCTATCTCATGCCTCTCCATTCTAACAATTGTGGGTGGGGTTCACATTTTCAGGGTCTACAAGTGGTGCATAGTTTTAAATACCTGGGAGTTTGGATATCTAGGGATAGTTCACACTCATACGATATTAATGTGTACCCTCTACTTTCATATTTGAAAGATAAATTTGCAGTCTGGAAGTCACTCCCCTTATCAGTGGCAGGTAGAATTAACCTAATTAAAATGGTAGTGTTACCTAAATTGCTATATGTCTTGGAGCACGCGGACACAATGGTTCCTAAAAAGTTCTTTAATTTGGTCAACTCTATATTTACTCCATTTATCTGGGGAAAGAATAGACATAAGCTCAAAATAGACACTCTGCAGAGGCCCAAACAGAGGGGGGGAGCGGCCCTACCGGATGTGTTTTTATACTATTTGGCAGGTCAACTTAGCTATATTAGGCTGTGGATGTTGGATGATCCATTGCCCAATGCCGAACATCATTTAGCACATTTTCTCAGAGTACCTAACTTATGGCCCGTTCTAGAACCACATGATTTTAGCCCTAAGCATACGTTACCGTTGATTAAACTGGCGAAGCAGGTGTGGGCTCATGCAAAATCACTGCTGAAATTTAAAGATACGGTAGCGGAGTTGCCGTTGTGGTCCAACCATGGATTACCTCACTTTTTGGGATTTCAGGATCATGCATTCTGGGAGGGTTTAGAGGTGACACAAATGAAGCATTTGAGTACTGGAGATGGACACGCGTTATCAGCAAGGGAGATACAAGATACATTCCAGGTGCCAGAGAGGGATACATTTAGATGTGTACAGCTGCACCACGCTCTCAGGGCCCAATTCAGACACGCTCAGACTTTGATATCTTCCCTACCCCTTATAGGGGTGCTTCGAACACAAGGCCCGCGGGGCCTGATATCAGTAGTTTACACGTTCCTGCTGTCTCAAAAGGTTAGCACATGCGGGATGTGCGGTGGAACTCAAATGGAAGGGGCTGATTCCGAACCTGACTGAGGGGGATTGGCTTGATGCAATGTCTTCACATCTTGCAGTTTCACCAGAAGCTAATAATAAAATGACGCAGCTATATATTGTCCATAGATGTTATATAACTCCTACCAGGCTATTGCATATGGGCAGATCTTCCTCGGCTAGTTGTAAAAGATGCCAGCATGGTCGGGCAGACTTTGACCATATGGTGTGGCACTGCCCGGTAATAGCTAAATTCTGGAGAGAGGTCACAGACTTTCTCTCATCAGTAACAGGTAAACGAGTCCCCTGTGAGCCTGGGCTATGTTTGTTGGGTCTGATCTCGCCAAACTCCTGGTCACACTATGAAGGTATATTTTTACGGGAGACCCTGTTCATGGCCAGGAAGGCTATTGCACTTCGTTGGATGGGAGATCTTCACCCAACGGTTCCACAATGGAAATCACTGCTCAACTCAGTAATACCTTACGCTAATCTAGTATACAAACATAGAGGATGTCCGTATAAATTTCTGGAAGTGTGGGGTAGTTGGTGCTCATCGCCTCTTGCATCATTTAATGTAGGGGACCTCAGGTCCTCCCTAAACAGTCTTGGGGTTTAATTGAGTAAGCAGGGACGGGGTAGCGGGCCCCAACTGGAGGGGGGAGGTTCGATAGGGGGTTGGACGAGATTAGTCCGGGATTGTACAAGTATTTATAACAGGGTTGTATATATTTGCATTGCTTTTGTTCCTATAAATGTAATGGTTATACTCAGTAACATACCGGAAAAGGATGTACCACATCTTATTCTCATTGTGTAACGGAGATCGAGGTTGTTGTTTGTATGGTTATGTTACATTGAAATAATGGGTTTCTTGCATGTCACCCAAAATGTTATGTTTATCATACCTTGTGCACTGTGTATTTTCAATAAAATGAGTTTAAAATTGTACTTACACTATATGGGAAAGAAGTAGATACTAGAGTAGCTTCTAACACGCTAATGAAAGATCTGCAAATTTATGCCAAAAAGACTATCCTTCTCGACTGGAAATCACTCAAATCTCCTACTAAAGGCCATGGCTTGCCCTGCTAAACTATACACTATTTACGGGCTCCGCCCTAAATGTATAGCGTTGGTTTAAGCCAGCTCCATAAGCGGTGGTGGCAGTGAATGTCCGGTGATCTATCAATCTAACGTACGGTTTAATAGAATCGTGGGATGTCAGGATATTGAGGCCATACTAGCAAAACTCACGTCGGCATGTTAAATAGTTACATAGATTGAAAAAAAGACACATCCATCCAGAGGTGGCAATAACGCCTGTACAGACAATTTTACGCTTGAAAAGCAGTCTCATGCGTATTTTTACGCATGAAACTGAACCCGTTATCTCTCCTGCACATGCGCTGCACGCAATTATATCGATGTGGTGCTCCTCTCCCTCTTCAATAGATAGCTTTCTCAAAATTAGCACCACGGTGCTATACTTGCGTGCAGCGCCTGTGAAGGAGAGCCAATAAGAAAGCTCCTTGTTCGCAGCCAGCTGTGAGTGAGGCGCTGTGATCTTAAGGACAAATTGGTTTAGTGGTGGTAAAAATCCTTCCAATTTATCACACAGACAATGTTTTAAACAGGAAAAACTCATATACCATAATTTTTATTGAAATGTCTGATAATCGTATGTGTGTGTATAAGTGTATATGTATAAGATGTGCCATGCCCCCACACACATATTTTATTTTGACTGCGCAAATCTGTTGTTCTGGGTGCCGTAGTGTAGTACTACTTTGATTTTTACAGTCCGCATAAAATGGATGTCCTTGCGATGGCAGTTGGGATACACAAACATTATAAGACAAGTTTCACTGTTCCAGTTTAGTATTTCAACTGGTATTGTGTTGATTTGGTCCGTTCGCATGGTATATTGCCCTGCCCCCTGAGTGATAGAGTAGGGTTCACACTTATAATCAGTGTAGAATATAAAACAGGTTTAAAATTAACTAAACTCCCTATTTATGCATGAAAGCAATGTAATAAGTTATAGTATTGATTCTCTGTAGAAATAACAAGTTTTTAATATCACGTATGCTTACATATTATTAACTTAAAATTACCGCAAACTACGTACTCCTTGGCTAAAAATACTACTCACAAAATGCTAAGAGGAGTATTTTTCCCCTACTGAAAAATATGTCGTGCGACCTCTGTATACATCGAGTTCAACCTTTCTCAAGGAATTATACGTCTTTGATTGCTAGATTAGTTATAACTCTCAATGTCATTAAATAAACATCTAGCCCTTTTTTTTAAATGCTGACATAGTATCTTCCATCACTACCTCTTGGGGTAGGGCACTCCATAGTTTGACAACTCTAACTGTAAAGAAGCCTTTCCTATATTGATGTCTGAAACCCCTTTTGTTCCACACGCAATGAATATCCCTTGGTCCTTAGTAAAGTCCTAGGAAAAATCAAATCACGGTTTTTCGTATTGACTACACATATACTTATACATGTTAACAAAATCACCTCTAAGGAGTCTTTTTTTCAAGCTGAACAAGCCCATTTCTTCTAACCTTTCACTGTAAGAGACACCTCCCACCCATTAAATAATCTAGTCACCCACATTTGAACCCTCTCTAGCTCCCTTATATCCTTTTTACAAATTAAAGCCCAAAACTGAATTTCATATTCAACATGTGTCCTTACAACATATTTACACATATTTGGTATCGCCGCATCCGTAACAACCCCGACTATAAAGCTATTACATTACTTAACCCGCACGGTGAACGTCGTGAAAAATTAAATAAAAAACGACGGAAAAATTGCTGTTTTCTGCGAATGCTGACTTTAAAAAAATGTGATTAAACAGTGATAAAAAAGTTGCATCTACTCCAAAATGGTACCAATAAAAACTACAAGTCTTCCCGCAAAAAAAAAGCCCTCATACAACTGCATCGGCGAAAAATAAAAACGTTACGGCTCTTCAAATATGGAGACACAAAAACAAATAATTTTGAAAAAAAGCGTTTTTACTGTGTAAAAGTAGTAAAACATATAAAAACGATACAAATTTGGTATCGTTGCAATCGTAACAACCCGCTGAATAAACTTGTGTTATTTGTACTACATGGTAAACGGCGTAGATTTAGGACGCAAAAAAGTGTGTCGAAATTTCAGATTTTTTTCTATTTCCCCCCAAAAAAAGTTAATAAAAGTTAATCAATAAATAATATGTCCCCCAAAATGGTGCTATTAAAAAATACAACTTGTCCCGCAAAAAACAAGACCTTATACAGCTATGTCGACGCAAAAATAAAAACGTTATAGCTCTTGGAATGCGACGATTGAAAAACGTAAAAAATAGCTTGGTCATTAAGGTCTAAAATAGGCTGGTCATTAAGGGGTTAAAATAAAAATGTGTATCAGTGTGTTTTGTGCAACTTTCTAAATACTTTTTATTAAATTATTTGTACTTTTTGGGATACAGCTGCTTTGTATTCTGTATACGGAGCAGCTGTATCTAGCGCTAAAATCGAGCTTTTATCATGTGATCGATAACAGGTGGATCCTGCGTGTCAGACACAACCAGCACACCCCGACACTGAACCCGTCAGTCCCGCGGACCTGACAGATACAGGTTTCAGTGCAAGATACAGCTGCTCTGTATACAGGATAAAAAGCAGCTGAATCTCAAAAAGTAAAAATAATTTCTTAAAAAGTATTTAGAAAGTTGCACAAATCACACGAATGAAAATCAAAAAAAAAAAAAAAAACAAGAAAGAACAACGATTTCAAAGGTATACATAGCCTTTAACCCCTTAATGGCCAGCCTATTTTAAACCTTAACCCCTTCCCGCACCGTGGCGTACATGCACATCCAGGTGAGCAGTAACTTTGCGCGCCTGGGCGTGCAGTTACGCCCGTGCTTTAACAGTTAACCGCCGAGCGGCGCTACGCCGCAGCGGCGGTTAAATGTGCAGGGTGTCTGCCCTGCTCTCCCCGTTGCCGAAATCGGCAATTAATCCCTTCGATGCGGCGGTCAATTGCGATCGCCGCATTGAAGAGGTTTAGAGCAGATCGGCAGCCCCCCGCATGCATTTGCGGGGGCTGGCGATTCAGGTCACGGCAACCGGAGGCCAGACAATGGCCTCCGGGCTGCCATGTACGGAAACCTATGAGGACCAGCAGCTTCCTGTCAGAGTGACTGTCACGTCACAATGACCGTTAGAAAACATTACACTACGTAGGTAGTGTAATGTATTCCAGCAGCGATCAGAGCTGCAAGTCTAAATGTCCCATAGTGGGACAAGTAAAAAAAAAATAATAAAAATGTCGTTTATTATAGGAAAAAAATGAACATGTTAAAAAAAAGTACACATATTTGGTATCACCACATTCGTAACGACCCCAACTATAAAGCTATAATATTATTTTTCCCGCACGGTGAACACCGCAAAAAAAAAAAGTTAAAAACACAACACTAGAATCACTATTTTTTGGTCACCACTCCTCCCAAAATATACAACAAAAAGTGATCAAAAAGTCGTATGTACCCCAAAATGGGACCAATAAAAACTATAACCCATCCCACAAAAAAAAGTCCAGAATATGGTGAAATAAGTGATTTTATTGCGCAAACGCTGCAAAACATAAAAAACCGATATACAAATGGTATCTCCGTAATCATATCGACCCGCGGAATAAAGTAAAATGGTCATTTATAGCCAAGGGTGAACCGCATTAAAAAAAAAGAAGAAAAAACATTGTCAGAATTGATGGTTTTTTGTCACCTTGCTTGCCAAAAAACTGGAATAAAAAGTGATCAAAAAAATTTGCACGTACCCCAAAATGGTACCAATGAAAACTACGACAAATAAGCCCTCACACAGCTCCGGTGAAGAAAAAATAAAGAAGTTCTGCTCTCAGAATATGGCGATGCAAATGTGCAGTGTTCCAAAAGCGGATAAGATCTGGCGCCATTTATCAGTGCAATACTGGCCACATATCTGCGGATTATTATTTATTTACCCCATTATTAAAACCTCTTATTATGCCCTGATGTACTCTGCTCAGTTTACATACGCCCCCATATTATAAACTGAAATACCAGCAAAACGCCAAACAGAACTACTACCAAGCAAAATCTGCGCTCCAAAAGCCAATTGCGACTCCCTCCCTCCTGAGCCCTACAGCGTGCCCAAACAGCAGTTTACGGCCACAGATCTGGCATCGCCATACCCGGGAGAACCCGGTTAATATTTTATGAGGTATTTGTCTACAGTAGCACAAACTGGGCATATCATACAGTGCACTAAAATGGCATATCAGTGGAAAATTGTAATTTTCACTCTGCACCATTCGCTGAGCATTAACCCCTTTGCGCACCACGACATAGCATGTCGTGGTGTGGGGGGTGATGTATGGAGCGGGCACTCGCGCTGAGCCTGAACCATATGCTGCAGGTGTCAGCTGTGCATTAGAGTGGACACCCATGACTAACGGACAAAAACAGCAGTCGCGCTGTTACAGGAGCATATAAAATGTGTAAAAACAAAAGTAAATAGTTATTATTAGTGAAAAAAATGTAATAAATATTTTAAGTCACAAAAAAAACCTTTTCACATTTTTTTCTCTAAAGTAATGTAAAAAAATTATAAAAATACACAAAATTGGTATCGCTGCATCCGTAAAAGTCAGAACTATTACAATATAACATTATTTAACTCGAACGGTGAACGCCGTGAAAAAGAATGTAAAACTGCAAAATCGCTATTTTTTTGGTCACCTTGGCTCTACCAAGATTTTTTATAAAAAGTGCTCAAAAAGTTGTATGTACCAAAAAACGCTACCAATAAAATTTAAAGCTCGTTCCGCAAAAAATAAGCCCTCACACCACTCTACTGACGGAAAAATAAAAAAGTTATGGCTCTTGGAAAGCGGGGAGGGAAAAAGAAAAAGCAAAAAACGGTTCAGTCCGGAAAGGGTTAATTACTTTCTAATCAAAAAACATTTATGACCACATGTGGGGTATTGCCATACTCGGGAGAAATTGCTTTACAAATGTTGGGCGGCTTTTTCCTCCTTTATCCTTTGTGAAAATGAAAAAATTCAGTGGAAATATAATTTTAGTGGAAATAATGTTGATATTCATTTTCACGGCCTAATTCTAATAAATTCTGCAAAAGACCTGTGGGGTCTAAATGCTCACTATGCCCCTAGATAGATTCCTTAAGTTTCCAACAAGGCAAACGTAATCTCGTGAGATTACGTTTGCCTTGCTGGAAATCTCACAGAAAAGATTCAGACGTGTCAGGATTCTCAATACAGATCACGTCCTGACTGGAGGTAACGTATATTCATTATCAGGACACTGCAGTAACATAGTGTGTGTATGTAGCTGCACATAACGATATAGCTATATCGCTAGTGCAGTGTAAATGAATGGAGAGAAGTGTATGATGCTGATTGGTCAGCGTCATACACTCCTCTGTACAACGCCCACTTGGTCTAAAGTAAAAACACACCCACTTGGGCATTAAGAAACTCATTAGCATAAAGCTAAAATTCGCTCATAAAGTGGTAAAAATAGGTTGTTTTTCTAAATAAAAAGCACTGCTGTCACCTACATTATAGCGCCCATCTCCTTATGTAGGAGATAGGGCACTTATAATGTGGTGACAGAGCCTCTTTAAGGCAGGATTCATAGAAAACAGCAATTTTTCCATTGTCTTTTATTTTATTTTTTTACGGCGTTCACCGAGCGGTTTAAATAATGTAATAGCTTTATAGTCGGGGTCGTTACGGACGCGGCGATGCCAAACATGTGTAACTTTTTTGCTTTATTTTGGGGGAAAACGTGGGTTTTTCATTTTTTTAATTAACTTTATTAAACTTTTTTACTAGTCCTACTAGTCATCCGATCGCTTTTAAAATGCACTGCAATACTTTTGTAGTGCAGTGTATTACTGCCTGTCCGTTTAAAACTGACAGGCATCTGCTAGGCCATGCCTCTGGCATGACCTAGAAGGCATTTATTAGGTACCCGGGTGCCATCGGAGACACAGACACTCAGCGATCTTATCGCCGGGTGTCGGTAGGAGATGGAGCTCCCTCCCTCCAAAACCACTCAGATGCAGCGCTCGCTATTGAGCGCCACATCTGAGGGGTTAAACGGGTGAGATCGATACTTATATCGATCTCATCCGTTCGAGCAGAGATGCCCCCAGCCGTCAGCTACCTCTGGCAGCTGAGAGAAGGGAGATTTAACGGCTCCCTGCTATGGTTATTTATTCTGATGCAGTGCCGTGAAAAGGCATATGCATCAGAATAAAGCCCATTAGTGGCCGCCGTGAAAAGGCGTATTGGCGGTCACTAACGGATTAATGACCAAGCTATTTTTTGCGTTTTTCCATCATCGCATTCCAAGCGCTATAACTTTTTAATTTTTTGTCGACATAGCTGTATCAGGTCTTGTTGTTTGCGTGACAAGTTGTGTTTTTTAATAGCACCATTTTGGGGTACATATAATTTATTGATTAACTTTTATTAACTTTTTGGGGGGGGGTAATGGAAAAAAAACCATTAATTTCACCACACTTTTTTGCGTCTTAGATTTACGCCGTTTACGGTGTGGTATAAATAACATAACTTTATTCAGTGGGTCATTAAGATTGTGGCGATACCAAATTTATATAGATTTTGTATGTTTTACTACTGTCACACAGTAAAAACACTTTTTTTTAAAAAAATATTTGTTTTTGCATCGCCATGTTTTAAGAGCCATAATTGTTTTATTTTTAAAGAGGCTCTGTCACCAGATTCTCAAATCCCTATCTCCTATTGCATGTGATCGGCGCTGCAATGTAGAGAACAGTAAAGTTTTGTTTGTTTTTTAATCGTTCATTTTTGGCCAAGTTATGAGCTATTTTATATATATATGCAAATGAGCTTTGAAATGGACAAGTGTCCTGATAATGAATACACATGATCATCCAGCCTGGACGTCATGTGTATTCAGAATCCTGACACTTCTGAATCTTTTCTTTGAGATTTCCAGCAAGGGAAACGAAATCTCGTTTACCTCCGCAATCTCGCGAGATTACGCGTGGGTTGCGGGAATCTCACAGAAAAGATTCAGAAGTGTCAGGATTCTGAATACACATGACGTCCAGGCTGGATGATCATGTGTATTCATTATCAGGACACTTGATTAACGTTAATCTCTGGTTATGCGGCTGCACATCGCTGCTGTGTAAATCAATGGAGATGAGTGTATGACGCTGACTGGTCATTGATTGGTCAGCGTCATACACGTAAACACACCCAGTTGGACATAACAAAAAAAAAATGCCCAATTGTCCATTTCAAAGCTCATTTGCATATATATATATATATATATATATATATATATATATAAAATAGCTCATAATTTGGCCAAAAATGAACTTTTAAATAAAACAAAAAAACTTTACTGTTATCTACATTGCAGTGCCGATCACATGCAATAGGAGATAGGGATTTGAGAATCTGGTGACAGAGCCTCTTTAAACTGATGGAGCTGTATGAGGGCTTGTTTGCTGCGGGACGACTTCTAGGTTTTTTTGGATCCATTTTGGAGTACATGCAACTTTTTGATCACTTTTTATCACATTTTTTTGAAGGCAGGATGAACAGAAAACAGCAATTCTGGCATTGTTTTTAATTTAAATTTTTACGGCGTTCACCATGCAGGTTAAATAACATAATAGCTTTATAGGTGGGGTCGTTACGGATGCTGCGATACCAAATATGTGTAATGTTTTAATTTTTTGGGGGTTTTTTCATATTAAAATATTTTAAAAAGGGAAAAAGTGTGTTTTTATTTTTTTTTATTTGGGATTTTTATTTCTTATTAACTTTATTACAATTTTGATAACTTTATTTTTAGGCCCGCAAGGGGACTTCACTATGCAATATTATGATTGCTCTTATAATACACTGCAATACTTCTTTATTGCAGCGTATTATTGCCTGTCAGTGTAAAACGGACATGCACCTGCTAGGTCATGCCTTAGGCATGGCATAGCAGGCATTCACTACAGGCAGACCTAGGGGCCTTGGTTAGGCCCCCGGCTGCCATAGAAGCCATTGGCACCCTGCAATTGCAGGGTGCCGATGGGGTGAGAGAGGGAGCGCCCTCCCTCCAAAACCACTTGGATGCAGCGCTCGCTATTGAGCGCCGTATCTACGGGTTTAAGCGGGTAAAATCGATATTGAAATCGATCCCGCCCGTTAGTGCAGGTGTCCGACTGTCTTTAGACCGCCTGACACCCGCTTTAGCTGGCACAGGACACCCATGCCAGGCTTATGTCAGAGCGCTGTGAAAAGGCGGCACTCTGGCATAAGCACCCTTAACGGCCGCCGTGAAAAGGCGTATTGGCGATCGTTAAGGGGTTAAACGCTTCGTAAACCTTTGAAGAGCATTTTTTTTTTTTTAGAATAAACAGGTCAGTTAGTGTATTTGGTGTAACTTTTTTTGTAGTCTTTATTAAAAAATTATTTAACTTTTTTTAAATACAGATGCTCTGTATTCTCTATGTAGCGCAAAATCCCGTTCCCATCATGCAGGATCCACCTGTTATCCAACACATGATCCAAGTTCATAAGGCTTAGTTAAAGAGGCTCTGTCACCATATTATCAAATCCCTATCTCCTATTGAATGTGATCGGCGCTGCAATGTAGATAACAGCAATGTTGTTGTTTGTTTTTTTTTTAAAAACGATCATTTTTGCCCAAGTTATGAGCAATTTTATATTTATGCAAAAGAGCTTTTCAATGGACAACTGGGCGTGTTTTCTCGTTTTACCAACTGGGCGTGTATTGTGTTTTTACCAACTGGGCGTTGTGAATAGAAGAGTATGACGCTGACAAATCAGCATCATACACTTCTCATCGTTCACACCCAGCTTCTTTCACTGCAGACACACAGCGTGACGTCACCCACAGGTCCTTCAACCTTGGCGTTGGACAAAGAAGATACATCGGCTCCAGGCGTTCAAAAGGTTAATATGCTTGTATCTAGGGAGTTTACTATGCCTACCTGCACATGGAGTTGCTGCAGCTGATTCAACTATACCCTCTGACGCCTGGAGCTGATGTGTCTTCTCTCTTCCGACGCCAAGGTTGAAGGACCTGTGGGTGACGTCACGCTGTGTGTCTGCAGTGAAAGAAGCTGGGTGGGAACGATGAGAAGTGTATCTAATGCGGATTTGTCAGCGTCATACACTTCTATTCACAACGTCCAGTTGGTAAAAACACAATACACACCCAGTTGGTAAAACGAGAAAACACGCCCAGTTGTCCATTGAAAAGCTAATTTGCATAAATATAAAATTGCTCATAACTTGGGCAAAAATTATCGTTTTTAAAAAAAACAAAAAACTTTGCTGTTATCTACATTGCAGCGCCGATCACATGCAATAGGAGATATGGATTTGATAATCTGGTGACAGAGCCTCTTTAACATCTGCGTCAGGGCTCTATGAACGAAATCCAAACTGTAACCATAGGTTTCCGTTTGTATGACCATTGATTTAAATGACGACCGATCCGGTGCAAATGGTTTCCGTTTGTGACCGTTGTGTAACGGTTCCGTCGTTTTGATGGAATGAACAGCACAGTCAACTATGGTAGTGATTCCGTCAAAACAACGGAACCCTTACACAACGGCAACAAACGGATCCTGTGCAAATGGTTTCTGTCACCACTGAAATCAATGGTGATGCAAATTGAAACCTATGATTTCCTTTTGTTTCTGTTTGAATTCAGTTCATGGGTTTCCTTGACTGAAAGGTCCGACGGAACCCATGACTGGAGTCCCGACGCAGATGTGAACGAAGCCTTACTTATATGTGATAGATTACAGGTGGATCCCGCGTGTCAGAGACGCAGGACCCACTGACCCTGAAACCGTCATAGTGAAAAATACAGCTGCTCTGTATAGAGAATACAGAGCAGCTGTATCTAAATATGTAAAACAAATTTTTAATAAAGACTAATTACAAAGTTACACCAAACACACTGACGGACATATATATATATATATATATATTTTTTTTTAATAAAAAGGTTAATCAAAGATTTACATAGCCTAATGTGAATAATGTGAACAGCGTTTAAAAAGGCAACAAATGGTATTCTAAATTCTGCGCCCATTTGACATTTATTAACACTTTAGCGACCTGTTTGGTGGACCCTTGATGCCCATTTGCACCTTTTGTCACAGAAGAACAATAAAGGGGCAACAAAAAGGCAAATAGGCATCAAGAGGGCACTGAACAGAAGGACACTAAAGGGGCAATAAGTGGAAAATGGGCACCAAAGTGGCACTAAATCCTCTGCCCATTTGTCATTATTGGCCTTTTTAGACCCCCAAACAACCTAAGCCCACAGTCAGTGACTGACCTGCTGGGCTTCTCACAATAACTGCCAACTGGTGCTGCTGGAGCTGCTATGGAGAAATAAATTTCCTTGGTATCCCCTCCAGCCCAGGAAACACATAGGAACATAGAGCGGTGTCTCCTCCCTGTCTTGCGTCCTGAATGATGTCATCACGCTTGTCTCGTCATTCAGGACGCAGGACAGGAAAAGGGAGCGTTGGCCAAGGCACGGGGCAGCCAGTATGGAGGTCGGCGTAGTTAGATAGTGGCACCTGACCCAATGGTGCCCCGAGTAGTGGCCATGGCGCGGGGCACGCACACACGCTGTCGCCCACCTTACAGCATGGCGGCTGGCGCCCTATGCGACCGCATTGGTCGCACGTATCTAAGGCCGGCCAGGACTATAGGGATGATGAGACAGCAAGAGACGCACCTGAAGGTGAAGGATGAAAAGACTTTAGAGGAAAACTGCCATTTAAAAGCTACGTAAGCCTTTATTAAAAAAAGAAAAATGTTTTTCAAACAGGTCAGGGTCATTGGTGCAACCTTATAATTAGTTTCTATTAAAAATTATTTTTACTTTCTGAGATACAGCTGCTCTGTATTATCTATACAGAGCAGCTATATCTAGCGCTAAATCCTTTTCCTGTCCGGTCCACGGGACCAGTGAATAGTGCTAGATACAGCTGCTCTGTATAGAGAATACATAGCAGCTGTATCTCAAAAAGTAAAAAGAATTTTTTATAAAAACTAATTATTAAGTTGCACAAAACACGGATTAAAAAAAAATGCCTGTCAAAGGTTTACAAAGGCTTTAAGCTAACCTGAGGCTAACGTATGCTAGTAGCAGGAACAGCAAAGTATTAGGTGGTGAGGTGCAATGGGGATACCGCCAGGGTACTGATTTATGTGTGTGTTGGGGGCACAAACAAATGCTGAAAAAGTCTGCCATTTTAGCTCACCTGGAACTCTAAAGAACAAGTCATAAAGCCTGAATTAGCACTGCCTCCCATTCCCTTATATACAAATAGCCAGCCTGCCCTCTCCAACCCTGCCCACCATTCTCAGTTTATGTTACCCCCATGCCCTCCTGTCATTGGCTGGCAGCCTATGACTTCAATGGATGCAGTACTGACATGCCGAGCCAGTACTGCAGAGCATTACGTCTGGCAGCCACAGGAGGTGGCAGGAAATAGCATTGTTACATCCTGTACGCTGTCTGGTCTCGCCTCACTCGTAAGTGAACGTCGGAAGAGGGCGGTGATGATGTGGCGGGGCAGAGCTTCGTCCTGTAGCTCGGCCCGACGGCACCATTATTAAACCGATTCAACGATTCTGTCTAAACACAGAAGCCTCAAAGGCTTAGAGATTAGAGATTAGAGATTAGAGATTAGAGATTAGAGATTAGAGGATAGAGGATAGAGGATAGAGGATAGAGGATAGAGGATAGAGGATAGAGGATAGAGGATAGAGGATAGAGGATAGAGGATAGAGGATAGAGGATAGAGGATAGAGGATAGAGGATAGAGGATAGAGGATAGAGATAGAGATAGAGATAGAGATAGAGAGAGAGATATATATATATATATATATATATACACATAGTAAGGTAGTGAAGGGGTTGTATATCTCATTTTGTTGAGATAAAGGAATCCAGTTAACTGGGTTTCCTCAGCAAACCTAGTTTGCTGACGCTTTTGTTGAATGTGTGTTCTGGGACTAGATTTCTTTGGAATGGCAGGTAGGATTAGTAGTGGGACATGTCATTCCCTATCCCTCTCCAGTACAGGCGTTAGCCCTAGTCCAATTAGCTCAGGTGAAGCTTCTGGGCTCTCTACTAAGTCATAGAAGCTCTGCAGTTAATACAGAGAGTCAGAGCCTGGAAATCCACACAAGGATAGTGTGGAAAGCCTGATCCAAGGAACACTGTACTCATGGTTTATAATAGGCGAAGAAACCTGCTGTTTAGTTAGTACACAGACAGGCAAGGTGTTTGTTTTGTTTACATGCTGTAAGTCTTGTATGCTGGATAAGCACTTGTTTATTTCTGGACTGCAATAAAGCCAATAGTGGGCTTTAAACTTGAACGATTTCTGCAGTTTATTGCCAACCTTATCCCCCTATACGCACAGATCACAAAAATATCCATACGTTATTCATATATTAGTCCATCTTTCTCAAGCAATTCTCTCACAAGAAGTCTAACTATCCACAAAGTATGAGTGAATATCATCCTTTTGCCCAAGATGTGGACCAACCCATCTTTTTACTGCAATCTTACAATATAGATGCTACCAGATACCATGAATAGCCACAATATAAACTTTGCTAGGCACCAGAGAGGGTAAAGGGAATTATTCATCAGCAATTGCAGTATTTACTCTAGGTGATGTGTGATTTTATTTGAGAATGATACCTTTAGTAAAAAAAAAAAACTCTTTCATATTGGAATTACATCCCCTGTACCAGATTTTCCTTATTGCTAAAATCATTTATGATTGTAAAGGGAGGTATTCCAATAATAGGTATACATATAAAAAAAAAATAACAACCAATAAATGTCATTTCATAATACATAAGCCAAGGTTCACCAGAGGGTATCCAATACCAAAGTGATGCTACAGCTTCGAATAACATTACGTTTATAATCATCAAATGTAAAATATACTAGATTAGTAATAAATCTTTATTAACGGTTTCTTGTTCCAATTTATTTTTCAGTTTGTATTTGCTCCGTGCAGTATGGGGAAAAAAAATAAATCTTCTATTGCTACTTGTCAACCACCAACAAGCTGACTTTGACAGATGTCACTATTTGCCTCTACTTGAGTACATATTGGAATACTGTTGTGAAAAGACTGTGGTCCTGTTAGACCTAGTAACATTTGGTCCAGTCTTGCTCATATAGCGCAGTCTTTTATTTAGCCAAAACCAGGATTGTATCCTTTACTGAAGCAAAGTATTAGGGTCCTTTCATACGTTGCGGTTGAGGTGTGGTTAGAAACGCATTGAAAAAACGCATTTCAAAATTACATGCATTTTTACTGCGATTTGGTGCGTTTTTCAATGTGATTGCGGTAAAAAGAGAAACACACCAAATCACTGTAAAGTCTAAATGCAGTTTTTCTATGTGGTTCTAACTGTACCTCAACATGTGAATGGACCCTTAAAAAAAAAAAATAAAAAAAAAAAAAGACTTAAAGAGGCTCTGTCACCAGATTTTGCAACCCCTATCTGCTATTGCAGCAGATCGGCGCTGCAATGTAGATTACTGTAACGTTTTTATTTTTAAAAAACGAGCATTTTTGGCCAAGTTATGACCATTTTTGTATTTATGCAAATGAGGCTTGCAAAAGTACAACTGGGCGTGTTTACAGTAAAAGTACAACTGGGCGTGTATTATGTGCTTACATCGGGGCGTTTTTACTTCTTTTACTAGCTGGCTGTTCTGACGAGAAGTATCATCCACTTCTCTTCAGAACGCCCAGCTTCTGGCAGATCACGCTGTGACGTCACTTCCCCAGGTCCTGCATCGTGTCAGACACATCGGCACCAGAGGCTACAGTTGATTCTGCAGCAGCATCAGCATTTGCAGGTAAGTAGCTACATCGACTTACATCAGCTAGTAAAAGAAGTAAAAACGCCCCGATGTACGCACATAATACACACCCAGTTGTACTTTTACTTTTCAACACGCCCAGTTGTACTTTTGCAAGCCTCATTTGCATAAATACAAAAATGGTCATAACTTGGCCAAAAATGCTCGTTTTTTAAAAATAAAAACGTTACTGTAATCTACATTGTAGCGCCTATCTGCTGCAATAGCAGATAGGGGTTTCAAAATCTGGTGACAGAGCCTCTTTAAGCATATGTTTAGTTTTCTGGTAGCTTCAGATATTTTTTTTTCTACAAATAAATAAATGAATAAGAAGGTAATAAAGATCATTTTCACAGATGGTAGATCTTACATTAAGCTTTAGAATTCCTATGCCTTACTTACCCAGACGTACTCGGGTTCTTGGGCCCTGCATCTGACCCCGCAACTCTGGGCGCAGATGAAATTTCTTAGCCTCATCCACCAGATCTCTGCATTGTAAACTGCATCTGATTAGGGGCTGCAAGAATGTAGAAGAGAGGGCACATTACTTTTCCTCCCTATAGTAAAACAAAATATTCATTTATACTCTAACCTATTGTCCATATACTGTACCTCCGTGTCTATTACATCTGTGATGTAACGTGGCGTCAGCAAAGGCATGCGCACATACTGAAGAAGTTGTGGAAGAGATTTTTCCCTATGATGTTTGTTATGTTTCACCCAGTTTATAACCGCCTCAAACACAGGCTCTTCAGAGTCAATCTGCATGGCAAAAAAGAAAAAGAGCAACACTCAAAACAAAACTTAAAGGCTATGTACACCTTAGAAATCGTGTTTTAAAAAAAATAAAATAAAATTGTCCATCAGTGTGATTGGTGCAACTTCCCAAATACATTTTATGAAAAATTATTTTTACTCCTTGTGATACAGTCGCTTTGTATCCTGTATACAGAGCAGCTGTACCGTTCACTAAGACCAGAATCCGGCAAGTTCGCAGGACTGACTAGTTCAGTGACAGAGGGTCCTGCGTGTCTAAGACAAGCAGGATCCACCTATAATTGTTCACATCTAAATTATGAACTTAGATGTGATCGGCAACCGCTCAATCCTGCGTATCAGAGACACACAGGACATGCTGACACTAAACCTGTCAGTGCCGCCGATCTAACGGATACAGGATTCAGCGCAACAAACAGCTGCTCTGTATACAAGATACAAAGCAGCTGTATCTCAAAAAGCCAAAATAATTTTTAATAAAATGTATTTAGGAAATTTCACCAATCACACTAATGCACAATTTTATTTATATTTAAAAAAAAAAAAAAAGATTTTAAAGGTGTACATAGCGCTTAAAGCTCCTGGGCCCCAATGCAAAATCTATAACGTGCCCCCCCCCCATCTACCATTTATAATACTGGTGTCTTTTTATGCGGCCTAGGGGCTTTTTGGGCTCCTCAGGCTCTATGCTCCCGCTATAGCTTTGCCCCTGCATACAACACAAAATCCTAGAGCAAGTCACCATTGAAACCATGGGCATCAAACTGGCAATCCAGAATAGGTTGGCACATGCCATATATGCAGGCTTCTACCTGAATCTCATCACATCGGATTAGTTTCTCCACTTCCTCTTGCTGCAGCAGCATGAACTCCTCATGTTGTACCACCTCTGGGAAGTGCTTTTGGCTGAACACTTCAGCAGCCTGCATAAGGTCCAAACAATTATGCGTCTCTGCAAAGTCACGAATCCCTAAACAGTTGGATGGATCAAGTTGAGACTCCAGAAAGTCACAGCATGCCTGCTTGACACCTGTGTGGTGAACCAGATTATTAGATGTTATCTGATACTCCGCGTTTATTTAGGTTGCAAATGGTACATTACTTTGTAGACAGCACAGAGTGATTAAACATTTCTGTTACCAGGGGGGGTTAAAATATTAGAGAGTTTGACGGAGTCTCCTTTTATGTCTCATGTGTGATTACTGTAAACCATGATTTATCTATCTATAAACGATATGGACAAAAGTATTGGGACACACCTCTTAACCATTTAAAGATCCAGACATTTTTAGTTTTTACGCTTTCGTTTTTTTACTTCCTGCATTCCAAGAGAATTCACTGAATGTGACTAGAAGTAAATCTATACATAATGTTTATTTATATCTTGCTAAAATAAGGGGTGCAATCACCATGGTGACTAAGCCCAACGTGCTCAAATTAACCACTTCAGGACACAGCCTGTTTTCGCCTTGTGGCACAGCCGATTTTTTAAATCTGACATGTGTCACTTTATGTGGTAATAACTTCGGAATGCTTTTACCTATCCATGCGATTCGGAGATCGTTTTCTCGTGACATATTGTACTCTATGATAGTGGAAAAATTTTGTCGATAAATTCAATATTTATTAGTGAAAAACACCAACATTTTGCGAAAATTTGCAAAAATTTGCATTTTTCTAAATTTAAATGTATCGGCTTGTAAAAAAGATAGTAATACCACACAATAGTTACTAGTTAACATTTCCCATATGTCTACTTTATATTTGCATAGTTTTTTTAACGTCCTTTTATTTTTCTAGGACGTTACAAGGCTTAGAACTTTAGCAGCAATTTCTCAAATTTTCAAGAAAATTTCAAAAGGCTATTTTTACAGGGACCAGTTCAGTTCTGAAGTGGTTTTGAGTGCCCTATATATTAGAATCCCCCAATAAATCACCGCATTTTAAAAACTGCACCCCTCAAAGTATTCAAAACAGCATTCAGAAAGTTTCTTAACCCTTTAGGCGTTTCACAGGAAATAAAGCAAAGTAGAGGGGAAATTTACAAATTAAATATTTTTTTGCCGAAATTCATTTGTAATACATTTTTTTCTGTAACACAGAAAGTTTTACCAGAGAAACGCAACTCAATATTTATTGCCCAGGTTCTGCAGTTTTTAGAAATATCCCACATGTGGCCCTAGTGTGGTAATGGACTGAAGCACCGGCCTCAGAAGCAAAGGTGCACCTAGAGGATTTTGGGGTCTGCTTTTTTTTAGATTATATTTTAGGCACCATGTCAGGCTTGAAGATGTCTTGTGGTGCCAAAACAGTGGAAACACCCCCAAAAGTGACCCCATTTTGGAAACTACACCCTCAAGGAATTTATCTAGGGGTATAGTTAGCATTTTGACTACATAGGTATTTTGCTATATTTATTGGAGTTCGTCTGTGAAAATGAAAATCTACATTTTTTCTGAAAAAACATAGAAATTTGTAATATTTACAAGGAATAAAGAAGAAAATGCACCCCAACATTTGTAAAGCATCTTCTCCCGATTACGGAAAATACCCCATATGTGGTAATAAACTGCTGTTTGGACCCACAGCAGGGCTTAGAAGGGAAGGAGCGCCATTTGGATTTTGGAACACAGATTTTGCTGGATTGGTTTTCAGTGCCATGTCGTGTTTGCAACGCCCTGGGAGGGACCAAAACAGTGGAAACCCCCCAAAAGTGACCCCATTTGGGAAACTACACCCCTCAATCAATTTTTCTAGGGGTATAGTGAGCATTTATACCACACAGGTTTTTTTGCTGAATTTAGTAGAATTAGGCAGTGAAAATGAATATCAACATTTTTGTCCACTAAAATGTTGCATTTTTTCATTTTCACAAGGGATAAAGGAGAAAAAGTCATCCTAAATTTGTAACGCAATCTATCCCGAGTAGGACAATACCCCACATGTGGTCATAATTGATTTTTTTAATAGAAATTATTTAACCTTTGCAGGACCAATCCTTTTCCAATTTAGTTTTTCACTCCGCGCCTTCCAAACGCCATAACTTTTTTATTTTTCCATCAATAGAGCGGTGTGAGGGCTTATTTTAAAATAAAATTCTTTGCGGGTGAAATTGGAAAAAACTGCAATTCCTTAATTGTTTTTTGGGATTTGTTTTTAACCGCTTTCACCGTGCGGTAACCACGACAACTTAACTTTATTCTGCGGGTCAATACGATTACGGTGATACCAAATGCATATAGTTTTTTTTATATTTTACTACTTTTACAAAGAAAAAAATATTAGTTAAAAAAAAAAATTTTTGTATCAACACATTCTGAGAGCCATAACTTTTTTATTTTTTGGTCGATTGAGAGGTGCGAGGGCTTATTTTTGGTAGGACGAGCTGTAGTTTTTATTGGTACAATTTTTTGTTACATACAACTTCTTGAGCACTTTTTATTACATTTTATTCAGAGCTAAAGTGACCAAAACACAGTGATTTTGGCGTTTTAAATTCTTTATTTCTTACGGCGTTCATTATGCGCTAAAAATTAGTTTTACTTTATTCTGTTTTACTTAATTCTGCGGGGCGATACCATATCTATATAGTTTTTTTTATGTTTTGCAGCGTTTGCACAATAAAATCACTTGTTTATAAAATAATAAATTTTTTGTGTCACCATATTCTGAGCGCCATAACTTTTTTATTTTTCAGTCAAAAAAGCGGCGTACTCTTGTCCGTCTGTTATATGAGCAGCCTGTCGCTAGGGTGAGAACAAATCTGGATGTCTCTAAGCCCTTCTCTTTAGGTCGGGGTACGCGCCAGGGTTGTCCACTTTCCCCTTTGTTGTTTGCTCTTGCGATTGAGCCTCTGGCGCTGGCAGTTAGGCGTTCTTCCTCCATTATTGGTATCCCTCGAGGCTCGCTAGTTGAGAAAATATCCCTGTATGCAGATGATACTTTGGTGTACCTAGCGGATGATGGTCCTTCGTTGTCTTCACTCTTGCAGCTGATTGTTACTTTTGGGGCGTTCTCGGGGTTGTCGGTTAATTGGTCTAAGTCGGTTATGTTCCCTCTATGTGCAGAATATCGCTCCCGGCGGGGGCTCCCTGTCCTGTTGCAGGTCGTGTCTCAATTTACGTATCTTGGGGTGCGGATTTCCCTTAATTTGTTACGCTTTCGTGAACTTAATCTTTGTCCCTTAGTGGCCTCTACTGAAAAGCAGCTAAACTCTTGGAGGAACCTCCCCCTCTCATTATATGGTAGGATAAACCTTTTTAAAATGATATATCTGCCTAAATTCCTTTACCTCCTACATATTTGTCCGATTATCTTGGCCAAACAATTTTTTGGCCACCTGGATGGGATCCTACGTGGGTTTTACTGGCAAGGCGGCATACCCAGGTTTAGTCTCAGTCTTCTGCAGGCCCCAAGGAGTGTGGGGGGGGGATGGCGGCGCCCAACGTTTACTTATATTATCTGGCTTCGCAGCTGGTACTGGCTCACTGGTGGATTGACATTGACTTAAGTAATGCGGCTACGGCGCTGGCTGGAGCACTCATGACTTCCTATGAGAGTCTTACCAACCTCTTATATAGGTTTAAAACTTCGTGTCAGGCGCCCTTACCGTTAAAAACTATTGCGAATGCCTGGAAGAAGGCACAGTTCTTACTAAAAGATACTACGGATTCTTCTGTTTCCCCCAGGACTCCGTTATGGAATAATCCATGGCTGCCTCACCTGGTGTCCCTGCCGGGAGCGATGATGTGGGCTGGGGTAGGGGTTCGATTTTGAGGCCAAATATACTCTGTAGACAGCAAGTTTGTCTCCTTTTCTGAGCTAGAGGAGAGATTTGGGGTCTCGAGAAAGGTTTTTTATCATTATCTCCAGTTGAGACATGCCTGCTTGGCTCAGTTTGGTTCTGTTATGCCAGCTTTGGGGTTTTCCGGATTGGAGGACCTACTCGGCACCCCAGACCTTCCTAAGACCCTTAATCAGACGTATGCCCTGTTGCTGTCCTCTGTAAAACATCCATTTGGTAGGGCGTACCTGGGGTGGAAGAGAGATATCCCTGATCTGTCGGAGGAGGAGTGGAGGGAGGTGGAGCTTTCCTTTTTTCATTCCGTAGTTAGTGCTCGAGACTTTTTAATACAATCACGGTTTCTGCACAGAATTTACTATACTCCAGTTAGACTTCAGAGAATTGGGGCCTCTGGGTCGGACAGCTATTTTAGGTGTCAGTCGGATGTTGGCACGTACCTCCACTGTGTATGGTCCTGCCCTAGGATTTCACTATTCTGGTCAAGGGTTGTAGAGTTTCTGCATGACAACTTTGAGTTTCCCAGGGTTCTCTCCCCTCAGGTGTGCCTCTTGGGCATTATGAATGAGTTAGTACAAGGCTATTATGACAAAATCTTTTTCCGATTTGTTTTGTTCTGTGCACGGAAGGTTATAATTATGGAATGGAAGGCCACGGTGTGTCCTAGTCTAGAGCATTGGTTACAACTGGTAAATAAGTATATACCATTATATCAGAAATTATACATTAGCAGAGGGTGTCCTGACAAATTCGGGAAGATATGGGCTAGATGGATGGAGATTTCGGACACTGTTGTCTGATAGGAGTGAGTGAAGTGTGACTGGTTGTCTGTTTTGGCAATAATGGCGGTCAAATGTTGATCCTATTTTCTTCGTAATACACTTATATGCACCTGTGATCCGTTAAGTTTTCATGTGGGCTTTTGCACTGTAATTGTATTTTTCTATATGATGATTCTCATTGCCAACTAGTGCGGTTGGTCAGTATGTTATGTATGTTTTTGTGCGCAATTTTGCGCTTTTGTACATTTGTATCTTGAGAAAAAGTTAATAAAGAAAACCTTTTAAAAAAAAAAAAAGCGGCGTAAGGGCTTGTTTTTTGCTGGACGGGTTCTAGTTTTTATTGGTACTATTTTGGGGTAGATGCGACGTTTTAATCACTTTTTATTTTATATTTTGGGAGGGGAGGGGACTAAAAAAATAGTGATTCTGGCATTGTTTTTAGTTTGTTTTTTTTGCGGCCTTCACCGGGGGGGAAAAATTCACATTATAGTTTTATAGATTGGGTTGTTACGAACGCGGTGATACCAAATATGTGTACTGTTTTTTTTAACATTTTCATTTTTTTTTTATAAAACGAGACTTATTATAGGGAAAAAAAATCTTTTATTTTTGCACTTTTATAAAACATTTTTATTAACTTTTTTTTAACATTATTTTGAACTTTTTTTTACCTGATCGCTGCTAGAATACATTACACTACCTAGATATGTAACGTATTCCAACTGTCAGTGTGACGTCACAGTGACTCTCACAGTAAGTCTAAGAGGACAAGCCCCTCATAAGCTTCCATACATGGCAGACTCGGAGGCTGTTGTCTGGCCTCCGGATGCCATCACAAGCATCAGTAACCCCCACGATTGCAAGGGGGCTGCTGATGTGCTACAAACCCCCTAAATGCGGTGATCGCAATCGAGTGCCGCATTTAACAGGTTAATTGCCGCAAGTAGCGGCGATGAGCCGCTGATCGGCAACAGTGGAGTGTCAGCTGTTGGGGACAGCTGACCTTCCGGTTCCCGATGCACACTGTCACCGACAGTTTGCATCGCGAATGACACAGTGACGTCCTGTCACTCTGACAGGAAGTCTATTAGGAGGCTGGTCCTGATAGGCTTCCGTACATGGCAGACACGGAAGCCATTACTTGGCCTCCGTTCGCCATGCTAGCCACCTGCAAACCTCACGATTTCATTTTGAGGTCTGCCGGATGTGCTAGAATCCCCTAAAATGCGGCGATTGTAATCGATCATTCATTCCTATGGGGCCCATGCAGACGATCGTGGTTTCCACGGTCCGTGCATGGCCCAGGAGCCCGGACCGCACAAAGAACGGGCAAGTCTTATTACGGCCGTGTTCTGCGATCCAGGTTCATAGCAAATAATGTCCGCAGCCATGTGCACGGCCCACGATTTGCGGGCGGCTTGCGGATGACACCCCTCCCCAGCCAACGGGAAAATCACGGCCATGCTCATGGCTACGGTCGTGGGCATGAGGCCTAAGATCCAGTAATGCTCTCACCTACACTTTAATTCCCCCTCTGCTCTGACCCTACGCATTTCCATATGTCAATTTCATCAGGTTGGTTTTAACTCTAAAGCGTGCTCGCAATTGATAGCAGCTGCTTCCAAGAGCCATAACTTTTTTATTTTTCTGTCAATAGAGTGGTGTGAGAGCTTATTTTTTTTGCAGGGGGAAGGGGTTTTCCATGAAGGACATTTATGACATATCCACAGAATTTTTCGTCAATTGAGCGGTATGATTGCTTATTTTTCTGCGGGACGAACTGAAGTTTTTATTGGTACAATTTTTTGGTTCATACGATTTTTTTTATCACTTTTTACTACATTATTTTGAGCGCTAGAGTGACCAAACAAACAACGATTCTAGTGTTTTAATTAATTTATTTTTTTACGCCCTTAGCCGTGGGAGTTAAATAATGGTATATTTTAATAGTTTGGACTTTTACGGACACGGCGATACCAATTTTGTTTCTTTTTAAAAATTTTACATTGTGCTAGGGGGAAAATGGCAAAATGTTTTTTTTTTTTAAATTTTAATATTTTTACACTACTGAAAAATGTAATTAACTTTTTTTTTTTTACACTTTTTATTAGTCCCCCTAAGAGACTTGAACCAGCAATCGTTAGATCTCTGGTACAATACACTGCAATACTAATGTTTTGCAGTATATTGAAATTTTTACAGGCTTCTGCCACAGGCAGGGCTTAACGGAGGCAGACCTGGGGGCCTTCATTAGGCCCCCAGGCTTGCATGACAACCATTGGCGCCGTGAGAACGCGTCGGATGGGACCGCCCCCTGCCTAACTAACTGCAGCGGGCGCTATTGACCACAGAATTTAACTAGTTAAACGGCCAGGAACAGAGCAATCTCTGTTCCTGGCGGTTAGAGCAGAGTGTCAGCTGTGATACACAGCTGACCCCTGCAGCGTATGGAGTGGGCTCAGAGCGTGAGCCTGCTCCAAACGTCACCCCCTACTCTATGAGTTTCGTCATGGGGGGGGGGAAAGGTTTAAAAATTGAATTCAGGTGTTTCATTCAGTCCCATTGCCACAGGTGTATAAAATCAAGCACCTTGCCATGAAGTCTGCCTTTACAAACACATGTGAAAGAATGGATCAGTCTAAAGAGCTCAATGAATTTGAGCGTGGTACTGTAATAGGATGCCACCGCTGCAACAAGTCAGTTCACTAAATTTCTTCCCTACTAGATATTCCACTATTAACTCTGAGTATTATTATTGCAAAGTGGAAGAGTTTAGGAATCACAGCAACTTCGCCACAAAGTCATAGACCACATTAAGCTACAGAATGGTGTGGGTTACCGAAAGCGGTGACGTACAGTGCATAAAAGTCACCAGCTTAATGGCATGGGTTTCCATGACTGAGCAGCTGAATGCAAGCCTTGCATCACCAAGCACAAAGCCAAGCGTCGGTTGGAGTCATATAAAGCACACCGCCACTAGAATCTGGAGCAGTGGCAACATGTTCTGTGGAGTGACGAATCACGCTTCTCTATCTATCAGTCTAATGGAAAAAACTGGGTTTGGCAAATGCCAGGAGAAGATTACTTGCCTAACAGCATTGTGCCAACTGTAAAGTTTGGTGGAGGAAGGATAATGCTATGGGGGTTGTTTTTCAGGGGTTGGCCTAGGCCCCCTAGTACCAGTGAAGAAAAATCTTAGTGTTTCAGCATACCAAGAGATTTTGAACAATTGTCTGCTTCCAACTTTGTGGGAACAGTTTGGGGCAGGCCCCTTTCTATTTCAGCATGACAGTGCCCAGTGCACAAAGCAAGGTCCATAAACACATGGTTGGGTGAGTTTGGTCTGGAATAACTTGACTGGCCCGTACAGAGCCCTTACCTCAGCCCCATCGTACACCTTTGGGATCAACTAGAACGGAGATTGCACGTCAGGCCCTATCGTCCAACATCAGTGTCTGACCTGACAAATACTCTTCTGGATGAATGGGCAAAAACACCCACAGACACACTCCAGAAGAGTGGAAGCTGTTTTAGCTCCAGAGAGGGGACCATCTCCATATTTATGCCAATGGATTTAGAATCGGATGTCATAAAAACTCCTGTAGTGTAATGTGTAGGTGTCCCAATACTTTTGACCATATAGTGTATATATCATTTTCTAAAAGCTGACAGATATGTAAATCACAGTTTTCATGAATGAATGGATATGAATGACTTTACGATCTCTTCACTAAATACCCGATATTGTAAAAAGAACACAATCATATCAATAGCAGGTCAATACTAGTTCTCGAAGAATGGCTGAGAAACATGAGTTGTCTGCTTACCTTTCAACTGAAGTAAACAGGCAGCTGGCAGGAGTTCCTGTACATTCTCTACAGTAACATGAACAGTCTCTGTATATACAAAGTCAAGTAGTATCTCCATGGTAGATGACGTGAGTCCCTGGATATCCACATATGGTTTGCCTTTCTCAGATAACTGTGGATATAATAAAGCAGAAGTTGTGATGATACTACAGATAAAAGGCATATTAGAACCTAGAAACCCACCTGGATCCTAAATGGCCATGGGATTGTGGCCTGAAAGGGGTTGTCGTAGATTAGACAGGAACAGCACCACTCCTGTCCATGGGCTTTGTGTGGTATTGCAGCTCAGTCCCATACACCTGAATGGGGATGAGCTGCAATACCAGACACAGTCCATGGGCAGACAGGAGTGGTGCTATTTTTTTGGGGGGAAAAGCAGACCTTTTTTCCCCTAATATCAGATAGCCCTATTAAACTAAGCTAACTATGGTCAAATCAGAATTTAATAGATTTGTCTTAGAAACACACTTCTACTTCATCGTGACTTGTTAACACACTAAGAAAAAGGGATACCATTGTTTTAATATTTTCTGACACGAAAATGACACAGGTGAGGGCCTGGGAGGTAGAAATAGTCATAGTCCCATCACCCAAGCACGTGGTATACACATAAGGCATGTCGGGGGTATTTAAATTGTTTTTATCTTAATCAGCGGCATGTCTATCCTGTATATACAGCCATTAGTGATAGCGTGGACTGCAGCCACACAGTCAACCACATTTCTACTACAGCTCTTTATACATGGGAGCATACTTTGTGTGACTTTTAAGGTTAGCCCTTGTTGTATAGGACAGATTACCTGCAGGATATTCATAATAAAGATTAGGTTTGATCAGTAATAGGGTATTCACTGCCTTAGGCAAATTGTAGATATTCTGAATATTTCCTACGACCACCTACTGGGATATCTTAGATTTGGTGCATTGGCTGGAAATCTCACAGAAAAGATTCAGAAGTATCAGGATTCTGAATACACATGACGTCCAGGCTGGAGGTCATGTGTATTCATTATCAGGACACTTGATTGACGTTAATGTCTGTGTATGTGGCTGCACATCGTTCTAGTAAGAACACTATGTGCTGTGTAAATGAATGGAGAGGAGTGCATGATGCTGACTGGTCACGGATTGGTCAGCATCATACACTTCTGTTCACAACGCCCAGTTAGTAAAACAAGTAAACACGCCCAGTTACAAACACAATACATGCCCAGTTGGACATACGAAAAAAAACACGCCCAGTAGCTCATTTGCATATATATAAAATAGCTCATAACTTGGCCAAAAATGAACGTTTAAAAAAAAACAAAAAAACACTTTACTGTTATCTACATTGCAGCGCCGATCACATGCAATAGGAGATAGGGATTTGAGAATCTGGTGACAGAGCCTCTTTAATGACCGGCTACATTTTTCACTTTATAGCCCTCTGCCCTTCAGCAGCCATAACTTTTTTTATTTTTTCATCGATGTGGCCGTATGAGGGCTTGTTTTACGCAGGAACATTTTATTTTTATTTTTGACGCGGGGGGGGGGTGGTAGAAAAAAATATATTTTCACGGCGTGAATATAGGGAAAAGCGATTCTCAGCATAGTTTTTCTTGTTTATTTTTTTATCCCGTTCACACTAAATAACCCGTTAGATTAATTCTCAGGTTATCATGGTCGTTTAGATACCTAATATGTGTAGGTTGTTTTTATTTAATGTAGGGGCAATAAAATATATTTTATGCAAAATAATGACTTTTTTTAGGACTTTTATTTTAATCCCATTAAGGGATAACTTTATTTATAACTCTATTTTTTACTTATAATGTATTATAACTAAATGTATGCTAATGAATTACACTGTGTCACTATGACACAGGCTGCTTTTAGGGCAGCACATAGTGTGCCCTAACAGCAAGCTTACTGAACAGACAGCCCTGGGGTCCTTTGTAGGTCCCATGGGCTGACTGCAGAGGGATTCCCTGCTCTTTGATCACTTCATCGGGTTTCCAGTGACGCAATCAAAGAGGGGATTTCCCTTTGATCATGCCGCGGACACGGACCATGGTGATCAAAGGGTTAAACAGTTGGGGTCCGAAAGTTTTCTGTAAGTTACAGCTCCTGCTTAGAGGATGAGCTCACAGGAACGCTCATCAGCCTATTCTACAGCAGAGCCAAAAGACGTCGCTGTAGACTAAGCACCTGCACCGCCTGCCGTTAAAGGACGGTGGGCGGTCGTTAAGGGGTTAAAGTAAACTTCATAAAGAACATTAATAAACATTCGCATGGTATAACATTGGTTGATATAAGATTAGTATCAACTAGCCATAGCCATAAATGAAAAAATAGTCCTAACAAGTATAAATTGTTTGCTCTATAGAGCAGAAGAGACTGGAAAAAAAAGGCAAGGAAATTAGAAGGGAGATGTAGGATAAGGGATTGATCTCTTAATATAAAGATCAATCGATGAAACAGTGAGACTTTCCATTTTGAAATACAGCTGCTGCGAAATGTAGGCTTGGAGGAGGGAGGTTCAAGGTCAGATGTTATATCGCCCTGTCCAAAAATATACATTCCTCAACATTGGAATTGCAACACCAAGAAGGGCAAGCAGTAAAATCATGCAAGTCGAGCAAGTAGCAGGTGTCGCTAAGATCTGCAAATTATCAAATATTCAAGCACCTAGTTCCAATCTGTGGCATGTGGGAGAGGCATAAGAACCAGACAGAAAGCAAAGAAAGATGAAACCTCAAAAATCTGATGAAGTGGTGTGGGAGGATTGTGTGATGTTCCATTGACCACACACCACCGCTCTCAAAGGCTATCATGGTGCACAGCAAGACGGCAATGGAGGCTGGAACGGAGGTATCTCCTCTTCAGAGAGGGGTCCCGCTTTTGTCTCGGAGGCAATCATAGTCACACCAGTCGTACACCCGAGATTATGGTGCGGGGTGGCATAATGTATGGTAGCCGGACCCCACTAATCTTTATTTCAGGTACGCGAACAGCTCCGCGTTACATTGATTTGGTCGTGAAACCAGTGGTACGGCCATTTCTCCAAAGTGCACCAGAAGCCGTTCTTCAACAAGACAACGAAAGGCCGCGCGTGGCTCGTGTGAGCAGCCTGCGTGGCCTAATCATGCTACCATGGCCTGCAGCACCTCCGGTCAGCCATCGAGCACATCTGGGACGTCATTAATTGATAATTGCAAAGGGAGCCGCTAGCAGCCAATCTTGATGATTTGCGTGTCCAAGTGCATTCAGTCTAGCATACAATCCCTCAGACAACTATTAATAACCGCATTGATAGCATGCCAAGTCTTGTAACTGCATGTATTTCTGCGCATTGTGCGTTTGGAATATTTTGTTTCCATTTTTTTTATCATTTGCATATCATTAACATGTCGATCAATCCTATGATTTCCACAATTCTAAAACTTGCAGTGTTGCAATTTCAATGTTGAGGGGTGGAGTTAACATCTACTTAGATAAGCTTCTTGCATTTACTATATTTATAGTTACAATTAAGGAGCTGGATCTCTATACCAAAAATTCTCCAGGGTTCTCAAATTGTAACAAACCTAGGATGGGTGCATGAGTCCCAGTTAGCCAGTTGTGATTATCTGTATAAATGATCACATTTGTTAATCCAATACGTCAAAGGTGGAGCATCCACATCTTCGGGTAATGGGAAATATAAATTTTAGTTGCAGCGGCTAGATTACTATTAACTTTCTCTTATAGTGCGGATATTGAATCTCTGTAACTAAACCCAAAAGGCACATGTTGGCAGAGACCGGTATATTGATGAGGCACATATTTGATCTCTCTCAGGAAATTATTTCCCAGCAGTGCACTATATTTGGGCATTCACACCAGATATAGTAGAATGTTCCAGCTTCCCCATTACAGCTACAGAATGTAGAGCTCTCAGATGGAAACATTCTAGGTAATTTAAATGAAGTATAATACCATTATGTGAGAAATTTAGAATCATTCTCCTGTGGTTTCACAAATCTTGACATTTTTTTGAGGTAGGGATTGTAATTTTCAATTCTGGCTTAGTGAAACTCGTTTTAAGATCTTTGTCTTAAATACAAAATTGTTCTATTATTCGTGGGTTTAGAGTTAGGAGATTGTATAAAGTCAAGTTTTTTTTGGGGGGGGGGATCTTTATGGAGCAAAGGTAGTTTTTTAACATTTGGAGGATCTGTGAATATAGAAAATATTTTAGGAATAGTTTCTTTTTTCTATAGATGGTGTATTGTATTATTGATAAATCTGGGAATTAAGTAGAACGTCTAGTACTTGTAACCGTGGCAAAATGGTTAGAGGGGATTGGAGGCTAAATAAGTCGTTTTCAAATTGATTTTAGAATCGTGCACTGATCTGACTTTCCTTTTTTACTGTTTAAAATAACATAGGCTGCTTAGAAATAAAAAAAAAAACAAAAAAAAACACATAAGAAGCATTATAAGGTTTTTATTACAATGAATATCAATGCTAGACATATGCATTTAGAGTTGCATATGTTTTTGTAGAGTTGAGTAAAATAACCACAAAATGTTTAGTACCAGTCAAACGTTACATAGTCACAGTTAGTACGGTTGAAAAAAATAAACAGTTCAGCCAAGGGATGGGAGAAAAGGAAGGCATGAAACAAAAATTGTACACATTGACATAGGAGCTGATATTTTTTTGTTCTATGAAGTGATCTAAGCCTTTTTAAAGCCATCTACTGTCCCTGCTGTGACCAGCTCCTGCGGTAGACTATTCCATAGATTCACAGTTCTCACAGTAAATAAGGGTTGTCGCCTCTGCAGGTTGAACCTTTTTTCTCTAGACAGAGGGAGTGCCCCATTGTCTTTTGAGGGGGTTTTACATGAAACGTGTTTGGACACACCTTATCAGTCCATGGATTTTCTTCTTTCTTAGATTTTATTTCCTACATTGTAGGTTCATATTGAAGGCATTACAAATTTGGAGGAAAACATATGGAATTAAGTGTTAAAGTGTTAAACCAGAATTTGTTTTTTATTTTAGATTCTTCAAAGTAGCCCCCTTTTGCTTTGATGACAGCTTTGCATACTCTTGGCATTCTCTCAATCACCTTCACAAGGTAGTCACCTGGAATGGTTTTCAATTAACAGGTATGCCTTGTCAAGAGTTAATTTGTTGAATTTCTTGCCTCCATAATGTTTTTGAGACCATCAGTTGTGCTGTGCAAAGGCAGGTTTGGCACACACTTCCATACAGTGTTTAGCCCTATTCAATTACTGTTCTAATCCACATTATGGCAAGAACCATTCAAATAAGTAAAGAGAAACTAAAAACAATCACTATTTTAAGACGTGAAGGTCATTCAATCTGGAAAATTTCAAAAACTTTGAAGGTATCCTCAAGTGCAGTCAAGAAAACCATAACACGCTATGATGAAACTGGCTTTCATGAGAACCACCCCAGGAAAGGAAAACCAAGCGTTACCTCTGTTGCAGAGGAAAAGTTCATTCGTTTCCAGCCTCAGAAATCACAAATTAACAGCACCTCAGATTAGTGCCCACATAAATGCTTTATAGAGATCAAGTATCAGACACATCTCAACATTAAAGGAAGGGTGTCACGAAAAAAAATGTTTTTATATCAATTTGCTTTTAGTCTTTTAACCTCTTAACGCCGAAGGACGGATATATCCGTCCTCAGCAGCTGCTAGTTCGCGCACGACGACGGATATATCTGTCCTGTGATGGCGCGGGTACTGAGACTGTACCCACGCGATCAGCGGCAGGAGCACGGCTGTTATACACAGCCTGGCTCTTGCTGCAACTGCCGGAATCGAAGCGCGCTCCGATTCCGGCAGTTTAACCCATTAAATGCCGCTGTCAATAGTGTCAGCGGCATCTAATGTGTTTGACAGAGGGAGGGAGCTCCCTCTGTCACCCCATCGGCGCCCCCGCAAAGAAATCGCGGGTCGCCGTCGGGTTTCCATGGCAGCGGGGGGTCTAACAAAGACCCCCAGGTCTGCCTTCAGCATCTGCCTGTTAGGCGATGTCGGAGGCATGACCTAACAGGTTGCCTGTCAGTTTTACACTGACAGGCAATAATGCTTTGGTATACTAAGTATACCAAAGCATTATATATGCGATCAGCAGATCGCATAGTGAATTCCCCTGTCAATCAGTTAAATAAAGTTGGTGAAAAAAAATAATAATAATTACAGTGAAAATCAAATAAAACGACTTTTTGCCCAAAAACTGGTTTTATTTAGTAAAAGTGTCAAAACAAATCACACATACACATATATGGTATCCCCGCGATCATAACGACTTGAACAATAAAATGAACACATTAATTAAACCGCTGGATGAACGGCGTCCAAAAAAAACGCAAAAAACAACGGCAAAATTCTCTCTTTTCTCCCATTCCCCCCATGAAAAATTAAATAAAAATTAATCTATAAGTCCTATGTACCCCAAAATAGTACTAATGAAAACTACACATTGGCCCGCAAAACTCAAGCCCCCATAAGGCCACATTGACGGAAAAATAAAAACGTTACGGCTCTTGGAATGCGGCGATGCAAAAACAAGTAATTTTTTTCTAAAAGGCTTTTTATTGTGCAAACGTAGGAAAACATATAAAACCCTTACATATTTGGTATCCCCGTAATCGTGCTGACCCATAGAATAAAGTGAACATGTTATTTACGCTGCATAGTAAACGGCGTAAATTTATAACGTGAAAATCAATGCTGGAATAGCTGCTTATTTTCAATACTCTCCTAAAATAAAGTTAATAAAAGTTAATCAATAAATTATAAGCATCTAAAAATGGTACAATTACAAAATACAACTCGTCCCGCAAAAAACAAGCCCTTATACGGCTATGTCGACGGAATAAAAAAAAAGTTACGACTCTTGGAATGCAACCATGAAAAAGCAAAAAATAATCCTTGGTCATTAACGTGCAAAATGGCCCGATCATTAAGGGGTTAATAAAAAATGTTTTATTTGTGTTTTACTTTTTTTATTTTTTAACTTTTTCTTGTCTATGGGGGCTGCCATTTTTTTTTCATCTCTGTATGTGTCGATTAACGACACATACAGACATGGAATACGGCACATACAGCCCCATAGAGAATGCGAAGGGACCCGTTCCATTCACTATGCTGTACGCCGACTGTGTGGGAACGGCGCATGCGCCGGTCCCACACAGTCCAAATGGAAGGTCTTCGGCCGAGCGACGTCCGGCGCCATTTTCTTGTGGACCGGAAGCCGTGGCCAGACAGTAAGATTACTACTTCCGGTTGCGGCTTCCACACTTGTGTTCTAATGCAAGCACTTGGAGGGAGCAGACGGAGCGGACAGACCGGAGGGAGCGGCGGCGGCAGGAGCAGGTAAGTTATTTCTGTGTATGTACGTGTTTTAGTGTGTGATTACTACTGTATGTAAACCTACTACAATGTGCGTTCACTCAATAAAATGGCGACACAGTGTAGGAGGTTTGACCGTTCAATCCCCTCCTTTCTCCTGGCACTAGCCAGGATAAGGGAGGGGGGATTCTGTGAGCTCACTAGAGCGAGTGTGTTTTCTCAAATTTTGCAGCATAAAGCAATGTGGTTGCTTTACCACATGCCAATGCTGCAATTTTGGGAATTGCTCCATCTAGTGACCAGCACTGGGAAAGGTTATAAATTAGAATCTAATTAAGGGTATGTGCACACGTAGTGACCAAAAACGTCTGAAAATACAGAGCTGTTTTCAAGGGAAAACAGCCCCTGATTTTCAGACGTTTTTTGAGCAACTCGTTTTTTTCGCTGCGTTTTTCGAGCCGTTTTCGCGGCGTTTTTTACGTCCGTTTTTGGAGCTGTTTTCATTGGAGTCTATGAGAAAACAGCTCCAAAAACGTCCAAAGAAGTGTCCTGCACTTCTTTTGACGAGGCTGTATTTTTACGCGTCGTCGTTTGACAGCTGTCAAACGACGACACGTAAATGACAGGTCGTCTGCACAGTACGTCGGCAAACCCATTCAAATGAATGGGCAGATGTTTGCCGACGTATTGTAGCCCTATTTTCAGACGTAAAACGAGGCATAATACACCTCGTTTACGTCTGAAAATAGGTCGTGTGAACCCAGCCTTATATTTCCTGACTCGTGAAAAAATTAAAAAAAATTAGAACAATGTTTAATCATTTATACACTAACTGTTTAACTGAAAAAAAAAAAAAAAACATTTCTAGCGACACATTACCTTTAACTGGTTGCCGACACAGGACGAGTATGCTCGTCCTGAGCGGCGAGCACTTCGCGCATTAGGACGAGCATACTCGTCCTGTGTGACAGCCGTCCCTGCGCGCGTCTGAGCGTGCGATCGAGAGCGGGGCAACGGCTGTAATACACAGCCACGGCCCCGCTCTGACAGCGGAGAGGAGAGAAACATCTTCTCTCCGCTGTTAACCCTTTGAACGCCGCGATGAAAGCTGATCGCGGCGTTCAAGGAGAGGGGACTGCACATTGATCGCGTCACAGAAAATTACTGTGACGCGATCAAAGCCCACAACTCATATGGCCAGACAGCCCAGGGTCCATTGAAGGACCCCAGGGCTGTCTGAACATATTTCCTGTTGTTAGGGCATACTGAGGTATGCCCTAACAACTGCCTGTGTACGATCAGTAACAGGCTAATGTACTGGCATATAGATCTATGCCAGTACATTGCAGTTACAAAATAAAAATCAAAATGATAAATCCATTTATGGGATTAAAAAAAAAAGTTAAATGAATGTAAAAAAAAAATAATGGTAAATAAATAAATAAAAAGTAAATAAAATACACAGAAATACACATTTTTTATAATAAATCAACTCTTTAAAATATAAGTCCCAAAACATGAAATAATATAGACATATTTGGTATCGCCACGACCGTAACAACCTGTACTACAAATGTATACCATTATTTATTATGATCGGTGTATGGTGTAAAAAAAAAAATATTAAAACTGCTGCACAACTGCTTTTTTTTTGCATTTTAATCTAATTAAAAATGTATAGAAATTAAACGATAATGTATTTGTACCAAAAAATGGTACGTACATGAAGTACAACTCGTCCCGCAAAAAACAAAGTCTCATACAACTACGTCGGTCAAAAAATAAAAGCGTTATGAGCGTCGGGATGCAAAGAGGGAAATGTAAAAAAAATTGCTCTGTCCTCAAGGCTAAAATTGGCCGTGTCCTTAAGGGGTTAACTGTTCAGAGGAGACTGCGAGGATCAGGCCTTTATGGTCGAATTGCTGCAAAGAAGCCACTACTGAGGAACAACAACAACAAGAGAATTGCTTGGGCCAAGAAACACAAGGAATGGACATTAGACCAGTGAAAATCTGTACTTTGATTTGAGGAGTCAAAATTAGAGATCCTCCATTCTCATGATCTCCTGAATTTCACCGAACCACATAGCAATCGATGGAGGATGAGATTTTCTATACAGCGCAGGAATGCATGCTGTAGCAGCATTCACCAGATGGCGAACCACCGAACGCCTGTACGTAGTTAACGGAATATTACACTGATGGAGCAGGAATTAGGCTGGAGAACATGGAAGGGGGAAGTCTGTAAATTTTGAGGAGATGCGCCACACTTCCGACCAAAAGTCTGTCAACATTGTGTCAACATTGGGCATTCCCAAAAGGTGTGGAAAATCGTGCCCACATGCTCTCCACATCTCCAACACAACGGGGAGACCGCAGGTATCAATGTGTGCAATCTGGAAGGCACTCTATACCAGCGCAACAAGATCTTAAATCCGGCTTCATGGAATCTGCTAGCCATGGAGGATTTATGTGTCATTGTAAACAAACGATCCTTATGTTTAGCAGTAAATGCTAGGACCAAGTCTCTCTCCCAACTAACCAAATAGGAAGGTGTAGAGAGATTGAATGGAGAAATCAGGAGACCATAAAGTCGAGATAGTGAATGACGTGCTGTGCCCATGAAAAGAAGTTCAAAAGGGGAGCTATCTCGAGAGTATTCCGATGGGTTAGGTAATGACGTGAGGAAATGCCTCAGCTGAGTAACCTGCCAGAAGGTGAAGGAGTGAGGGTCTATCAGAGACGCTAATTGTTGGCTAGACATCCAATTCCCAACCTGAAGGAAATGAGTCGTGTGACCCTTACCTGCCCGCAACCAGTGCTGGAATGGACCACGTTCCTGTCCAGGAGGGGACGCAGTATTGCCCAAAATAGGGAACAATGGGGAGCGGGACGGCGAGATTTCTTTCCGGGGAAAGAGCCGTGACGCATCCGCCAAGGTGGGCCCAATAGTCGGGTGTGTCCGTGCAGATAGGGGAATGTGTTTGCCTAACCAGTATCTGCAGAGGGGAATCAAAGAAGGTCTGTTCCATAGACACTGTCACGAGGCGGGTCAGTGGACCCACTAGGCCGTACCGCCGTAGCGGGGAGGCAGCTGACCAAACAACAGGAAACCCCAGCAATACAATGTCCCGCACAAGGGTACCTGGGTAGTCCAGACAGTGGCCGCAGCTCTGGCACAGATGGAGAAGGGTGCAGCAGGTAACGCCAGACGTGGTGCATGACACAGGTGCCGCAGGGTGCGCCAGACGTGGCGATTTCCTCCGGATGTGGCAGATGACACAGGACGTGGCGGATTCCTCCGGACGTGGCAGATGACACAGGACGTGGCGGATTCCTCCCGACGTGGCAGATGACACAGGACGTGGTAGATTCCTCCCGACGTGGCAGATGACACAGGACGTGGCGGATTCCTACCGACGTGGCAGATGACACAGGATGTGGCGGATTCCTCCCAACGTGGCAGATGAGACAGGACGTGGCGGATTCCTCCCGACGTGGCAGATGACACAGGACGTGACACGACTCCGACACTAGTTGGCACAGGAACAAGAACAGCACGGGATACAGGAACAGGTAACAAGGCACGGGTAACAACTGGAACGGGACACACTAAGGGACCATTTGCAAGACAGAATGGGAAAACTAACAACGCTCAGGCAAGGATCAGAAGGTCTGGGGCCTTCTTATAGACCAGGAAATCACGGTAGTTTATGATGATGACGATTTCCTTTGTGCGGAACACAGCACAACGGAGCGGAAGTGAGCGCTGGCGTCTCCTAAGAAGGAAATGGGGACCAGCGCTCATGGATCCATGGCTGCGGGCGTCGGGAGGTGAGTTAACCCAACATACCGAGGCCATGGACGCTACAGACACCCATTGTTTAACCTCGGAGTGTCTACACCAGTCCAGGATTCGCAATAAATGTAAGGCCTGATGGTATAAGACAAAATCCGGGAAGTCAACACCGCCCTCACATTTAGCACAGAAAAGCATAGAACGGGCAATACGGGCTGGTTTCCCCACCCATATGAATCTGTGTAGTATTGACAAGAGTGTTTGGAAGAAGGGACGAGGAATGTGGACAGGCAGGGCTTGGAAGAGGTACAAAATCTGCGGTAGTATGTTCATTTTAAAGATTGTGCACCGAACAGACAAGGTAACGGTGCCCGTCGTCCAGGATTACAGATCACCCTGTATGCGTTGAAGAAGTGGGGGGTGGTTCACCGCATAAAGGCGAGATAGATCACTGGCAAGTAGGATACCCAAATATTTGAGAGAATTCCTAGCCCATTTAAAGGAGAATGACTCAGTCAGATCCTCCACAAGGGACTGAGACAATGAGATATTGTGAGCCTCCGATTTTTGGTAATTAATTTTGACATTGGACAATATCGAGTATCTATTCAGCTCAGACATCATATTAGGCAAGGAAATCCTGGGTGAAGTAAGAAAAAAAGAGCAAATCATCCGCATATGCTGCGACTTTGTGGGACCTCTCCCCCAGACGAACGTCCGCTATATCTGGGTTGGAGCGCACATGACATAAGAAGGGCTCCAAGCATAAAATGAATATTAAGGAGGACAAAGGGCATCCCTGCCCTGTACCATTCGAGATAGTGAGCGGGGAGTAGTGTCCATTGACCTTAACCCGGGCCGAGGGGGAGGAATAGAGACTCAATATCCATTGCATCATATGGGTGCCTAATGAAATATACCGTAAGGTGGCTAGCATGAAGTCCCAGTTAACCCTGTCAAAGGCATTCTCCGCATCCGTAGACAGAAAGAACGTGGGCAGAGCCGAGGCAGCAGCTTGATATATTAAATAAATTGCCCTTGTGGTATTATAACGCGCTTCCCTAAGAGGCCTACGTTTAACAAGGATATGGGGCGGTAATTTTGGCACAGGGAAGGATTCTTCCCCATCGTAATGCAAGCCCGGAGTGTATCTTGGGGAAGGGAGCTCCCCGCAGTGAGTGAGTTGAAGACGTGTAGGAAGTGAGGGGAAAGCAGGTCAGAACAGGCCTTATAATATTGCAACGGGAGACAATCAGGGCCCGGCGCCTTCCCCAATGGGGAGTCCTTCAATGCCCACAACTCCTCATCTGGGGAAATAGGAGCCTCCAGGGCAGCAAGAGCCTCCTGGGGGATACATTTCATCCCAGAGGTCTAGAGGTAAGGCTCAATCCTCTCCAGATAGCTAGTTGTATTTTTTTAATAGCACCAATTAGGGAAACATATAATTTAATGATTAACTTTTATTAACTTTTTTTTGGGGGGGGGGGGGGATAAAAAAAAAACACCCAGCAATTTCGCCACTCTTTATTGCGTCCTAAATTTACCCGGTTTGCTGTGTGGTATAAATAACATCATAACTTTATTCAGTGGGTCGTTGAGATTGCAGCAATACCAAATTTATAGTTTTATGTTTTACTTCTTTTAGGCCCCATGCACATGGCCGTAATTTTGATCCGCAATTACGGACCGTAATTACGGATCAAAGTACGGACCCATTTATTTCTATTGCCCACAGACACCTTCCCGTATATTTACAGGAAAGTGTCCGGGCCGTAGAAAGGCTACGCAAAACATAGGACATATTCTATTTTTTTATTTTACGGACCATGCTTCCATTGTAATGACTGGGTAGGGAGACAGGTGAGCACCAATCTACCCGCCACTCAGTCCCTGCCTACTTGCAACGGCCCGTCCTAGGCGACGGCGTACAACTGGGCAATGGTCCCCACGCTCAATAAGTGCACGACAGACAAACAGACAAGGGTACACAGAAGTTAGGGAAATGGGGCAGTTGCCCACGGCAGCACCGTGAGCAACAAGAGTAGTGAACGAGCCGAGTCAAACCAGGAGTGTACGAGGTACCATACGCAGAGCATGAGAGTAGTGAACGAGCCGAGTCAAACCAGGAGTGTACGAGGTACCAAACGCAGAACAGGAGAATTGTCAGTAAAGCTAGGGTCAAAATGAAGCAGAGGACAAAATGTTCAAGCAGCAGAGCCAGGACACAAACAGAATCACAGGCAAAGGAGGAGCAGGAAATGCAGGTTTAAATAGACAGAGGGCGGGAGCTAGCTCCGTCTGGCCAGGCTGTGATTTACTCTCCCACTCCTCAGCCTCCCAGCCTGACTGGTAGAAGATCGTGTCACTCTCTCAGACTTAGGAGCAGGTGCAGACTGATTACCCAGGGGGGTCGACACAGAAGCTGTGTCTGGCAGATCCTTTACATCCATACTTTCAAAATGGGAGCACAGCCCGCAAATGCGGGTGACTTTCCACCACCATCTGTAGCCGTAACCACGAACCGGGATTAGGGCTACGGCCGTTTGAAGGGGGCCTTACCGAGTAAAAACACTTTTTTTCAAAATTATTGGTTTGTGTGGCCATATTTTAACCCCTTCCCTCTTTGGCCACTTTTGACCTTCTTGACAGAGCCTCATTTTTCAAATCCGACATGTTTCAATTTATGTGGTAATAACTTCGGAATGCTTTTACCTATCCAAGCGATTCTGAGATTGTTTTCTCGTGACACACTGGACTTTATGTTACTGGCAAAAATTGCTCGATACATTCAGTATTTAAATTGTGAAAAATACCAAAATGTAGCGATTTTTTTTAAAAAAAATTAGCATTTTTCTAAATTTAAATGTAATCGGCTTGTAAGAACGTCACAGTTATACCACACAAAATTGTTGTTCATTAACATCCCCCATATGTCTACTTTAGATTGGCATCGTTTTATTTTAATTTTAACTATAGCAGCAATTTTTCACATTTTCAAGAAAATTTCAACAGGCTATTTTTACAGGGGCCAGTTCAGTTGTGAAGTGGCTTTGAGGGCCTTATATATTACAAACCCCCAATAAGTCACAACATTTTAATAACTTCACCCCTCAAAGTATTCAAAACAGCATTTAGAAATTGTCTTAACCCTTTAGATGTTTCACAGGAATTATAGCAAAGTAGAGGTGAAATGTACAAATTATTTTTATTTTTTTTTGTAGAAATTAATTTATAATCCATTTTTTTGTAACACAAAGTTTTACCAGAGAAATGCAACTCAATATTTATTGCCCAGGCTCTGCAGATTTAGGAAATATCCCACATGTGGCCCTAGCGTGGTAATAGACTGAAGCACCGGCCTCAGAAGAAAAGGAACACCTAGAGGATTTTGGGGCCTTCTTTTTATTAGAATATATTTTAGGCACCGTCAGGTTTGAAGGGCTCTTGTGGTGCCAAAACAGTGGAAATCCCCCAAAAGTGACCCCATTTGGGAAACTACACACCTCAAGGAAATTATCTAGGGGTATAGTGAGCATTTTGACCCCACAGGTTTATTGCAGAAATTATTGGAAGTAGGCTGTGGAAATTAAAATCTACATTTTTTCAAAGAAAATGTAGGTTTAGCTAATTTTTTGCTAATTTCCACAGGGACTAAAGGAAAAAAAGAACTACAAAATTTGTAAAGCAATTTCTCCATAGTAAAACAATACCCCATGTGGTCATAAACGGCTGTTTGGACACACAGCAGGGCTCAGAAGGGAAAGAGCGCTATTTGGCTTTTGGTGATCAAATTTAGCAGGAATGGTTTGCGGAGGCCATGTCGCATTTGCAAAGCCACTGAGGGGACAAAACAGTGGAAACCCCTCACAAGTGACCCCATTTTGGAAACTGCACACATTGAGGAAATTATCTAGAGGTATAGTGAGCATTTTGACAGCACAGGTGTTTCATAGAATTTATTAGAATTGGGCAGTGAAAATAAAATCACTCCCTTTTCTTCAATAAGATGTAGCTTTAGCTCAACATTTTTAATTTTCTCAACAAATAAAGGAAAAAAAAGAACCCCAACATTTGTAAAGCAATTTCTCCCGAGTACGGCAATACCCCATATGTGGTAATAAACGGCTTTTTGGGCACACAGTAGAGCTCAGAAGTTAAGGAGTGCAATTTGGCTTTTGGAGTACAGATTTTGCTAGATTGGTTTCTGGGCGCTATGTCGCATTTGCAAAGCCCCTGTGGGACCAAAGCAGTGGAAACCTCCCAGAAGTGACCACATTTTGAAAACTACACCCCTCGAGGTATTCAACCTGCGGGGCATGTTAACCCCGGAGGTGTTTTCCAGTACTTAGTGCGTACTCGATGTTGTAGAGTGAAAATAAGATTTTTCCCATAGATATGCCATAGATATGCCAATATGTGGTGCCCAGCTTGTGCCACCATAACAAGACAGCTCTCTAATTATTATGCTGTTCTTCTCGGTTTTGACAGGGCTCAGTGGTGAAAGAGTACCATGTAAAATTGAGGCCTAATTTGGCGATTTTACAAAGTATTGGTTCACAATTGCATTGCTCTGATGTGAAATAATAACAGAAACCTGAGAAGTGACCCCATTTTGGAAACTGCACCCCTCAAGGAATTTATTAAGGGACGTAGTGAGCATTTTCATCCCACAGGTCTTTTCCATAAATGAATGCACTGCGGATGGTGCAAAGTAAAAATTTCAACATTTTCCCTAGATATGCTATTTCAGTGGCAAATATGTTGTGCCCAGCTCGTGCCACTGGAGAGACACACCACAAAAATTGTTAAAAGGGTTCTCCCAGGTATGGCGATGCCATATATGTGTAAGTAAACTGCTGTTTGGGCACGCTGTAGGGTTCAGAGGGTAGGGAGCACCATTTGGCTTTTGGAGCGTGGATTCGCTTGGTAGTAGATTTGTTTGAGTATTGCTGGTGTTTCCGTTTATAATGTGGGGGCACATGTAAGCCGGGCAGAGTACATCAGGGGCATAGTCAGGTGATATAATTGGGTTAAAAAAAAACAAAAAAAACCCAGTAAAATAAACCATAGATGTGTGTTACGCTGTGAAGAAATCCTTTCTGCACAGGCCAGTGTCGCTCTGATAAATGTCCTTCCTTATCCCCCTTTTGGTCCACACTCCGCACATTTGCAGTTTGGGTAATTTTGCTGGGAAAGTCTTGTCCTGGTATAATACGGGCACCCTCGCTTCCAGCAGATATGTTTGGGCCCTACCCTTTCTGGTTCCCTAATTTTAGGGCCTTGATAATTCGCCTATTGAAACAGAAGAAATGTTCCCCTCGGGCCAGCACAACTGCATATTTTTTATTTCCTGACTTATCAAAGCCTTAAAGAGGCTCTGTCACCAGATTTTGCAACCCCTATCTGCTATTGCAGCAGATAGGCGCTGCAATGTAGATTACAGTAACGTTTTTATTTTTAAAAAACGAGCATTTTTGGCCAAGTTATGACCATTTTCGTATTTATGCAAATGAGGCTTGCAAAAGTACAACTTGGCGTGTTGAAAAGTAAAAGTACAACTGGGCGTGTATTATGTGCGTACATCGGGGCGTGTTTACTACTTTTACTAGCTGGGCGTTCTGATGAGAAGTATCATCCACTTCTCTTCACAACGCCCAGCTTCTGGCAGTGCAGACACAGCGTGTTCGAGAGATCACGCTGTGTCGTAACTCACAGGTCCTGCATCGTGTCAGACGAGCGAGGACACATCGGCACCAGAGGCTACAGATGATTCTGCAGCAGCATCGGCGTTTGCAGGTAAGTCGATGTAGCTACTTACCTGCAAATGCTGATGCTGCTGCAGAATCAACTGTAGCCTCTGGTGCCGACACGATGCAGGACCTGTGAGTGACGTCACAGATCTGCACTGCCAGAAGCTGGGCGTTCTGAAGAGAAGTGGATGATACTTCTCATCAGAACGCCCAGCTAGTAAAAGTAGTAAACACGCCCCGATGTACGCACATAATACACGCCCAGTTGTACTTTTACTTTTCAACACGCCCAGTTGTACTTTTGCAAGCCTCATTTGCATAAATACGAAAATGGTCATAACTTGGCCAAAAATGCTCGTTTTTTTAAAAATAAAAACGTTACTGTAATCTACATTGCAGCGCCTATCTGCTGCAATAGCAGATAGGGGTTGCAAAATCTGGTGACAGAGCCTCTTTAACTAATTTCATTTTTTGATAGACGTAGTGGTATGAGGGCTGTTTTTTTGTGGGACGAGCTGTAGATATTATTGGTACCATTTTGGGGTAGATGAGACTTTTTGATCACTTTTTATCCTATTTTTTGGGAGGCAAGGGACCAAAAAACTGCAATTCTGGCATAGTTTTTTAGATTTTTTTTTATACAGTGTTCACCACGCATCATAATTACCTGTTAACTTTATTCTGCAGGTCAGTCCGATTCCGGCAATATCAAATTTATAGCACTTTCTTATGTTTTACAACTTTTTGCACAATAAAATAACTTTTGTAAAAAGAATGTATTTTTTCTGTCGCCAAGTTGTGAGAACCATAAGGTTTTAATTTTTTAGTCGACGGAGCTGTATGAGGGCTTGTTTTTTGCGAGACGAGCTATAGTTTTTATAGGTACCATTTTTGGATACATGCGACTTTTTGATCACTTTTTATTCCAATATTTGTAGGGCAAAGTGACCAAAAAACAGAAATTCTGGTATAGTTTTTTTATGCCGTTCACCACGTGGAATAAATAACATAATATTTTTATAGTTCAGGCGGTTACGGACGCCGCGATACCAAATATGTATGGTTTATTTTATTTTTTTTCAATAATAAAGGACTTGATAAGGGAACAGGGCGATTGTGTTTAATTTCGTTAAACTTTTCTTATAAGTTTTAAAACTTTTTTTTTTACACTTTTTATCAAGTCCCACTAGGGGACTTGAAGGACCAACTGTCAGATTTTTTTTTTCTAATACATTACACTATAAGCAATGTAGTGCAATGCCTTAGATCTGTCAGTCATTCACTGACAGCAAGCCGATTAGGCTTCGCCTCCCAGCGGGGCCTAATTGGCTTCCGTAATGGTAGAGCAGGAGGCCATTCTTAGGCTTCCTGTTGCCATAGCAGCATCGGCAGCCCTGATTGCATGGCAATCTGCTAGCAACCTCTAAGATACAGCGATCGCTGCATCGAAGGGGTTAATGGAAGTGATTGGAGCTAGCTCCAGTTATTGGCCGTTACAGGCGGATGTCAGCTGTAACATACAGCTGACATCCACCGCTGATGACGCAGGCTCAGCTCCTGAGCCGGCGCCATCTTGCCGTCGGCTACGGAAGCCTTTCGGGCTCCCCCGCCGGGTGGGTCCTGGAAGGCTTTCGTGCTAGGCATACCGGGAGGCCAGTATTAGGCCTCCGGTTGCCAGTGCAGCCACCGGAACCCCAACAATTTCATTGCAGGGGTTCCGATGAAATGCAAACAGCTTAAATGCAGCGATCGCGTTTGAGCGCTGCATTTATGGGGTTAATGGCGGAGATCAAAGCAAATTCCGGTCCCCGCCATTACAGCCGGATGTCAGCAGTAATACACCGCTGACATCCGGCGATGGTGGCACCGACTCAGCTTCTGAGCCGGTGTCCACCATTTGTCATATGGATACGGCAAAATGCGGGAAGCACTAGCTTTCCTTGACATATCCATACAACAAATGGCGGGAAGGGGTTAAGAGCCATAACGTTTTTATTTTTCCACCGATGCAGCTGTATGAGGGCTTTTTTGTAGTTTTTATTGGTACCATTCTGAAGTACATGCGACTTTTTGATCACTTTTTATCACATTTTTTTAAGGGAAGGATGAAGAGAAAACAGCAATTCTGGAATTGTTTTTTTATGGCATTCGCCGTGCGGGTTAAATAATGCAATAACTTTGTAGTTGTGGTCGTTAAAGATGCGGCGATACCAAATGTGTGTAATTTTTTTTCCTTTTTTTGTTTTTTTTTCATAATAAAGAATTTTGTAAGGGGAAAAGGTGGGTTTTTAATTTTTTTTTTACTTGGGATATTTATTATTTATTAACTTTATTAAAAATTAAAGATAAAAAAAAATAAAAAATGTAGTCCCACCAGGGAACTTCACTATGCGATGATTTGATCGCTTTTATAATACACTGCAATACTTCTGTATTGCAGTGTATTATGCATGCCAGTGTAAAACTGGCAGGCATCTGTTAGGCCATGCCTCTGGCATTCAATAGAGGCAGACCTGGGGCCTTTGTTAGGCCCCCGGCTGCCATAGAAAACATTGGCACCCCGCGACCACTTCACGGGTGTGCTGGTGAGGTGAGAGCCGAGTTTGAGGGGTTAAATGGGCAGGATCGATGTTTATTTCGAACCTGCCTGCTGGAACAGGTCTGCTACTAGCCTTCAGCTACCTCCGATAGCTTAGAGCAAGGAGCTTTTAATGCTCCGGGCGGCAATGTATTCTGGTGCAGCGCAGTAAAAAGGCATATGCTTCAGAATAAAGCCAGTTAGTGATCGCCGTGAAAAGGTGTATGGGCGGTCACTAACAGGTTAACACTTTGTTTACTACCCAATTCCATGCAGTTATGTCTTCAATATAAAATCTACAATGCAGAAAAAAACAAAAAAAACAAACAAACATGGAATGAAAAGGTGTATCCAAACTTTTGACTGGTACTGTATACCTTAATACTATGCCCATAAAAATGGTGTGAAAGGTCCTATCCCATCTGATGGACATATCTCTTTGCGAGTGTGAAAACTGGCCTTTGTAAAGACTTTTGTTCTAAAACCTTGGTTACTGCTTACCTCACTAGTAAACATTGCACAAAAGTAATCACTGCAGGCAGCTAGTACAATACGATGAGCAGGAAAATCCTTCAGGTTTACACGGAGTGTGACATCGCATAATGTCTGGCTCTTGCGCAAAGAGTTCATAGTATTTAATATTGACTTGGCATGAGAGTTTGTCATAATGTCTTTGGGTGCCATGGTGTCAGCAGGCATTGCGAAGTCTAAATAGAAACAAGATTAACTGGGTACAAATAATTCCAATTTCTGGCACAAAACAAAGAAAAGAAGAACTAACATATTATAAAACTTAAAACATATGTTAAATGGACACTAACTTTTCAAACAACTCATGCTATTATAATAGTATACCTGATCAACTTTGTTATTTATTTAATGTTAAAATTTGGTCATTTTACCCACGCAAATTGTGTGTGAAGTTACTGCCACTAGGTATCTCCCTTCCTGTAAATCGGCTGTCCACCCCCTGGTGTCAAGCAAAATTTGTCTAGTTAAAGATCAGAGGAGACGGACTGCAGGAACTAGGGGTGTGTGTCTCTTCACAGCCTGCCCTAAGAAGTCTATGGAGAGGGGAGAGGGGAGAGGGAAGCAGGAGCAAAGAGACACAGCTTGCTGGTAAGAGTTATATCTCACACCGGTCTGGATTTTCAGCTATACAGCTTATTACTGCTGTATAATCTCCTCCATGCTGCTACAGCATATACTAGTACTTCTCAATGAATTATAATATATTCAAAAAGTTAATTTATTTCAGTAATTCAATTAAAAAAGTGAAACTCATATTATATAGATTCATTACACACAGTGATTTATTTCCAGCATTTTTTACTTTTAATGTTGATGAGTATAGCGAATAGTTAATGAAAACCCAAAATTTTGTGTCTCAGTAAATTAGGTTATATAAGCCCAATTTCAAAAATGATTTTTAAAACCGAAATGTTGGCCTACTGAAAAGTATGTACAGTATACGGACTCAATACATGGTCGGGGCTTCTTTTGCATGAATTACTGCATCAATGCGGCGTGGCATGGAGGCGATCAGCCTGTGACACTGCTGAGGTGTTATGGAAGCCCAGGTTGTATGATAGCGGCCTTCAGCTTGCCTGCATTGTTGGGTCTGGTGTCTCTCATCTTCCTCTTGACAATACCACATAGATTCTCTATGGGGTTTAGGTCAGGCAAGTTTGCTGGCCAATCAAACCAGGTAATGGTACTTTTGGCAGTGTGGGCAGGTGCCAAGTCCTGCTGGAAAATGAAATCAACATCTCCATAAAGCTTGCTAGCAGAGGGAAGCATGAAGTGCTCTAAAATTTCCTGATAGACGGCTGCGACTTGATATAACACAGCGGACCAACACTGTTGCTCAGTGGTCCAAAGTCCTGTTTTCAGATTAAAGTAAATTTTGCATTTCATTCGGAGCAAGAGTGGGGAGGCATCAATCCAAGTTGCTTGCGGTCCAGTGTGAAGTTTCCACAGTCAGTGATGGTTTGGGGAGCCATGTCATCTGCTAGTGTTGGTCCATTGTGTTATATCAAGTCCAGAGTCAGCACAGCCGTCTAGCAGGAAATTTTAGAGCACTTCATGCTTCCCTCTGCTGACCAGCTTTATGGAGACGCAGATTTCATTTTCCAGCAGGACTTGGCACCTGCCCACACTGCCAAAAGTACCAATACCTGGTTTAATAACCACAGTATCACTGTGCTTGATTGGCCAGCAAACTCGCCTGACACAAACCCCATAGATCAGTGATCCCCAACCACTGGGCCGTGGACCAATACCGGGCCGCACATCATTTGGTACCGGGCCGCACATCATTTGGTACCGGGCCGCGGTATCTAGTATCCACCCCGGTGGCCTCAGGGAATTTCGTGCGACAAACCGCGGTGCAGTTTTACGCCCGGAATGTCCGCTGCGGAAAACTGCTGAGCACACCTCCTGGAATGACGTTTCATCCCAGGAGACCGCTGCAGTCTGATTGACCGCCGCTGCAGCCACACGGGATGAAACGGCCTCCTGGGATGATGTTTCATCCTATGTGACCGCCGCTGGTCCCAGTTCCAACTGCATCTACATCCTTAGGATGCAGATACAGTTGAATTCAATACTGGCGCAAGGAGTCACGGCTCCTTGCCCCATCATTCACTCTGCCATGAGCGGTTTGGCACAGGCAGACGTGATGTTATGACGTCATCGCGCCTGTCTGCGCAGAGTCACTCACAGCACAGACTGGAGAAGGATCCTCCACCCGCCGTGGGAACGGGGATACGTAAGTAATTATGTTATTATTTTTCTATTAGGCACTATGGGGCCTTATACTTAAGGAAGGAAGGAAGGAAGGGGTGGGCTGATATGGTGGCAGCTATTGGAGCATTTTACTGTATGGGGCAGCTAAGTGGGGCCTTATACTGTATGGGGGGCCTTATACTGTATGGGGGCAGCTATGGGGAGAATTTAACTATGGGGGCATTATACTGTGGGGGCAGCTATAGGAGGCATTATACTGTGAGGGGGCAGCTATAGGGAACATTATATTGTATGGGGAAGCTATGGGGAGCATTATACTATGGGGGCATTATACTGTGTGTTGGAAGCTATGGGGGGCATTATACAATGGAGGCAGCTATGGGGTGCATTATAATGTGTGGGGGCATTATACTGTGGAGGCAGCTATGGGGGCATTATACCATGGAGGCAGTTATGGGAGGCATTATACTGTGTGGGGGCATTATGCCGTGGAGGCAGCTATGGAGGGGCATTATACTGTGTGGGGGTATTATGCCGTGGCGGCAGCTATGGGGGGGCATTATACTGTGTGGGGGCATTATGTCATGGAGGCAGCTATGGGGGGGCATTATACTGTGTGGGGGCATTATCTCGTGGAGGCAGCTATGGGGGGGCATTATACTGTGTGGGGGCATTATCTCGTGGAGGCAGCTATGGGGGGGGGGAATTATACTGTGTGGGGGCATTATACCCGGGAGGCAGCTATGGGGGCATTATACCTTGAGGGGGGCAGCTATGGGGAGCATTATACTATGGGGGAATTATACGTGGGGGAAGCTATGGGGGTATTATACAGTGGCGGCAGCTATGAGAGGCATTATGCTGTGTGGGGGCATTATACCGTGGAGGCAGCCATTGGGGGCATTATACTGTGTGGGGACATTATACCGTGGAGGCAGCAATGGGGGTATTATACTGTGAGGGGGGCAGCTATGGGGAGCATTATACTATGGGGGCATTTTACTGTGTGGGGGAAGCTATGGGGGCATTATACAGTGGCGGCAGCTATGAGAGGCATTATACTGTGTGGGGGCATTATACCGTTGAGGCAGCTATTTGGGGCATTATACTGTGTGAGGGCATTATACCGTGGAGACAGCTATGGGGCCATTATACAGTGGAGGCAGCTACGGGCGCATTATACTGTGGGGGCATCCACGGGGACTGTTAGGCAAGGCGGCTGGGCAAAGGCGCGGGCAGGGGACTGGTGGTGTTGGGGAGGGGTAGGGTGGCCAAAGCTGAATTCTTGCACCAGGGCCCATAAGCTTTTAGCTACGCCCCTGCTGCTATTTGTTGCAGGTTTTCCCTATTTAATTTAATGGGGAGGAAAACCCGCAACAAATAAGCAGCGTTTACGCAAATACAATTGACAAGCTGCGGAATGAAATTCTGCACCACAGGTCAATTTCTGAGCGTTTTTTCCGCTCAGTATTTACGCAGCATGTGGATGAGACTTGTTTTATCTTACCCACTTTGCTGCTACTGTATTATGCTGTGGATTTTCCACAACATAATACAGGTATTATAATACAGGTATACGCCGTTCATACGCAATGTGTGAACTGACTAACCTCATGTTATTCCTCATGTACACACATATATCAGCTTATTCTGGAAAAAGCCACCTGAAAATCCGCAACAGGCAGTGTCTATTGCAAAGATGCATAGTAATGCAATACGTACAATCCGCAGCTACAGTGGATATAAAAAGTCTACACACCCCTGTTAAAATGCCAGGTTTTTGTCATGACAAAAAAATCAGTACAAGATGAATAGTTTCAGAACTTTTTCCTGTGTCGTGACATATTATCTGTAGAATTCCATTGAAAAACAAACTGAAATCATTTAGGGGGGGGGGGGGGGATAAAAATAACAAAACTACAATAATGTGGTTGCATACGTCTGAACACCCTCTTATAATTGGGGATGTTGTTGTGTTCAGAAATAGCCAATCACATTTAAACTCATGTTAAATAGTAGTCAGTACACAGCTGCCATATATAAGATGATTCTGAATAACCCCATATAAAGTTCAGCTGTTCTATTAGGATTTTCCCAACATTTTCTTTCTTGCATGTGACGGCAAAAGCCATGGCCCGTAAAGAGCTTACAACACATCAAAGGGATCTGATTGGTGAAAGGCATCCGTCAGGAGAAGGGTACCAAAGAATTTCCAAGGCATTAGATATACCATGAAACACAGTGAAGACGGTCATCAAGAAGTGGATTACATTTGGCACAACAGTGACATCACCAAGAACTGGACGTCCCTTAAAACTTGATGTAAAGAGAAGACTAAAATTGATCCGGGAGGCTACCAAGAGGCCTACAGCAACATTAAAGGAGCTGCAGGATTCTCTGGCAGTTACTAGTTGTGTAGTGCATGTGACAATAATCTCCCATATTCTTCATATGTCTGGGCTGTGGGGTAATGTGGCAAGACGGAAGCCTTTTCTAACAAAGAAAAACACCCAAGACCGGCTATGTTTGCAAAGCCTTACAGTAAGTCTGCCAAAACCACGTGGGAAAACGGGTTATGGTCTGATGATACCAAGGTTGAACTTTTTGGCGCAAAGCCAACACTGAACATCACCAAAAGAACACCATACCCACAGTGAAGCATGGTGGAGGAAGCATTATGCTTTGGGGCTGTTTTTCTGCAGCTGGAACTGGGGCTTTAGTCAAAGTGGAGGGACTTATGAACAGTTCCAAATATCAGTCAATATTGGCACAAAACTTGCAACAGGCCTCTGCTAAAAAGCTGAAGAGAAATTTTACCTTTCAGCACGACGACCCAAAGCATACCTCCAAATCAACAAAAGAATGGCTTCACCAGAAGAAGATCAAAGTTTTGGAATGGTCCAGTCAGAGCCCAGACCCGAATTCCATTGAAAATCTGTGCGGTGACCTGAAGAGGGCTGTACACAGTAGATGCCCTCCGCAATCTGACAGGTTTGGAGAGCTTTTGCAAGGAAGAGTGAGCAACAATTACCACAGGTAGCTGAGAGCAGGGAGCGGCCCTGCTCTAACGGGCGAGATCGATATCAGTATCAATCTCGCTTGTTTTAACCCCTCAGATGCGACACTAAGTAAAATCGCAGAGTGTCGGTGGATTCTATGGCGGCCAGGGGGCCTAATAAAGGCCTCCAGGTCTGCCACTTGTTATGCCTGCTAGGCCACGACAGAGTCTTTCTTACACGTACTGCCACTAATACCATGCAATACAAAAGTATTGCAGTGTATTATAAAAGCGATCGGACAATCACATAGTTACGTCACCTGGTGGGAGTAGTACATTTTTTTTAAATAAAGTTAATTAAAAAAAACGTAAGTGAAAAAAATATGAAAAACCCACTTTTTCCAAAAGTTAAATCAATAAATTCTATGTACCCCAAAATGGTGCTATTAAAAAAATACAACTTGTCCCGCAAAAAACAAGACCTTATACAGCAATGTCGATGCAAAAATAAAAAAAATTATAGCTCTTTGAATGAGACGATGGAAAGACTTAAAAAATAGCTTGGTCATTAAGGCCTAAAATAGGCCGGTCACTAAGAGGTTAAAGGTGAAAAAAAATCTGAAATGATTCATCTTGGACTGATTTTGGAACATGACAAAAACTGGCATTTTAACAGGGGTGTGTAGACTTTTTATATCCACTGTGTATCACCACCAAAATCCACATGTAACACATGTAATTTTCTTAGTGGATTCAAGTTTTAGGCTGGATTTACATGCCATCCCTTGTAAATCCATCCTGACTATCAACTTCACATGGATTTACAATAGTGTAAAAAAAAAAAAATAGCAATCCAACATCATTAACCTGATAAACCAATGTTTTTTGGTAGAAGTGATATTTCTACATAGCAAATAATTGACTTCTAAGTGTAGTAGAAAAAAAAAAAACAGAGCCAACAATTAGAACATGCATGCCACTAATTCTGAGTAATTGAATCATTGATTGAAAGGGGCTTGTTCAAAATAATAGCAGTAAGGAGTTAAACTGGTGAAGTCATTCATTCTGTGGAATAACAGGTGTGAATTTTGGCCCTTATTTAACCCCTTCCTGCTCCTTGACGTACTATACCGTCATCCTGAGAGCGTTGTTCGCACTCAGTGAGGTAATAGTACATCATGGGAAAAATACTATCCCGTTTCCCCCGGCATGTTCCTGAGCGGTGATAACTGCTGGGACATCTAGCCATCAGCTGTCATGTTTGGTGGAACCCTGCAGCAACTGAACAACGTCCGAGTCCCCCCGAATTGGAGATGCTCTTTGTAGCTGATCCTTTCTCTGGTTAATACAGGACATCTACAAGTGATCTACTATGAGTTAAGCTAGTGAGAGATGGTCATCACAAAGCCCCCAAAAGGTGCCGGTTCTGCTTGCCAGCTGAATTTGTGAAAAGGATGCAATGTCACGGACGTCCTCCCTCTAATGAATTACTGAATTACCCATGCAGTGTGGCCAAAGAAAGCAAGATGGTACCAGTACTTTACCTGAGTAGATTTAATACAGATGATCGTCAAGGCACAAAACGGCAGGAAGGGAATTCATATATTACTAGACAAGAGGCTTCATGATCATGCTTGAAATTCGGTCCTATAAATACAACACATTGCTTAAGAAATTTGCTGACAATGTGACAAGCTATGCACTCCTTACCACAGATATCATTTGCATTACACTAAATAACCCTTGGCCAAAAGCAAATTCAGAACACCATACATGAAAAAAATAAATAAAAATTAAGCCGAAAAATTGCCAGTAACAAGACTTTAACAGAGCACATTCAGTGCACACCTCTGTTATGGGGGCACTGTGGTATATTTCCAATCTCCAAAAGTTGTGACATATGTCGGATCATGCAGAGATGGAATTTCTATTCCATCTGCAATGACACCCCCCCCCCCCCCATCTCATATATATAAAAATAAATCGCTGAATATTCTTTCTGTAACCTTGATAAAGTTAGCAGTCTGGCTGAGCGCCCATATGTGAAGTTATCACATTCCTTAATAATTTTCTCTATTTCATTATTCACATATATATTCGCAAATAACTCCCACACCTCCTCCATTTAGAGGCTAACATGTGCAGGTGCAAGTCTGACGTAAGCATCTAATGAAATTATAATATTACATTTGAAATGTAATATATATCTGATTGGCTCAATATGAAATATTCTCATACGCGAATGGCTGAATCACAGTTATTGTCATTGTAAATGATTGGCTGAAATCAAGCCTATTCCCCTTTTGAAAGATATTATTGTAATTGTTTTTGGCAATAAATCTCAGAGAGGTATTTTTGAGCATACTAGCAATGCCTGTGTCTCTTACTTCTCTCCGATATATATCGATATACCCTATGATCTAGATCTGGATAAATTCACGTAGTGAGTGTCTGTGGAACACTCGCCTAAAATTTCAGGCTAATATATTTTGAGCAATAACTTCCTCAACAGGTCTATGATACTCTTGACAATATACACCTCCACCGTATGAATTTGAACAACAGTCCTTCGACTACAATCAGACCTGGTCATGTATTTGCCAATTTCAGATAAATAGCCTGCTTCAAGCTGCTACAGTAGACAGAATATATCAGTAAAGCCCTGTTCACACGTCGCTCGAAAACAAACGATGTGTAAACCTGTCAAAAACGCAAGGGTTTTTATAAAGCGCTTTTTAAAATATAAACATTTTTGATTGTTTTGTCGCTTTTTTTTACGCATTGTGTGCGTTTTCTTGGCGCGTAATTAGGACTCCCATATACTAAATGATAAATAGCTGCTTTTTCGGCGAAGCAAAGAATTAATCTGAAGCTTCTTTTTTTTTTTAAAACACTCGCACGAAAATAACGCGTCGTATGCACTAAAAATGCTCTCTCATTGATGTCAATGGAAAGCTTAAATCATGCGTTTTTGATACGTTTTTTCGGGGCGCGTAAAACATGTCGAATACACGCCGCGTGAACGAAGATTGTAATAACGAAATACAGCTATGAACAATTCCCCACGTGACAGCGGCCTGAAAACAAAACCATTTTACAACACATCCATTATATAAGAAACAGGATTCAGGCAGAGAAAGCTGAGGGTATGTTCACACGTAGTCAACAAAAATGTCTGAAAATCCAGAGCTTTTCAGACGTTTTTTTACCAACTCGCAATTTTCGCGGCGTTTTTCGCGCCGTTTTCGCGGCGTTTTTTACGTCCGTTTTTGGAGCTGTTTTCATTGGAGTCTATGAGAAAACAGCTCCAAAAACGTCCAAAGAAGTGTCCTGCACTTCTTTTGACGAGGCTGTATTTTTACGAGTCGTCGTTTGACAGCTGTCAAATGACGACGCGTAAATAACAGGTCGTCTGCACAGTACGTCGGCAAACCCATTCAAATGAATGGGCAGATGTTTGCCGACGTATTGGAGCCGTATTTTCAGACGTAAAACGAGGCATAATACGCCTCGTATACGTCTGAAATTTGGCCGTGTGAACATACCCTAAGGGTGGATTCATAGGTGGCAGATTTTGCTGCAGAATTTTCTGACTGAAAATCATTTCCATTCATTTGAATAGGGTTGTTTCTAAGGAAGGACCATGATTTTTAGATGAATGGAACAGATTTTCAGTCACAGAAAATTTTGCAACAAAATCTGCCACATGTGTTTTTCCATGGCGTTTCTTTGTACGATTTTCCCACAAAAACCGCTGTAGCCAGAAATGACTATAGTCTATGGTAAAACATTTAAAGCCTACGTAGCATTTTGGTTTGTGGCGTTTTTATAGAATTTTCGAGAGTGGCGTTTTTTTTTAAAACGCTGTGTGCATCTAGTATGGTTTTTCTCTGCCATTTTTTACATAGGCTTTTCTATGGGACATCAAAAACGCCAGGAAAAAACGCTTGTATAAAATGACAACAAAAGCGCATATATAAAACACCCCAAAAAAATGTTACATTTAAAAAATGCTGGCGTACCAACATGCAGTGCAAAACAACAGACAAAACACGAGGCCTAAAGTCCTGAAGCCACATGACCTTTACAACAACAAAAAAGCAATGGAGACAATAACCTGATCCCCCAGTTAATTTTCAGACTTACACCTGGGGGTGGGGGCTCAGTGGGTACAGTATCACATAATAGTTTGGTATTAAAGGGGTTGTCCAGTCATAAAAAAATTTGATGGCCTATCTGCAGTATAGGCGATCAATACCTGATCGGTGGTGGTCCGACTCCCAGCACCCCGACTCTTCAGCTGCTTTAAAGGTGCTGCAGCGCTCGTACAAGCGCTGCTTCCCCTTCATTCCTTATCTGCTCGTACGGTGAATCGCCGACACACTTGTAGCAACAGTTCACAGCATTACAGCCTGCTCCCATTTATGTGAACGGTAGAAGTTTGTAATATTGTGAACCGCTGCTACAAGTGTGTCCGCGATTCACAGTACGAGCAGTGACTGTAATAAACGGGAAGTAGCGCTCGTACAAGCGCAACGACCCTTTAAAAACAGCTGGGGTGTCGGGAGTCAGAATTTTTTTTATAACTGGATAATCTCTTTAAAGGGAATGTGTCGCTTTTTTTATTTATTTTTTATTTAAACAATTATTATTTAAGTGATTACACATTGTTTTAATTTTTTCACAAGTCAGGAAATATTATAAATTAGATTCTAATTTATAACATTTCCATGTGCTGGTCACTAGAGGGAGCAGTTCCCAAAATTACAGCATGGTCAATGTGGTAAAGCAACCTCATTGCTTTATGCTGCAAATTTGGGGTAGACACACTCTCTCGTGTCCTCACACAATCCTCCCACCCTTATTCTGGCTAGTGCCAGGAGAAGGAGGGGTTTGAATCTTCAAGCCTCCTACACTGTGTGCCGCCATTTTCTGAGCGACTGCACAGTGTAGGCGGATTAGATACAGTGCTCAGCAGACAGTATCACACAAACATAATACACACATCACATACACGAACATAATACACATATCACATACACAAACATAAATTACCTTCTCCTGCCGCCGCCGCTCCTATTCCTCGCTTCCTTGAACATATGGCCGAAAGCCGCGGCCAGAAGTCGTCATCTTACTGTCCGGCAGCGGCTTCAGGTCCACATGAAAATGGCGCCGGATTTCGCTCTGCGAACGAGCTTCCTTTTGGTCTGTGTGGAAGCGGCGCATGCGCCATTCCCACACAGACGGCATACGCTTCAGAGAATAGAATGGCTCCTGTTCCCATTCTCTATGGGGATGTATGTGCCGTATTCCATCTCTGTATGTGTCCTTAATCGACACATACAGAGATGAAAAAAAAATGGCAGCCCCCATAGAGAAGTAAAAGTAAGAACAAAGTAAAAAGTAGAACACGAGAACACAAATAAATAAAATTTATGTTAATATCATATTAAAAGCAATATGATAAAAAAATAAATAATTAATGACACCTTGCCTTTAAAGTGATTTTTCTTGGACAGGATTCGCTTTAAAGGGGTTTTCCATGGACACAACATTTTTGGACTAATTATCTAAATATTGATTCAACTTCCGAATATACATTCTGTATTAAATCAAGACGCATTTCTTCCTATTCACACTACCTCTGCCCAGAAGTTCTGCTTTTCATGAGTCTTTTTTTCCTTTGACACAGGCTCGTGTACAAGCATTAGTACGCACCCAGACCTGTGTTGATACCTCACTTACCTACGTCACGCCACAGGGATGTTCTCCGGTAATTATTCTGCCCCCTGTATCTGTCCATTGCCCCCTCCCAACTAGTTATCCCTTCCCCTTGAGTTTTTTTTATCCTGCCCTTCAGTGGTGCCGGAGCATCAACGCCTCACGTGATCACTAGCTTCAAAGGCGCCGATACGTCATCATCCCATGTGACCGCTATGGGGGCTGGCACAATGAGGTCCCTGCTGAAGTAAAACCAGGGTAAACAGAGAAAACAAATCCTGCTTACTAACCGGAAATCTTCCCGCGGATACACTGTTACATCGAGGATAGATGAGTAATGCTGTAATGTGATTTTATTTTAGGAAAGCAGTGCAATTGTTACATAATAGTGATTAGACACGCTTGTGGGTTGTTGTTTTTTTTACTTCACGGATAACCCCTTTAACCCCTTAACGACGGCCCACTGTCTTTTGACGTCGGGCGGTGCAGGTACTCAGTCTACAGCGACGCCTTTTGGCGTCGCTGTAGTAGAGTGGGTTTAACGGCAGCCTGGTCAAGTCTGCACTAAAAACCGGCTGTATGTAACAGGTCCGGTTCTTAGTGCAGCCATCAGGACCTGCCGATTTCGTCGTAACAGCATGTGACCGCTGTGACAGCCAATCACAGCGGTCACACGCTGTTACTGTGTACAGAGCCGCTGGGAGTGTCTAAATGACAGCTCCTGCTCTAAGAACGAGCTGTTGCTAGCAGCTCTGTTCTTAGAGCAGTGATCAGGAGCCAATAGTATTGGTTCCTGATCTTTTTTGTGTTCACTATGATATCCAATCATAGTGATCACTACTGTAAAATAAAAGTAAAACATGTATCTGTTTCTCCTCACTCTGTTCTAGCTGTGGAGAGAAACAGATACAAGTGTGTCAGTGTCCCCCTCACAAAATCACTTGTTCCTCACATAGTTTAAAAAAAAAAATCATTTTTTCAGTATTTTATAGTATATACATATATATATAAATATAAATATATTTACTGTATATACTAAGAATCGTACTATAAACGACTTTCTTTTTAGGGTACGCTGTTAGACGGCGTAGGGTTCTGTTCTGGGCTTAGGTTTACAGTTCGTGTTAGGCGTAGGGTTTAGGTTTAGGTTTGAAAATAAAAAAAAACGTAAAAAAAAAATCAAACAAAAAAAAAAAAATTTTTTATTCCTTTAGTGTGATAGTTGATAAAAAAATTGAAACCGCTAGTTACGTTTATTATTTGCGGTTTAGACTGTATAATCATTATGGCTGCCAAAAGATACAGCGTTGAGGAAGCCTATCAGATGCTATGCTCCGATACGGATTCTGCATCTGAAGTTGAGCTTTTTCTTGAAAGCGACAGCGAAAGTGTCGCTTCAAGGGATTCTACGGATATGAGACCCAGCACCAGTGATATGGGAGACGGCGCAGTTGCCACAACGTCCGTTCAAAGTGCAGCCCCTGACATTGCACAACCCCAACTAACCGATTTAGTCTATTTTCTCCCACCATAAATGACTTTATTGCTACTCCTGGCATAAATCCCAATGTCAGTAATTTTTCACCACTAAATTATTTTAATATTTTTTTTACGGACCAAGTTTTGGAACATTTTGTGCAGGAAACAAATTTGTATGCCAGGCAGTACATTGCCAATAAGCCTTCGTCACCTTATGCCAGGTTGTGGAATCCCACAAATGCAATGGAAATAAAAAAAATTCTGAGCCTCACCCTTAACCCCTTAAGGACGCAGACTAGTTTTGGCCTTAAGGCTCAGAGCCCATTTTTCAAATCTGACATATTTCACTTTATGTGGTAATAACGTCGGAATGCTTAAACCTACCCAAGCGATTCGGAGATTGTTTTCTCGTGACACATTGGGCTTCATGTTCGTGATAAAATTTGGTCGATATATTCAGTGTTTATTGGTGAAAAATTGCAAAATTTAGAGAAAATTTTGAAAAAATTGCATTTTTCAGAATTTAAATGCATCTGCTTGTAAAACAGACGGTTATACCACCCAAAATAGTTACTAGTTCACATTTCCCATATGTCTACTTTAGATTGGCATCGTTTTTTGAACATTCTTTTATTTTTCTTGGACGTTACAAGGCTTAGAACATAAACAGCAATTTCTCATATTTTTAAGAAAATTTCAAAAGCCTTTTTTTTAAGGTACCTCTTGAGTTCTGAAGTGGCTTTGTGGGGCCTATGTATTAGAAACCCTGATAAAACACCCCATTTTAAAAACTAGACTCCTCAAAGTATTCAAAACAGCAGTTATAAAGTTTTTTAACTCTTCAGGCATTTCACAGGAATTAAAGCAAAGTGGAGGTGAAATTTGCAAATTTCATTTTTTCTGCTGAATTTCAATTTTATTCATTTTTTTTTCTGTAACACAGAAGGTTTTACCAGAGAAACACTACTATATATGTATTGTCCAGATTCTGCCGTTTTTAGAAATGTCCCACATGTGGCCCTACTGCGCTCGTGGACTAAAAGACAAGCCCTAGAAGCAAAGAAGCACCTAGTGCATTTTGAGTCCTCTTTTTTTATTAGAATATATTTTAGGCAGCATGCCAGGTTTGGAGAGGTGTTGAGGTGTCAAAACAGTAGGAATCCCCCAATAGTGACCCCATTTTGTAAACTACACCCCTCAAGGAATTCATTTAGGGTTGTTGTTACCATTTTGACCGCACATTTTTTTCACAGCACGTATTTGAATTGGGCTCTGAAATGAAAAAAATGTCATTTTTTCCAATAAAATGTCATTTGTGATCAAAATTTCTTATTTTCACAGGGAACAAAATACCCCATTTTGTTGCCCAATTTGTCCTTAGTGTGGCAGTACCCCATTTGTGGTGATAAACTGCCGTTTGGGCCCATGGGAGGGCTCAGAAGGAAAGGAGCGCTATATGTTTGTTGGAGTCCAGATTTTGTTGGATTGGTTTTCGGGTGCCATGTCGCATTTGCAGAGCCTCAGAGGTATCAAAGCAATGGAAACCCACCAAAAGTGACCCCATTTTGGAAACTACACCCCTCAAGGAATTCATTTATGGTTGTTGTTAGCATTTTGACCGCACAGTTTTTTCACAGCACCTATTTCAATTGGGCTGTGACATTAAAAAAATGTCATTTTTTCCAATAAGATGTAATTTTTTACCAAAATTTCTTATTTTCACAGGGAACAAAATACTCAATTTTGTTGCCCAATTTCTCCTGAGTGCATCAATACCCCATTTGTGGCAATAAACTGCCGTTTGGGCCCATGGGAGGCCTCAGAAGGGAAGGAGCGCTGTGTGTTCTTTGGAGTCCAGATTTTGCTGGTTTGGTTTTCGTGTGCCATGTCGCATTTGCAGAGCCCCAGAGGTATCAAAGCAATGGAAACCCACCAGAAGTGACCCCATTTTGGAAAATACACCCCTCAAGGAATTCATTTATGGGTAATGTGACAATTTAGACCCCATAGTTTCTTCACAGAACTTATTTGAATTGGGCTGGGAATTTAAAAAAAATATATTTTTTCCAATAATATGTCATTTTAGCTCAAAAATTCTTATTTTCACAAGAAATAAAATACTCAATTTTGTTGCCCAATTTGTCCTGAGTGCGGCAATACCCCATTTGTGGTGATAAACTGCCGTTTGGGCCCATGGGAGGGCTCAGAAGGGAAGGAGCGCTGTGTGTTCTTTGGAGTACAGATTTTGATGGATTGGTTTTCGGGTGCCATGTCACATTTGCAGAGCCCCAGAGGTATCAAAGCAATGGAAACCCACCAGAAGTGACCCCATTTTGGAAACTACACCCCTCAAGGAATTCATTTATGGGTAATGTGACCATTTAGACCCCATAGTTTCTTCACAGAACTTATTTGAATTGGGCTGGGAATGAAAACAAAATTATTTTTGTCAAATAATATGTAGTTTTGGCTGAAAATTTCTTATTTTCACAAGAAACAAAATACCCCATTCTGTTGCACAATTTGTTCTGAGTGCCGCAATACCCCATTTGTTGTGATAAACTGCCGTTTGGGCCCATGGGAGGGCTCAGAAGGAAAGGACCACCATTTGGCCTACTCGGGATTTTCTAGTGCGAAGTCATGTATGCAGAAGCCCCTGAGGTACCAGTACAGTTGAAACCCGCAAGAAGTGACCCCGTTTTAAAAACTACACCCTTAAGGCATTCATCTAGAGGTGTAGTGACCATTTTGACCGGAGACCTACACCCCATAAACTGTAATGTGGGTTCTCCCGGGTATGGCAATACCCTACATGTGGCTGTTATCAGCTGCCTGGACACACAGCAGGGCCCAGAGGGGAAAGACGAGGGGGGATAAGCTGTGCGGAGTGCATCAGGGTAAGTAAAATTGGGGTAAATTATAAACCAAGGGATGTATGATAAATTTTAAAACACTTTCATACAGAGCTCTGGTTATTCGGGACACGTGTCACATTGATATATTGTGTCCTCCCTTATCCCCCTCTTATAGCAGACTTTGCACCTCTTTTGACTTTTTCCCTTCTTGCCAGTTTGGGGAACTTCCCCTGGAAAGTGTTGCCCTGGTACGATGCGTGTGGGCTCGCTTCCAGAAGTACTGGGTGCCCCCCCTTCTTGGTCCCTAAAGATTAGGTTCTTGATAATCACCTCTTGAAATTCCAGGAAAGTTCCCGTCTGGCCTGCACATCGACGTAGCACGTACGCATTGTACAAAGCCATCTATATGATGTTCCCGGCCAGCTTCTTATACCACACCGCATGGCGCTGTAGGGCTTCAGGGCTTGATCTTACAAGTCCATCCCTCCCATGTACCTATTGTAGTCCAGGATGCAGTCTGGTTTGGGGGTGGCCTTTCCTTCATATATCCTAAACCTGTAGGTATACCCTGATGCACTCTCACAGCTTATACATCTTCACGCCATACCTTGCCCTCTTACCCGGCAGGTACTCGCGGAATTGAACCCTCCCTTTAAAATGTACCAGGGACTCATCAATAGAAATACACTTCTCGGGGATGTATGCTTGGGAAAACTGGAACGGGCACTGGAACGGTCTAATAGGGTTCTCCGTTTATACAAACGGTCAAAACTGGGGTCATCTCGGGGTGGGCACGGCTCATTATCAGTATAATGTAAGAAGCGAAGTATTGCCTCATTTATTAATTTTTTTAGGTTCCAGTTCAGTTCTGAAGTTGCTTTGAGGGGCCCATATATTAGAAACCCCTATCAAATACCCCATTTTAGAAACTAGACCCCTCAAAGTATTCACAACAGCATGTAGAAAGTTTATGAACCCTTTAGGTGTTTCACAAAAATTTAGAGCAAAGTAGAGGTGAAATTTACTTTATTTTTTTGTCAGAAAATCCTCTTTATACCATTTTTTTTATAACACAAAAGGATTTATCAGTGAAACGCAACTCAATACTTATTACCCAGATTCTGCAGTTTAGAGAAATATCCCACATGTGGCCCTCGGGCGGTAATGGACTGAAGCACCGGCCTCCGAAGCAAAGGAGCACCCAGTGGATTTTGAGGCCTCTTTTTTATTAGGCACTATGTCCGGTTTGAAGAGGTCTTGTGGTGCCAAAACATTGGGAACCCCCCAAAAGTGACCCCAATTTGGAAACTAGACCCCTTGAGGAATCCATTGTAGTTTTCTTGGGGTGCATGCGGCTTTTTGATCAGTTTTTATTCTATTTTTAGGTGGCGTGGTGACTAAAAAACAGCAATTCTACTATTGTTTTTTTTTCGTTTTTTTTTACAGCGTTCACCGTGCGCTATAAATGACATATTCACTTTATTCTGCGGGGCGATACGATTACGGCGATACCAGATGTTTATAGTTTTTTTTTATGTCTTATGGCGTTTGCACAATAAAATACGTTTTGTAAACAATCATTCACTTTTTGTGTTACCTTATTCTAAGAGCCATAACGTTTTTATTTTTCAATCAATAAAGCCGTGCGAGGACTTATTTTTTGCGTAACGAACTGTAGTTTTGATCAGTACCATTTTTAGGTGCATGCGACTTTTTGATCTCTTTTTATTCCATTTTTTGGGAGGTGAAGTGACCAAAGAATTGTGATTGTGGTACGGTTTATTATTATTTTATTTTACGGCGTTCACCGTGCGGGATAAATAATGAAATAATTTTGTAGTTCAGGCCGTTACGGACGCGGCGATACCAATTATGTATAGTTTATTTGTTTGTTTATATATTTTTATTAATAATAAAGGACTGATAAGGGAAAAGGGGGGATTTTTACTTTTATTACTTTTAAATCTTTTATTTTCTAATTTTTACACATCTTTTTTTAACTTTTTTTTCACTTTATTACTTTGTCCCACTAGGGGACATGAGGGCAGGAGGCCCTGATCGCTATTCTAATACACTGCACTACATGCGTAGTGCAGTGTATTAGAACTGTCAGCTACTCACTGACAGCAAGCATAGTGGGTCCTGACGTTGTCAGGACCCACTAGGCTTCCGTCTATGGCATAGCCGGACGCCATTGTTTGGTGTCCGGTTGCCATAGTCACCATCGCCGGCCGCTATCGCGTAGCAGGCCGGCGATGGCAGCTTAACCCCTAAAAAGCCGCGATCTCTATAGAACGCGGCTTTTAAGGGGTTAATCAGCGGGGACACAGCGATCGGTCCCCGCTGTAGGAGCTGTGACAGCTGCTGAACAAGACAGCAGTGTCACAGCTCCTGTATGTGTCGGGAGGACGGCCGAAACGGCCGTTACTCCCGAGACGTACTATTACGGCATGGAGCGCGAACGATACAGCTGCCATGACGTAATAGTACGTCAAGGAGCGGGAAGGGGTTAACATGGGAATTATAAAAAAAACCTCTATTAGGTCATATTGGGCATCAAGCCCTATACATGCCACCCCCATTTTTTCTGGCATTATGTCACGCAGCAGGTATGAAATACTTATGCGATTTCTCCACTTTAGTGACAACCTACAGGCACCCCCTTCCAGCGACAGAAGCCGTGACCGGCTGTATAAATTAAGGCCTTTGCTAAATTTTCTTAATTCCTCCTTTTTAGGAGCATATACCCCTGAACAAAATTTAGCAGTGGATGAATCACTAATGAATTTCAAAGGGCGTCTCTCATTCCGCCAATTCATACCCTCAAAAAGTGCAAAATACGGGGTAAAGATCTACAAATTATGTGAAAGCACTACTGGCTACACGTGTGCATTTAAGATCTACGAGGGTAAAGACAGTGAATTTAATCCACCATGGTGCCCTCCAAATATTGGTACCACTGGTAAGATTGTGTGGGATTTAATTGGCCCTTTCCTACACAAGGGGTATCATGTGCACACGGACAGTTTTTATACCAGTGTGCCATTGTTTAGCGCCCTTCATTGTGCCAACACCGGAGCCTGTGGCACAATACGCAAGAATCGCAAAGGTTTCCCACGTCAACTTGTGGATCAAAAACTACCAAAGGGGGAGTCATGCACTTTTCAAATTGAGAAGATGCTGGCTTTAAAATTTCGTGACCGCAAGGACGTCTATATGATCAGCACTGTCCATTCAAGTGCAACAGCAACTGTTAGAGAACGTGGGGCCTCTGCAGAGAGACAAAAGCCTGTGTGTGTCATCAACTATAATAAATTCATGGGTGGGGTAGATTTGTGCGACCAGATGTTACAACCTTATCTGGTTAAAAGGAAAACCAGAACGTGGTATAAGAAAGTGGCAATATACCTCATCCAGGTTGCGATGCACAATGCATTTGTCCTGTACAAAAAATCAGCGGGCAGGGCGACATTCTTTGAATTTCAGGAGAAAGTGATTGAAGATCTCCTATTTCAATCTGCAGACCAGAGAGTAGTCCATGAGTCAGAGGATGTACGCCGACTTGTTGAAAAACATTTTTTACACCCCATCCCTTCAACACCTAACCAAAAATACCCCAAAAAACGGTGTCGGGTCTGCAGCAAACGAGGACAGCGAAGTGAGTCACGATATTATTGTTCCGCTTGTCCTTCCAACCCTGGTCTATGCATAAGTCCCTGTTTTGAAATCTATCATACCGTCGCACATTACTAATTTTCTTTTGTGAGCTATAAAAGTTAAAATGCAGGATTTATTTCGGATTTTATTTTTCTGTACACCTCTTTTTTTTTTTTTTAGGGAAGCAGCTTCGCTTTATATTTAGGAGATGCCAAAATTTAGGGTTCTTTTAGAGATTTCTTTTTTTTAATCACTTTTTTTGGGAGGGAGGGAAATATACTTTTCTAGACTGAGTCATTTTGGGATATAACCCAGTTATAGAAAGTGGAATAAGGCCCTGAAATTCATTCAAGATAAAATTGTGCCCTGAAAGCTTTTTATTTCCTTTTCCGTTATGACTATGTCCTGCCATAAATAGCTGTTACTCACTGGGGATACGGCATAATTTTTTCTTTTTATTCTGAGGATTTCAAATAAGCGAGCTGTTCCTTATCAATACACTATGGGCTTTATTACAGTTTTGTTCGGGTTTTTGGTGGACCTCTTACACCCGACAATACTTCTAGAAATAGCGACATTAATTTGGGGAGTAGTGGTCCTTTACTGTATCTATACATACGGTGTGGGACACTGCCCCTTTATATATTCTACAGGTGATTGGTTGTTTTGTGCACATGGCGGTTCCTACCTTGCCGGGCAGGGGCTTGTTATGGTGTACCCCGTCACTTAGCACATTCGTCCCTTATATAGGGATTGATAGAGCTAAAGAGACGTTGTATGACCAGTCACTTTGAATAATAAAGTCATTACAGCCCTACAAATTTTCTTTCATCCTGTGAACATGCTCTAGTTTTCCACATAGCTGGATACATTCTTCCTCCTTTTTTTTGGATATATTGCCTTTTTCCGCCAACAGTTTAATAAATTTTCCCACTCTAACTTACTATATATCAGAGCGGGTTGATATACATAATGTCTATGGACTGACATGATTTGAGGACAGCTGCTTTCTTAGCACGACATAGTCATAGGGTGTAGAAACTGTTAGGGACATATATTTCTCAATCTAGAAAAGTAGAATCCTCCCATTTTCAAGCAAAATGTGTGTCCTGAAAGCCTCCGGGTGCTCCCTTCCTTTTGGGTCCTGCCGTGTGTCCAGGAAACGCATTAGGGCCACAATGGGGATATTTTTGAACACAGGAGAAACAGGGTGATACATTTTCTGGTGCATTTCCTTATTCTCATGTCCTCTGTACAAGAAATCTGACCTTAAAATGACACATTTGTGAAAAAAAGTGAAATAAAATTTTCTTTCCACCTGCTTTGCATTACTTCCTGCGAAAACTGTGGGGTCAAAATACTTAGTACACACCTAGATGAATACCTTAGTTTTCAAAATGGGGTCATTTATTGGGAGTTTCTATCTTTTTGGCAGCTCAGTGCCTCTATAAATGTGTAATGGGACCTGAAACATTTTCAAGCAAAACGTGTGTCCTGAAAGTCTTCGGGTGCTCCCTCCCTTTCGGGCCCTGCCGTGTGTCCAGGCAACGCATTAGGGCCACAATGGGGGAATTTTTGAAAACAGGAGAAACAGGGTGATAGATTTTGGGGTGTGTTTCTTCATTCTCATGGTCACTTTACAAAGAAATCGGTCTTCAAAGTGATACTTTTATATAAAAAGTGTTTTGTTTTTTTATTTCACCTGCTATGCATTAAATTTAGCAAAAAACTGTGGGGTCAAAATACTCAGTAACACAGAGAATAAACAAGACCCCTGATAGTTGGCGGGCACATTAACAATTATACAAAGAAAGGCTGCCTGCAAGCAACCAAGCCCAATTTCCCAACTACCAATTAGTAGTATGAAAAAATAAATAAAAAATGTAAACTTTATTGGGCTACGTATAGCCAGACAGACCACATAAGTTTAAAGTTAAAAATTTCACTACCTAGAGACCGTACTGATGTTATCTTTATAATTTCATATTTAATATTGTTGCAATGTTTTACATCTCACACTGTACTAATACATTTAAGCCTGCACATTTCAATATGATATATATGCCGACACCTCCTAGTTCGGTGCTGGAAGACTCTGCACTGTAACGTAACAGCATAAACCCGGGTCTGACGAATGTCAATGCTGATGCCGAGTGGAAATTGTTGTTGTCGGCGCATGCGCCGACAAACATACTTGGTTAGCGATGTTTTGGGAGAGGACTCTCGTACCAAGTCCCTTATTCATCCCTATACGCATGCGCCGCTCCCTGTCCCTTATTGGTGCACCTTATGCCAGTGATTATTCGCTGGCTCCTCACAGCTGATCTGCCGGCGTGTCTCCATCATTGTTATTGGCTATGTGCCTTCACACACCTCCAGATACGTCATTTGACATGTCTTTATCAGGATCTCCTTCCTGCCGCGCCGCCATTAGCCCCGTGTACCCCTGAGGACGCTACTCAGTAGCGAAACATGTCGGGGGGGCTGTTAGTGGTAAGTATTAAAATCCTGACCGTACCTACTGTTTATTATTAGCTAGTCTAGCAATTTAACTGACTGGGGAACTGAACACTATTCCCAAGTCCTGTACTACTAATGCCTGTGATCATACAGGTAACTCACTTTTCAGTACGGTCTCTAGGTAGTGAAATTTTTAACTTTAAACTTATGTGGTCTGTCTGGCTATACGTAGCCCAATAAAGTTTACATTTTTTATTTATTTATTTTTTCATACTACTAATTGGTAGTTGGTAAATTGGGCTTGGTTGCTTGCAGGCAGCCTTTCTTTGTATAAAATACTCAGTACACCCCTAGATAAATACCTTAAGGGGTCTAGTTTTCTAAATGGGGTCGTTTATGGGGAGTTTCTTTCGTTCTGGTAGTTCAAAACCTCTCCAAATGTACAGTGGGGCCTAAAACATTTTCAAGCAAAATATGAGACCTGAATGCCTCCGGTTGCTCCCTTCCTTTCGGGCCCTGCCATGTGTCCAGGCAACGCATTAGGGTCACAATGGGGGCATTTTTTAAAACAGGAGAAACAGGGTGATAGATTTTGGGGTGTGATTCTTCATTCTCATGGTCGCTTTACAAAGAAATCGGTCTTCAAAGTGATACTTTTATATAAAAAGTGTTTTGTTTTTTTTATTTCACCTGCTATGCATTAAATTTAGCAAAAAACTGTGGGGTCAAAATACTTACAACACCCCTTAATAAATACCTTAAGGGGTGTAGTTTTCAAAATGGGGTCACTTGTGGGGGTTTCCACCATTCTGACACCTATGAGCCTCTGAAAACCTGGCTTGGTGCAGGAAAACAAAATGTACTTCAAAATGTATAAAATTATTACTAAACTTGTAAGTCTTCTAAATTGCTCAAAAAAAAAATTTTTTTTTTCAAAAGTGCTGCCAAAATAGAGTAAAGCGATGGAAATATATATTTAATAAAAAAAATTGTACAGTATGTGTGTACATATGTGACATATTGCAGTTAAAAATAGGGAAAAATGATAATTTTTACAAAATTTCTTCCATTTTTCTATTTTTTAATTAATTTCCGCAAATCGTATCAGTCTACTTTTACCACTAAAATAAAGTACAACATGTGACGAAAAAACAATGTCAGAATTAGGGCAGATACAGACGGACGTTGCGTTTTTGCGCGCGCAAATAACGCAGCGTTTTTCGCGCGCAAAAACCATTTGACAGCTGCGTGTGTCATCCGTGTATGATGCGCGGCTGCGTGATTTTCGCGCAGCCGCCTTCATAGAGATGAGGCTAGTCGACGCCCGTCACTGTCCAAGGTGCTGAAAGAGCTAACTCTTTCAGCACCCTCGACAGTGAATGCCGAACACAATATCGAAAAACCTGTTGAAAAAAAAGAGAAAGTTCGTACTTACCGAGAATTTCCCAGCCGTTGCCTTGGTGACGCGTCCTTGGTGACGCGCCTCTCGACATCGGGCCCCACCTCCCTGGATGACACGCCAGTCCATGTGACCGCTGCAGCCTGTGCTTGGCCTGTGATTGGCTGGAGCTGTCACTTGGACTGAATTGTCATCCCGGGAGGTCAGACTGGAGGAAGAAGCCGGGAGTTATCGGTAAGTCAGAACTTCGTTTTTTTTTCTACAGGTTCATGTATATTGGGATCGGAAGTCACTGTCCATGGTGCTGAAACAGTTTAACTCTTTCAGCACCATGGACAGTGACTATCTCCTGACGTCGCGTACCGATAATTTTTTTGCCGAGTTCGGCCGAACCCGGTGAAGTTCGGTTCGCTTGTCCGGCTTCGCTCATCGCAAAGACACTCCGTTTGGATGTTCGGAAACAGAAAAGCATGTGGTGCTTTTCTGTTTACATTCATCCTTTTGACAGCTGGTGCGCTGTTTCAGTCGGTTCGCACGGAAGTGCTTCCGTGCAACCTGCGTGGTTTTCACGCACCCATTGACTTCAATGGGTGCGTGATGCGCGAAATACGCAGTTATTGAACCTGTCGCGCTTTTTGCGCAGCAGACAAACGCTGCGCAAAAAGCACGGACTGTCTGTACTGCCCCATAGACTTGTATTGGTCCATGCGTGCCGCATGAAAACCACGCGGCCCGCACGGACCGAATACACGCTCGTGTGAATCCCCCCTTACTTGGATATTCAAAACTTTCGCTGAGTTATTCTCTGATAAAGTCAGACATACCAGATTTAACAAATCTGGCTTGGTCATTAAGGTCTTTTCAGGCCCGGTCATTAAAGGGTTAATATATAGCTCAAAAATATATAGCTGAAAAATCTACTTTTGCCCACTCAGGCCACTCTAATGGTTACTTCTAGCGAGTTCCCAACAACGTACCATTGTGGGATTTAGAATTTTTAATTTCCCATACATCTAACCTTAGGCAAACATAGTAAAGAAAAAAAAAAACATTTCATTAGGGAGCCTAAACACAACCCATATACATTGCGTCAGCACGTGGGTTACAGTGATCTCCTTGCTGAAGTTTGATTACTACAATCTTTTTCAGACCCGGTTTGATCATCTGAACGCTGATTGGTTGCTATAGGCACATGCTCCCGCTTCTGGAGTGTGCATGAGGTGAAAGTTCTTTCTATGGCAATTTCAAAGAAAACAAGACATGACTTTATATTTAACCCTGGTTTAATTTATCAGAAACTCTTCTATTTAATGGAAATTCCTGTTCTGTTTAATAGAAACTCCATATAGGGGTTCTCTCTATACACAACCTCTTTTCGAATTAAAGCCACTGGCGGTTAACGGATCGCTGCAGGTCTAGCTTCTGAAACCCCAATGACTAAGGCCCCATGCACACAAACGTAAATTCGGCCCCATTCAGTTCTATTGGCCACGGACACCTTTCCGTATCACTACGGGTGGGTGTCCGTGCCGTAGAACTGTGCCGGGAATTATGGAGCATGTCCGTTTTTCCATGTTTTACGTGTCGTGCTCCCATACTTTGTATGGGAGCACAGCCCAAAAATGCGGGCGGCCGAACGTGCCTGCAATAGCCTGACTATATAATACATGGATGGCCACGACCACCGACACAGCTATTCTTTGCTAGGGGACCCTCAACCCTGGCTGTTAGAGGGGAGTCTAGAGTGGGAAACCATCCTCTATAATGTCCATGTATCCATATGGACAGGGGTTCTCTTATTGAAGATGACCATTCAAGTGTAAAACTCTAAAACTACAAAAATTAGGAGTACTTTATCAGTTCCAGGGTTCTTGAAGAGCAAAGTACTCATGCAAAGCACAGCACGCAGACACCGGAAGTAGAGGACTACTATAGCAGGGCATTCTTTCTGTCACTTGCATAAATGTGTCACCCACAAGTTATATACAGGGGCTGACGACCAATCATACCTTGCTATAATACGAAATACCCGCTTTCCGGTTCTCGCGGCATGACCGAGCCCTCCCTGTTTTTAACCAGGCAACACGACACTCGGCCCCCACACACATAACATGCAAAAATAACAATTTATCGCCGTTTTCACACTCACTGTTTTGCCCGGCGCTCATTGATGACATATCTGCCCTTCCTGGGAAATCTCCATATCGAGCGATGACGGGAGCTACCGGAACTGCCCACAAAGCGCTGTCAGCCATTTTCTCGGAGACAAATCTCACTGCAGCACCAAGAGCGTGCTACATACATATGGGTCCCGTAAAGCAGGGCTCTTACTAAAATATTATTTTATATTCAATAAGTAGCAATTTATGGGATACTACACTGCCGCTAGGGAGTTTAACATGCTGACAGCACATTCTGCGAGTGCTAAATCAGACGCAGGACAACCATTAACAACATCTGTGCCAGCTGTGATACTAAATGAACCCCATTTTTTTATATATATATATATATATATATATATATATATATATATATATATATATATATATATATATATATATATATATATAAAAGCAGCCTCCCTGTACATAGTGCCATACAGCCCCCCATAGATTATGCCATACAGCCCCCTGTAGATTGTGCCATACAGCCCCCTGTAGATTGTGCCATACAGCCCCCTGTAGATTGTGCCATACAGCCCCCTGTAGATTGTTCCATACGGCCTCCCTTGTAAACAGTGCTATGCAGCCCCACTGTAGATAGTGTCACAGCCCCTTTGTAGATCAACACAGCCCCGTGTAGATAGTGCCCCCTCTCCCTTGTAGACAGTGCCGTGCAGCCCCCTTGTATATAGTGCCATACAGCCCCCCACCACCCCCTTGTAGACAGTGTCCCCCAAACAAATAAAACAAAAAAATGATACATAGGCCCTGTTCTTGCAACAAACTGAGCTGTTCCACAATGCCGACAGGATCCTTGTGTAGGCCGGCATGATCCAGTGACGTCATCACGCTGGCCTGCGCAGAGATCTTGTCCTGTAGCCTTGTAAATGGCAGAGAAGGGAGATACCTCCCTGCTCTGCCATAGTGTAGATTGTGCAGATACTATTAAATGTGGTGTTGCTACTGCTGCAGCAGCCATAGCAACTGCTAGCGGCACCACCGGGCATGCCGCGGGCCCCGTAGCAGCCGCTATTGCTGCTACAAAGGTAGTTACGCCACTGATTAAACTCACCCATTACGTATAAAGACCTATATGTGCACATTCAATATTCTAAGCGTACTCAGCCCATTTAGGCTGTGCTCTGTCAGAAGGGTCGAGGACAGTGCCTGTGCAGTAAGCCGCGACAAATCTGCTGGCTAATGTACAGATACGGTGCCAGAACCAAGCTCAGTTCATATATCCAGTGCCAGAGCCATACTCAGTACATATATACAGCACCAGAACAATGCCTCTCAACCGTCCTGCATTCAGCGGGACAGTCCCGGATTTCGGGCGATGTCCCGCTGTCTCGGGTGGCCGGTGGTATGTCCTGGTTTCAACTGTATCTGTGTCCTCAGGACACAGATACAGTTGAATCCAATGCTGAAGCAGGGAAGGGAACCGTGATCTCCCTGCTTCAGCATTCAACTATGGAGTCCCAGGCCTGAGCAGCGCAAGCTCTCTGGCCGGGGACTCCTGCCTTGGAAAAGCCCTTGATGACACTGTCCAAATATGGACAGTAACGTCAGTGGCTCTTCCAGGAGCGGAATCTTTGGTCGGAGCATTGCCGACGCTCTGGCTGGGGATTCCGACATCTTAAAGCCCCTAACATCACTGTCCATATATGGACAGTGATGTCAGGGGCTCTTCCAGAAGCGGAATCCTTGACCTAAGCGTTGCCGACGCTCTGGCCAGGGATTCCGCTCCTGGAGAAGGCCCTGGCGTCACTATCCATATATGGACAGTGATTTCAGGGGCTCCTCCTGGAGAGGAATCCCTGGCCAGATGGTTGCCGACACTCTGGCCGGGGATTCCCCCCCTGGAGAAGCCCCTGTCAACACTAAATATGGACAGTAACGTCAGGGGTTCTTCCTGAAGCTGGGGATTCTGCTGCTAGAGGGAGCCCCTATGGAGCTAGCTACAGGGGGTTAGCGCTATCTACAGAGAGGTCGGCGCTATCTTCAAGGGGGTGCCACTATCTATATGGACACTGGCACTATATGGGCACCATGTACATGGGCACTGCGGCACTTTATATGTGGGCCTTGGCATTTTATATGTGGGTACTGGCACTTAATATGTGGGCACTGTAGTGATATGTAGGCACTGGCACCATCTATGTGGGCACTATCTACATTGGGCACTAGCTACAGGGGCATTGTGGCACTATTGGGTATTATACTGTATGGAGGCAGCTATGGCGGCATTATACTGTATGGGGCAGCTATGGAGGCATTATGCTGTATGGGGACAGCTATGGGGCATTATACTGTATGGGGGCATCTGTGTGGGCATTATACTGTATGGGTGCATCTATGGGGACATTATACTGTATGGGGGCATTATACTGTGTGAGGACAGCTACTTGGAATTATACTGTGTGGGAGGCACTATGTGGTATTATACTGTGTGGGGGGCAGCTATAGTGGCATTATACCTTGGGGAAGCACTATTGACGCATGATACTGTGGGCTGAACCGGTTGTGTATGGGCAGGTTTAGAGGCATGCCTTAAAACAAAAATAATTTGCCGAACGAGGATTTCTTTGCACCCTCTTACTATTTGATAATAGTGCTGCTTTTTTACCAATTTTTGTAAATCTTGACCTACAAGCTCTGCACGTTAAAATCATGTCAACTAATCAGGGTCTTCACCAAGGAACCCATTCACTATTTAACCAATCTGAGTGAGTACTATAGATCGCATCACATTTCCCGAGGCATGATGTCCCACATGAGACCAATAATGATTTTTGTACTCAATATATCCAAATCTCCAAATATGCAATGAACATTTTATTCCTAAATATTGAATTTCTACAAATTAATCTACATACTGTAAGAGGAAAGATGCGCAAAGTATTGAAACCATGCTTAAAACATCATTATCTACACAAGAATATGATGGATTATGTGACTATTTGGATAAATTCCATTCTGGACTAGAAGAAACTAAACGCCAAAAAGGGCAAAGGGACTTAGATGACTATACAAATGGAAATGTATACAATTGGCAATTGGAACAGAAGAACTATCGCTGCTATGTTGGAAAAGATCGGCCACAAAAAAGACGTACAAGAGATGATGGGATTCAAGGTATACAAAGCACTGATGCACCCACAGGAAACACGGAATCAGATTTTTTAGGTCCACCACCGGACGATATACAACCTCACATCACCAATCGAGAACCAGACGCGGAGGCAAGAGGCACTATAGGCAACGCAAACGCCAGGCATGCCAGAGCACCAAAACCATTGATGACCCGGACACAACCCCTCCGCAAGATGGACTCTCATCTAATAAATTAGTGGTAAATATTTCTTCTGTAATATTAACAATGGCACAACAGTCGGTACTCAATAAGGGTTTGTCATTTTTTCCCACTAGCAAAACTGATTGGTTTAATTTAGAACTTGATTTACATAGATTGTACCGTACAATTAAGTTGAAAACTTTGTTCGCAGAGCAGCAACATGTGTCTAAGGTAGAATCTCCTGGTGAACTAAAATTGGGAGATTTTGGCCTTTCTCTTCGGAGCGATTTTGTCCCTCCCTGTAATGTGTCTGCCATTGAACCATTCATAACAGCGGTTAAACTATGTTGAGAACTTGAGAGAAAATACAAAAATGTCGAGGTTTAGACACCAAAATATGACCTTACTAGAGATAGCAGCATTAACAGAAATAAAGAATATCTGTCGCCAAATAAAAAATTTTTTTAAGTAAGTTACTTATTTTTATTATATTTTTTTCATTTTTTTGCTGTATTTGTTTTTTCTGTGTAAAGTATTAAAAATTAAATAATAATTTAACATGTTTTCCTATGTTGGCCACCAGAGGGGGCACTTCACAGAATTACAGCAAGGTGAATCAGTCAAAGCAGCCTGACTTACAGCTGCTGGAAATGTGGGAGGAAGACTCACCCCCTCCCTATTTTTTGCTACAATCCAGGAAAAGGTGTCTTCAAATTGCTAAGCAGTGTCCAGCTCCCATTTTGGGAGTGTTTTTGGCAGAAGCTACAGGACACACCAAAAGGCTAAGAATGATGAAAGTCAAGAGGGAAGACCCTGTGGTGAATGACTTTTCAGTTGACAGATTCACACGGCATGTATTTGACTCGGTTTTTGATGCATTTTATACGCCAAAAAGCTTGATTGATTACATCATTGGGAAAGCGCGCCGTTAGTACATACAACACGATTTTTTACGCAAGCATTTAAAAAAAACACGTTGTGGAAAAAAAGAATTGTCTTGTCAATTCTTTGGCACATAAAGCGCGCCAAATGTTCCTATAGTCAATGGGACTCCTAATTACGCAAAATGCATCAAAAACCACGTGAAAAACACATACAAAAAAGCCTGTATTTTAAAAGGCGCTTCACAAGAAACGTTGTTTTATTTTTAAGCGGCGTGTGAACATGCCCTAAGGGAATTATTTTTCGTTGGCCTGTAGTTTCTATTGCGGTGCAGGGAGAAGACAGAAGTCACTTTAGGTGAGAAGATTTTATTTTTTATATTACTATCTTTATTTTCTTATTTTACAGATTCAGCTCGACCGTTTGGACTACGCCATAGAGAGCGGTGAGCCGCCATATCCTATTATTGCAGCGCTAAGAGAATCGCTAAATCAGTCCCCAGTACGGCTCAGTGCCCAACGAAGGTCTCACGACCGAAACGTTGCACATGTAGTCCCTGGCATATACTAAAAAGAAATAAATCTACATTAAATACTACAAATGTGTGCCGAATACAATTCTTTTGACCTACGTCGTAGATACGTTAGGCTACTTCAATGATCTACGTTTAAAAAAAATAAAAAAAATGGTTAAAGAGGGTTGAGGGTTTTTGCGGGGGAGATTTTATTTGAATAAAAAAATATTTTCTTAGGGTGTATTGAAACAGTGTGGTTTTGCCGCATTTTCACCACGCAGCCGAAAACCGCATTGAAAAAATTGTGCTAACAACGCATGCGCTATTCGATGTGGTTTTCGGCCGCGCAGGAACGAGGCGGCAAAACTGCACTGTGTGAATACACCTTTAGGCCCTGTTCACACTGAGTTTTTTGCAGGCAGAAAAAAAAAATGTGGCTCAGAATTCCATCAGGGATTTTGAAGCCGTTTCTAAATTGCCTGCACTTTTTTTCCGCTGTTTTCGCAGCAGTTTTCGTCCGCACCCATTGAAGCTAATGCAGGAACAAAAACGTCAGGAAAAACACCACCGAAAAGATTTCTCTGGGAGGTCAGAGGCAGAAGCCACAAGAAAGGAAACGCCGCTTTTTTTCCCCCATGAGCAGTCAAAAGCCACCCGGGAAAAAAATGCCTCTGCTTCCCATTGAAATCAATGCGGAGAGGTTTCGGGGGTTTTATGGCGCTGATTCAATGCGACTTCCGCATCAAAATCAGCGCGAACAAGCCCTAGTAAAAAAGCTAGCACTAACACCCCATTATTTTATTTATTTTAAACTCGTTTTATTGAAAAGTTAATTTGTTTCATTACAGTATGAGGTATAAAAGGTAACGGACAACAGCGTCCCAATCATTGCAACAGAGCACTCGCAGGTGCTGAACAAATCACAACAAAATTACCACACTGTAGTAACACCGCTACACAAATGAGGCATAAAATAATAAGGAAAAGAAAAGTCATCAAGTAGATCATATACATCATAAGGTACATACAAGTATATTCATATGCAAGAGGTCTGGGAGATCCACCACTTAGTCAGGCAAAGATATCACATCTACCTTCCCCGTCCCTCCCCCCATCGCTTCCACCGCCATGTCCAGTTCCCCGGAGGAGTACGTTGTATCCGAGTAGCTGCACCACAGGTCTCAGATCTTATGAAATTTGTCAGGCCGAGCGCTGTGTTTAAAAATGATTCGTTCATACGATATAGTAGAATTAACCAGCTGTTTCCAAGTTGCAACCTTAGGAGGACGCCAATCCATCCATCTCATTGATATGCCCTTACGAGCCAAAAATAGTGTCTCCCGCAGAAAGATTCTAGTATGACAGGACCATATGTCTTCATTCAGTATTCCAAATAAACACATCTCTGGGGACCCCATAACAGGAAAGGGCAGCATTAAGTTAAGGAATCCGATGATCTCCGACCAGTAGGACTGAATGTGGGGACACATCCACACCATATGCCAAAAATCAGCTGGAGCATGAAAACATTTCGGACAGGAGGGGTCAGACATGTAGTTCATTTTGAATAAACGCTGAGGCGTGTGATACGCTTGATGGATATAGTACAACTGGATGAGCTTTTTATTGGCTGCAGGAGATACATGCAAGTGAGATTGCAATAACTCTTCAATATTTTCTTCTGTCAGCGATGGGATTATCTGAGACCACCTGGAAACAATTGGCAGCGGAGCCGCATTAGCCTTCTTTTCAAGTAGGTGAGCATAGATAGCAGAGATCAGACCTCTAGGGCCCTGCGACCGGACCACCCCAATGAGAGGATAGGAGGAGATGGGCTGACGCTGTCCTGGAAACTGTGTAGCAAGGAAATGACGCAACTGTAGATATCTGAAGAAGTGTTGTCGTGGAAGTTGAAATTTTTCCTGCATTTGATCAAAAGACAGGAAGATATTATGTTCATACACGTCCCCAATCACTTTTATGCCCACATGAATCCAGTAAGAGGCATCCAGGTATGTTACTAAGGAGTCCAAGATGATATTATGCCACAGAGGAGTCTCCGCGGGAATGTCAGAGGAACTCGAAATAGCCATAGCCACTTTCCAAACTCCTCTCGCCACTCGACAGAAAGGCAGTAAAGAAGTTCCAGGCACTCCCTGATGAAACAACACAGGCCACAAGGAGCTATGCGCAGACAGAATAGTCCAGTAATATGCCTTCAAGGCGCGATGGATGACTGGCTTGAGTCCAGACGCCAAGATATTTAAGTTGGCCAGCCAAATAGTAGAGGTAAATGTCCGGGAGAACGATACCAGCCATCTCTTTTGGTCGTTGTAGTTTCTGTATGGCCAGTTTTGATCTAGACCGTCCCCATATAAAGGAAACGATTTGTGACTCCAGTTGTCTGAAGGACTTTGGTATAGGAGTGAAAACATGCTGCAGGATATAAAGACTCTTTGGAAGTATCACCATTTTAATCAAATTCATTCGTCCCATGACTGACAATGGAAGGGCTGCCCAGATCTTACATTTTTCTCTGAAGATGGTCAATAGAGGATAAACATTGAGGTGTAGAGAAATTGCCGCCTTTCTGGCAATATGTATGCCCAGGTACTTAAAATGGTCAACTACTGCAAGACCTTCTCTCGTGGAGCCCACATGCTGCGAATCCCCTGGCTGTAGAAACAAAATGGTCAACTTTGACCAATTAATGCGAAGTCCTGAGTAATCTCCAAAAGTGTTAATAAGATGCATCATTCTCGGGAGGGAAGACTGCATCTGCGAAACAAAAAGCATAATGTCATCTGCATACAGAGCGATACGGTCCTCACCCGCCGTATGCGAGACCCCCTGCACCCCAGAATCCGATCTGATGAGTAGTGCCAGTGGTTCCATTGCCATAGCAAAGAGCAGGGGTGACAGGGGACATCCTTGTCTCGTTCCCCGTCCAAGTTCAAAGGAGGCAGATGTTAGGCCATTCAACGCTATGGTAGCTTTTGGATGTTTGTATATGATCTGTATCCATGACACAAATGCAGGGCGAAAGCCAAAGCTGGAGAGGACACTAGTTAGCTAAGGCCATTCGATAGAGTCGAGGGCCTTAGCGGCATCCAAGGAGGCCAGGGCCCAGTCGTTGTTGTTCCGCTCACCAATCTGCGCCACCGTCTGGACTCTCCGCAAATTATCGGACGTACTCCTCCCAGGAATGAATCCGGATTGATCGGGATGAATAATATCAGAGATGACTGAGTTCAATCTGAGCGCCAGCACTTCAGTCAGCAATTTGTAATCTGTATTGAGTAGAGAGATAGGCCTATAAGACCCACAATCCAATGGTGATTTATCTGGTTTCAGGAGTACAATGATAGTAGCATCGTAGAACGAAGCCGGTAGGAACCCTTCTTCAAAAGATGCATTTAAAACTTTGAGTAACTGTGGCAGTAGTTGGTCCTGATATTTGGTGTATACTTCCAGAGGAATTCCGTCAGGGCCAGATGATTTGCCCTTTGCCATAGAGGACAGAGCTTCTGTTAATTCAGGTAGAGTAATAGGAGCATCCATAAACTCTGTCTGCGACTCCGTTAGCTTCGGAATGTCCAGTCCCAACAAGTAATCTTTGATATTCTGTGGAGACACCTGCAGTTTAGATTCATAGAGGTCTTTATAGAATTCAGAAAACCGTGCCAGAATTTGCTCATTGTCGTGTACTATGTCACCTGTTGCTGAGTGTATACGTAATATGGCCGGCGAGGCGGAATTACTATGGACAAGATGCGCCAACAGGCTACTGGATTGGTTGCCTAACTCAAAGTATTTCTGATTAGAAAAGAATATGCGACGTTTAGTTTTTTCATGAGGTGAACATATTCCCTTCCTTTCTGTAGCCAATTCTGCTGGTTTAGCGGGGTGGGGTCCTCTATTAGGGTATGTTCACACGGCAGCGTCCGTAACGGCTGAAATTACGGGGATGTTTTCAGGAGGAAACATCCCCGTAATTTCAGCCGTAACGGCATGTGCAGGCGCTTGAACGCCGCGTCCATTACGGACGTAATTGGCGCTGCTTTTCATTGGAGTCAATGAATAACGGCTCCAATTACGCCCCAAGAAGTGACAGGTCACTTCTTTGACGCGGGCATCTATTTTATGCGCCGTCATTTGACAGCGGCGCGTAAATATACGCCTCGTGTGAACAGACAAACGTCAGCCCATTGCTTTCAATGGGCAGATGTTTGTCAACGCTATTGAGGCGCATTTTTCGGACGTAATTCGGGGCAAAAACGCCCGAATTACGTCCGTAATTAGTGTGTGTGAACATACCCTAAATGCGGCTTCCAATGTTGTGCACTCAGTAGCCATCAGCTGTTCCATCCTAGAGGCCTGTCTTTTAAGATAGGAGATCGAGGACTGTAAACACCCTCGTAGATACGCCTTCAGTGCGTCCCATAGGGCTGAATGATTGTCAAAGGGGAGATTTTCTGCAAAGAACACTATCAATTGGTCTGGGATGCGATCCTGTTCCCCAAATACCGTAAGCCAGAATGGATGAATCTTCCTAGGTCCTCTATACAGGTGATGGGGATGTAGGTTGGGTTTCACTAATATAGGTGAGTGATCCGACATTGCTCGGAGCAGATGGGAAATCAACTCCAGCATACTGTAGATTCTGGAATTACTGCACACATAATCAATCCTAGACAGTGAATTTCTCCCAGGTGTGAAACATGTATATTCTTGGCCATTTGGATGACGTTGCCTCCACATGTCCAGTCAACCCATCTCCCCCAAGAATCCAGCCAGAGGAGAAGTCCGAGGCAGATGTCCAGGTACAGCTCCAGGGTAAAATGTGTCGGTGGAAGGGTCTAAAAGGAGGTTGAAGTCTCCCATACAAAGCACACCAGCCGCAGGAAATTGAGATGCAAATTTAGCCGCCTCATATAACACATTCAGGGAAGCTGGAGGAGGAAGATAAAGTCCAATCAGTACAAACTGCTGACCTTCAATCCAAGCATGTATGAAAATTGACCTGCCCTCCTTGTCCGTCTGCACCACATCAGGTTCCCATCTGGGCGATCTATGTACCAAAATGGAAACCCCTCTGGAATATGTACTGTATGTAGAATGGGCCGACCACTGAATCCACATTCTATTTAGGCAATGGGCAGTAGTTTGTATGAGATGTGTCTCTTGAAGGCATATGATCTGCAGACCATGTTGTCGAATAAATGAAAAAGTGAGATTCCTCTTATGGGAGTCTCCCAGACCCCTTACATTTACAGAAAGAACAGATAATGCCATGAAATACTGATATTAAATAACTATCCAGGAAGAGAGCAATAAGAAATATCGTCAATTGAAATAAGCAGTGAAACAGTTAGGTTATGAACAATAACAAATATAGTTGCGCGTTGTTGTATCACAGAAGTGATAGCTGAGGCAAAACGGGGGATCACCTATATATCAGATAGCTAATACAGGTGAACGAAAACAAAGGAAAAAGAGAAATATAGAACCAGCGTTATGATTCCCAACTTCGCGGATAATTGACCGCTAGCGATAGACATTGCATACTATTTCTCAAGAAAAGGAAGGCCAGCTTCCGCCCGCCCAGAATTTAAATCATCCCATGGAGAGGCCACAAGTAAGTAAGACACTGAAAGGCGCCTGTAACTCAATACCAAATATTTCAATACAATACTAATAATCATTAGTTTTACTGAGTGTTCCTTAAATCTTCTCTCAGAACTTACAAAAGACAAACTACTAGTATAATATGAGGTAAAATTAGCATGAGGACACCATCTCAAGGATTAGGCAGGCTTATACTCATCTGGAGATCCAAAACTAAATCCCGCACAGTACGGCAGATAGAACAAAACGTCCACGTTGAACAGTTCCATGCATTGCTGAAAAGTTCAATTCTAACGCCTAGGAGAACGACCCAGTGAAGTCAGCCATTCGTCCGCTTCCAACGGAGTGTTGAAAAAGACCGTCTTGTCTTGATACATAACTCTCAATCGTGCCGGAAACGCCATTGAATAAGAAATTTGAAGATCCCGGAGCCTCTTCTTGACTTGTACAAAGGATGCCCTCGTTTTCTGTAAGGCGGCGGAAAAGTCAGGAAAAAGCAGGATAGTAGTATTCTGGAACCGGATCTCGCCATGTGTACGGGCAGCTTGCAAAATGGCGTCACGATCTCGACTGCTGAGAAGGCTTGCTAGCAGAGGTCTCGGTGGAGCGCCAGGCGGCGGTGGTCTGCCGGGCACGCGGTGCGCCCTTTCAATAGTATAAGACGATGACAGTACAGCATTCTGTAAAGTTTCTTTAAACCAGGCTTCACTAAAGGAACAGGGGTCTCTGCCTTCGCTACGTTCTGGAAGCCCCAGGATCCATATAGTATTGCGGCGCAGATGATTTTCCAGGTCGTCTGCCCGCTGTAGCTATTGATTAGCCACCCTGTCCAACTGAGCCAACTTCATCGTCTGCGGTGCCACTCTATCTTCCAGCCCAGAGATGCGGTCCTCCGTCTCCCTCACCCGGTCCCTTAAATTCTGCAGGTCCTGTCTAAGAAGTCCCACATCAGTCTTTACCTCAGCAATCTTTCCTGTCAAGGAGGATGTGGATAGCTGTATCGCGTCCAGGAGTCTGGACGACACTTGCGCCAGTGTGAGCTCTGGTTCGGGTGCAGGCGAGATGTCGAGCTGTTCACTCTCTGGTGAGGGAGGTGGCAAGGAAGCAGAGGCGCCGGCGCCATCTTGAGGAGCAGCTCAAGCAAAATCCTTCAACTTCTCTGCAGCCATGGATTGCCATGTGCGATTCATAGTACCCTCTCCTTGCCGGCGGTGACGTCTACCGGCTCTGTGAGGAATCTTAGCGGAATATCAGCAGGATAAAGGTAAGGAAATCGGGGCTGGGAACGGAGCTCCTAAATCATGCGACCGGTCCTGTCGGCAGTTGGCCACGCCCCCCCTTAGCACCCATTATTACCCCGGTACCCACCACCACTAGGGGTATCGGGAAGAGCCGGGTACGATGCAGGCTGGCATTATTAGGCTGGGAAGGGCCAAAAACAGTGGCCCTTCCCACCCTGGTAATGCTAGGCTGCAGCTGTTTTATTGTATCTGGCTGGTTATGAAAATGGGGGGAACCCCAGGTTGTTTTTGTCAATTTATTCTTTTTTTTTTTTTAAAACAACGATGTGGGGTCCCCCCCATTTTTGCCTAACACTAAGCCCCGCCTTAGTAATGGACATCGTCAAACGGGACAGCGGCCATTACTAAGGTTGTAATAAAGTATTTTAAAAAACAGACATAAGAAAATAATTTTTTTATTTAAATAAAAGCTCCCCCACACCACCCTCTTTTACCATTTTATAAAAAAAAAAAAAATAGATCATCGAAGTAGTCCAACAAATCTACAACGTAGTCCAAACGGTCCAGCGGAACCTGCAAAACAAAAAAAATAAACATTTGTAATTTGCCGCTGCTTCTTCATTCCTTGCTCCTACTGTGAATCGCCATGTAGTTACAAAATGTATAAAAGATATATATATTTTTAAAAACATTTTTAAAATAAATTCATGAAATTGCTATAAAAAATCCATATTTATTTAATTAATATTTTTTACTTTCTTTTTACCTAGTAATTTATGTATACACATTAAGAATCTTATTCCTCTACATGCATTTATTCATCTATTGGTCTATGAATTTATTTATTTATATATTTATTTATGTATATAGATCATTTTCCTCTATATTTTTTTTTACCCATTAAAATTTGCACTTTATGGTCATTTTGTTCTTATATAGACTACTTTCATTTTTTATTATTTTACTTTCGACTACTCTTCTTTTTAATATCCAAAAGACAACCTCCCAATGTATTTTTTTTTTAAATCTCATCTAATATCCTTAGCCCCCTACCAATCCCCTCATTCACCACCCAGACTGCTCTCCCCATGCCCTTTCCCTTTCTCACCAACTCCTCCTTGCATATACACAATTTATCCTTATAACTAACGCGGCTACTGGCCTCCTGCATTCTGGCGTCGGCTGCAACCCTGTGACGTGGCTGAAGCCAACATTGGGCAGTCACATGCGCAGCCCCAAAGCGTCAGCCTGTTGCCTAACAACCAGGCAAACTGTATTGATTCAACGGGAGGAGGTTCAGCACCAAACAGCTGACCTCCAGACTCGCTCCACTACCATCACCACCGAGCAGCATATCCTCACTGTCCACAGGGACAGGGGATCTCCCCCTCCCCAAATAAACACCCACCCCTTGTAAATCTACACCACTGATCAGCCAAGGCTCTCACATAAGAGCCACTATAATTCTCATTACTCCCCCACCCCCCCTCGTCCCTCCCCCTCCTTATCTCTCCCTTTTCGTGCATAAATTATCAGCCCACATAAACTTAACCACGCCCATATGGCTTATTTAAGCACACAAGTTAGCTACACCATAAACTTCATTGTCTCGTGATTACTTGATAAAGGGGTTGTTTCCCCGATATGCGTTTTACCTCAAGAGCCTTTCTCTTGTTTATGTACATTTTATTATGATCTATTGTTTCAGACAATAAATTATATTTTTCCCGAAAACGTGTTGGACTCATGGAAGTATTGCGCATGGATGGTGTCTCTTTTTCACAGTGGATCCCACCTGGTTTACATTGTTTTTATCTACCTGCAGTCACTCCCCAGCGAGGTTGGCAACTGACGCTCTAGGGATTACTGCACAGGCAGCATCCTTCCTAACCAACTGGCTCCGCAATAGGGTTGTGCCAATCCATGTACAACCCCTAAAGGTGAGCCTCCTTTTACTATACCTAACAGAGAAAGCCATTGCTAATCTGACATACTCACCCTATTTGTTCTCTCTGTTCTCAACCAACCTTTATATATACACGTTAAGAGAGAACAAAACGATTACAATTAAACCGGTGGATAAGGGGGGCGCGGTTGTGATAATGGACACTAAAGATTACATAAACTATGCGACAACTACAAGACCCACAGGTTTATGGTACAGTGGCGATAGACCCTAAGTTCAGTATAGGGAGACATATTGACGGAATACTTGATAGAGCATTCCAAGGCAACATTATTGATGAAAGCCTAAATATTTTTTTACATGTAGAACACCCTGTCACACCAATTTTATATGTACTCCTGAAGATACACAAATCTCTGGAAAAGCCACCAGGGAGACTGATTGTGTCCAGTATTGAGTCTATTGTGGGTAATATATCCATCTTTTTAGATATTACCCAAGTATGCCATTGAGATTCCCTCGTATATACGAGACGCCTGTGATTTCTTGTCCAAAATCCAGGATGTTCAGATTCCGGGGACGGAATCAATTGATCATAGGAGGGGGTTTGTCCTCGGTCTTTAAAGCTCTATCAAAAAGTGATTATACATCTGAAGGCATTGAATTTGTACTCTCATTATTGGAGTAAGTTTTGAGGCAGAATTACTTTATGTTTCAGGACCAATTTTACATTCAACGGAGAGGGACCGCTATGGGTGCTAATGTAGCACCAACCTATGCCAATATATAAATAGCAACATTAAAGGAGGAGTCTAACTATGTATCCCACCACTGCAGACATGTTCTGAGGTGGTGGAGATACATAGATGACATCTTCTTCATTTGCCTAAGCACTGCTGAGAAACTAGATTTGTTGCATAAATTTGTAAATAGCATAGATATGGATGTACAGTTCACACTGGTACCATCAGTCACATGTATTCAATTTTTGGACACTACAGTAACCAAGTTAGACATTAAATTAACAACGGATATTCATACAAAGTCTAAAGAAATAACTTGCTGAAGTTCGAAAGTTGCCATCTGAGGCGCCTGGTGAGGGCACTCCCTTACAGACAATTGCTGAGAGTGAGACGTATAGTTGCCACAGAAGAGAAAAACAAAATTAGACTGAATGAAATGAGCAAGATATTTATCTTTATCTTTTTTTTAGCCAGCGAAGACATAGCGAAAATTATCTGCAAACATTGGGCAATATTAAATAGTAACTTTAGACGTGTTCCGGAATTTCATTTACCACCTTTGATGTCATACAAACGTTCCAAGAATTTAAAGGATAAACTTGTGAAAGCAGATGTGGGTTCAGCGAGAAAGCTGATACAGACATTTTTAGGGACAAGAAAATTGGGATGCTTCACGTGTCTCAATTGCGTAAATTGCACTTATATGATAAAAGGGGAGACGTTCGCTCACCCATTAACTGTAAAAGAATTTTAGATTAAACATTATTTGACTTGTTCATCAGAATATGTTATCTATTTGTTAAAATGTCCATGCAATCTCTTTTATGTAGGAGGTACCACTTTGGATTGCAAAACACGGATAAACAATCACATATTTACAATCCGTAATAAGAGACTAGATCTACCGTTCTCAAAACACTTTGTAGAAGCGAATCATACGGAAAGAGACTTGTGATTTAAGATCATAGACCATATCGCCAAACCAAGACGGGGAGGTGACAGAGTTTTGTTACTTAACAAACGTGAGCTAGATTGGATATGTGGGTTAAGCACACTACGTCCTTACGGTCTTAACGTTGATTTCAAGTTGAAGGGCATCGGGTAGGGGGTAATTAGCCCATTGCCTTGTTGGTTTTCTCTCTATAACTGACTTAGAACGATTTAGACTTAATGTATACATTTAATTAGATCTTTACTCTTTTTCTTTTGTCTGTTTATTGCAGATCGGAATATGACCCAATTGGAGCACTAAAATTAATATAGGGACTATCTACCAGAATAGTATAGAAGCTCTGTGAGTCTGGAGGCTGCTCTTGTCACAGCAAACCAGCAGTCTCCACCATATACAGAGGAAAGGACTACAACTCCCACACAAACAAGAGGACTTGTGATCAGGATCCAGGCTAGTGTGGGAATTGTATAGATATTAGTCAGTCCCTAGTGCACACAAAAATAAAGTGACACTAGTGGATACAGTCCTGAGATTCTAACTCTGGTCAGAATTGTATTATTTTTTTTTGAACAATAATTTTTTTAGTAATTTTCATATAATTACAATTACACATATGTCGTTCCAACATAAGCTTTAAAAAGAGAGAGAGAGAGAAGAAAAAAAAAAAAGAGGAAGAGAATAGATAATCATGAAATCATAATCAATCTGTTAAGGATCTGCCAGGCACAGCTTCTGTATCCACGCCCATAGGTAATCAGTCTGCACCTGCTTCTATGTCTGTGAGACTGACTCCATCTTCCACCACTCAGGATGGCAGGCTTAGGAGTGGGAGAGCCTATCCCAGTCTGGCCAGACGGAGCTAGCTCCCGCCCTCTGTCTATTTATACCTGCCTTTCCTGTTTCTCCTTGCTTGTGAATCTTCTCTGTTGGTTTCCTGGCCCTGCTGCAGCTTCTGTACTATTTGACCCTACTTCATATGACCCTGGCTTACTGACTACTCTTCTGCTCTGCGTTTGGTACCTCGTACACTCCTGGTTTGACTCGGCTTGTTCACTACTCTCCTCCTCTGCGTTTGGCACCTCGTACTCTCCTGGTTTGACTCGGCTCGTTTACTTCTCTTGTTGCTCACGGTGTTGCCGTGGGCAACAGCCCCGTTTCCCTTTGTTCTGTGTTTCCTTGTCTGGTTGTCTGTCGTGCACTTACTGAGTGTAGGGACCGTCGCCCAGTTGTACCCCGTCGCCTAGGGCGGGTCTTTGCAAGTAGGCAGGGACTGAGTGGCGGATAGATTAGGGCTCACTTGTCTGTTTCCCTATCCTTGTCATTACATATTCACAAGCCCATATACCTACTCTACCCTGGTCCCTCACACCACTATGGACCCCCTTGAGACCCTGGTTCAGCAAATGCAGGGTCTCTCCCTACAGGTCCAGGCCCTGGCTCAGAGGGTCAACCAGCCTGATGCTACCATGGTAGTGCCCCTCACCTCACCTCTTGAACCCCACCTCAAGTTGCCTGACCGGTTCTCAGGGGACCGGAAGACTTTTCTCTCCTTTCGGGAGAGTTGTAGGCTCTATTTTCGTTTAAAGACCCACTCCTCAGGTTCTGAGAGCCAGTGGGTGGGTATAATTATGTCCCGGCTCCAGGAAGGGCCCCAAGAATGGGCCTTCTCCTTGGCTCCTGACGCCCCTGAACTTTCTTCCGTTGATCTTTTCTTTTCTGCTCTCCGACTCATTTATGACTAGACTGACAGGACTGCCTTTGCCGAGAGTCAGCTGGTGACCTTACGTCAGGGTAAGAGACCTGTTGAGGAGTATTGCTCTGACTTTAGGAAGTGGTGCGTAGCTTCTCGGTGGAATGACCCTGCCTTAAGGTGCCAGTTTAGGTTGGGTCTGTCGAACGCCCTGAAAGACCTGCTAGTTAGCTATCCCTCTTCTGACTCCCTAGACCAGGTTATGGCTTTAGCGGTACGACTTGACCGATGTCTCAGGGAACGACAAAGTGAACGTTTATGTGTTTTCTCCTCTGACTCCCCCATGATGCCTCCCGAGGTTCCGTTGCTTCGTTCTTCCACGGAAGACTCGGAGGTACCCATGCAACTCGGGGCCTCCGTGTCCCCCCAACAACGTAGAGAGTTCCGCAGGAAGAATGGTCTCTGCTTCTATTGTGGGGATGACATGCATCAAGTGAACACCTGTCCTAGGCGTAAGAATAAGCAGCCGGAAAACTTCCGGCTCCTAAGTGATCATCGGGGAGGTCACTTGGGCGCACAGGTATTTCCCGTAAATATGAAACGTAATAAAATCTTGCTTCCCTTTCAGGTCTCTTTTGATGGTAGGTCTGCTACCGGCAGTGCCTTCGTGGATTCAGGGTCCTCTACTAATATCATGTCTGTGGAATAAACCTGTCCCGGTAGTGGGTATCAACTCCACTCCTCTTGCTAATGGTTATTTTACACAGCATACCCCTGTTTTTGAACTCCTTGTTGGCTCCATGCATTTGGAGCAGTGCTCTGTACTGTTGATGCAGGGATTATCGTCCGATTTGGTTTTAGGCCTTCCCTGGTTGCAGTTGCATAATCCCACGTTTGACTGGAAAACTGGGGATCTTACCAAATGGGGTAATGAATGCTTGACGTCATGTTTTTCTGTTAATTCTATTTCTCCCCCTGAGGAGGTGAACACGCTACCTGAGTTTGTTCAGGACTTCGCTGATGTTTTCTCTAAGGAGGCCTCCGAAGTGTTACCTCCTCATAGAGAATACGATTGCGCTATCGATTTGGTACCAGGAGCTAAGATCCCTAACGGTGGGATATTTAATCTCTCTTGTCCCGAACGTGAAGCCATGAGAGAGTATATCCAGGAATGCCTGGCCAAGGGTTACATTCGTCCCTCTACTTCTCCGGTAGGTGCTGGCTTCTTCTTCGTAGGGAAGAAGGATGGTGGTCTTAGGCCATGCATTGACTACCGTAACTTGAATAAGGTCACTGTGAGGAACCAGTATCCCCTTCCTTTGATTCCTGATCTCTTTAATCAGGTTCAGGGGGCCCAATGGTTCTCTAAGTTTGATCTATGGGGGCGTATAACCTTATCCGCATCAAAGAGGGGGATGAGTGGAAGACTGCGTTTAACACGACCGAAGGTCATTTCGAATACCTCGTCATGCCCTTTGGGTTGTGTAATACTCCCGCGGTCTTCGAGAATTTCATAAATGAGATTTTAAGAGATTACCTGGGGGTATTTCTTGTAGTGTACCTTGATGACATACTGGTGTTTTCCAAGGACTGGTCCTCCCACATTGAGCATGTCAGGAAGGTGCTCCAGGTCCTTCGGGAAAACAAACTGTTTGCGAAGACCGAAAAATGTGTGTTTGGGGTGCAGGAGATACCATTTTTGGGTCAAATCCTCACTCCTCATGAATTCCGCATGGACCCCGCCAAGGTCCAGGCTGTGGCGGAATGGGTCCAACCTGCCTCCCTGAAGGCGTTACAGTGCTTCTTGGGGTTCGCTAATTATTACAGGAGATTTATTGCTAACTTCTCGGTCATCGCTAAGCCTCTTACGGACCTCACTCACAAGGGTGCTGATCTCCTCCACTGGCCTCCTGAGGCTGTCCAGGCATTTGAGGCCCTTAAGAAGTGCTTTATTTCGGCCCCGGTGTTGGTTCAGCCCAACCAAATGGAGCCATTTATCGTGGAGGTTGACGCGTACGAGGTGGGAGTGGGGGCTGTCTTGTCCCAGGGTACCAGGTCCCTCACCCATCTCCGTCCCTGTGCCTACTTCTCCAGGAAGTTTTCGCCCACTGAGAGTAACTATGATATTGGCAACCGCGAACTCTTAGCCATTAAATGCGCATTTAAAGAGTGGCGCCACTTCCTGGAGGGGGCTAGGCACCAGGTAACGGTCCTTACCGACCACAAGAATCTGGTTTTCCTAGAATCGGCCCGGAGGCTAAACCCGAGACAAGCTCAATGGGCGTTATTTTTTACCAGATTCAACTTTTTGGTTACCTATAGGGCTGGGTCTAAAAATATTAAGGCCGATGCACTGTCGCGTAGCTTCATGGCCAGCCCTCCTTCGGAGGAAGATCCTGCTTGTATTTTGCCTCCAGGTATAATCATTTCCTCTATTGATTCTGAGTTAGTCTCTGAAATTGCTGCTGATCAAGGTTCAGCTCCCGGGAACCTTCCTGGGAACAAGCTGTTTGTTCCCCTGCAATTCCGGCTAAGGGTACATAGGGAAAATCATGACTCCGCACTATCTGGTCATCCAGGCACCCTGGGTACCAAGCACCTCATTGCCAGAAACTATTGGTGGCCTGGGTTGCCTAAAGACGTTAAGGCCTACGTCGCCGCTTGTGAGGTTTGTGCTAGGTCCAAGACTCCCAGGTCCCGACCAGCGGGCTTACTACGTTCTTTGCCCATTCCCCAGAGACCTTGGACCCATATCTCCATGGATTTTATCACCGATTTGCCTCCATCTCAAGGCAAGTCGGTGGTGTGGGTGGTAGTAGACCGCTTCAGTAAGATGTGCCACTTTGTGCCCCTCAAGAAACTACCCAACGCCAAGACGTTAGCTACCTTGTTTGTCAAACACATCCTGCGTCTCCATGGGGTCCCTCTCAATATTGTTTCTGACAGAGGGGTACAATTTGTTTCTTTGTTTTGGAGAACTTTCTGTAAAAAGTTGGAGATTGATCTGTCCTTCTCCTCTGCCTTCCATCCTGAAACTAATGGCCAAACTGAGAGGACTAATCAATCTCTAGAACAATATTTAAGGTGTTTTATCTCTGACTGTCAATATGATTGGGTCTCATTCATTCCCCTCGCCGAATTTTCCCTTAATAACCGGGTCAGTAACTCGTCAGGGGTCTCCCCCTTTTTCTGTAATTTTGGGTTTAATCCACGGTTCTCCTCCGTTTCACCTGGTAGTTCCAACAATCCCGAGGTAGAGGTCGTTCATCGGGAACTGTGCACAGTCTGGGCCCAGGTTCAGAAGAACCTAGAGGCGTCCCAGAGCGTACAAAAAACTCAGGCTGATAGAAGACGTTCTGCTAACCCCTTGTTTATGGTCGGGGATCTGGTGTGGTTATCGTCTAGGAACTTGCGCCTTAAGGTCCCGTCCAAGAAGTTTGCTCCCCGGTTTATTGGGCCGTATAAGGTCATTGAAGTCCTCAATCCTGTCTCCTTCCGACTGGACGACGTGTTTCATGCCTCCCTCCTTAAACGCTGCTCCCCGTCCTTGGCTCCCTCGAGGAAACCTCCTGTTCCCGTTCTCACCCCTGAGGGGGTGGAGTTCGAGGTGGCCAAGATTGTGGACAGCAAGATGGTCCAAGGCTCCCTCCAGTACCTGGTATATTGGAGAGGATACGGGCCTGAGGAGAGGACTTGGGTACCCGCCCGGGATGTTCACGCTGGGGTATTGGTCAGGAAGTTCCAACTTCGTTTCCCCAATAAACCAGGTCCACTTAGAAAGGGTCCGGTGGCCCCTCATAAAAGGGGGGGGGGTACTGTAAAGGATCTGCCAGGCACAACTTCTGTGTTTACTCCCATAGGTAATCAGTCTGCACCTGAGTCTATGTCTCTGAGACTGACACCATCTTCCACCACTCAGGATGGCAGGCTTAGGAGTGGGAGAGCCTATCGCAGCCTGGCCAGACGGAGCTAGCTCCCGCCCTCTGTCTATTTATACCTGCCTTTCCTGTTCCTCCTTTGCTTGTGATTCTTCTCGTGTGGTTTCCTGGCCCAGCTACAGCTTCTAACTATTTGATCCTGCTCCATACTGACCCTGGCTTACTGACTACTCTCCTGCTCTGCGTTTGGTACCTCGTGCACTCCTGGTTTGACTCGGCTCGTTCACCACTCTTGTTGCTCACGGTGTTGCCGTGGGCAACTGCCCCTTTCCCTTTGTGTTCCCTTGTCTGTTTGTCTCGTGCACTTACTGAGCGTAGGGACCGCCGCCCAGTTGTACCCCGTCGCCTAGGGCGGGTCGTTGCAAGTAGGCAGGGACAGAGTGGCGGGTAGATTAGGGCTCACTTGTCCGTTTCCCTACCCCCGTCATTACAAAAGGAGTGCAATAATTTTGGATACATTGAGTTGCAGTGGCACTGCTTTTGCGCCCCTCGTAAGAGATCACTGAAGTCCTCTGGGAAGATAAATGTGTGTACAGTGCGTTTATATATATTGTGTGACACATCTGTCCCAAACATGTGTGAGACGTCCCCATTCATTTGGAGACGATTGACAAGTTTGGACAAATTGTGACTCTGAGGGTTATGCCTCCCTCATAAATAAGAAGACTCCTATCTGTTAAATTTGTAAATATGCGAGATCTTCAAGTCCTTCTCAATGAATTAGAATATCATTAAAAAGTAAATTTATTTCAGTAATTCAAATAAAAAAGTGAAACTAATAGATTATATAGATTCATTACATACAGATTGATCTATTTCCAGCATTTTTTACTCTTAATGTTGAAGATTATGGCTAACAGTTAATGAAAACCAAACCTGGGCTTCCATAACACCTCAGCAGTGCCACAGGCTGTCACGTAGGGTTTGTGGACCCACTGGGCCGTACCGCCTTGGCGGTATGGCAGCTTGCCAACAGGGTGCAGGTTAAAGATTACAGTTCATATACGGTACCTGTGGCAGCTCGGACAGTAGCAAGGCAGGCTCGGCTGGGACTAGGCAGCAGGCAGACGTCAGGCGTGGTGAAGCAGGACAGGTGTGGTATACAGCACAGCATGACTCTGGCTCAGCACGGCACACGACCAGGATAGCACGGGATAAAGGGAACAGGAACACACTAGGAGACCATCGCATAGACAAACTTAGGGTATGACAACAACGCTCAGGCATAGAAGCAAGGGGCTAAACCCCTCTTATAGTCCAGGGCACTCATGGGCTGATACTTCATTAAAGTCCGAGCACCCTACGGGATCCGGCCGAGGTGAGTGGAAGTGAGCGCTGGCGTCTCCTGAGGAGGAGACTGGGGCCAGCGCTCGCCGACCCATGGCTGCGGCCGTCAGGGGGAGAGTGAACCTGATGGCCCGCAGCCACGGACATGACACAGGTTGATGGCCTCCATGCCACGCCGCATTGATGCAGTAATTCATGCAAAAGGAGCCCCAATCAAGTATTGAGTGCATATACTGTACATACTTTTCAGTAGGCCAACATTTCGGAATTAAGAATCATTTTTGAAATTGGGCTTATATAATATTACAATTTTCTGAGAGACAAAATTTTGGGTTTTCAGTAACTATTAGTCATAATCATCAACGTTAATCATCAACTAAATAGATCACTCTGTGTGTAATGTATCTATATAATATGAGTTTCACTTTTTGAATTGAATTACTGAAATAAATTAACGTTTTGATTATATTGTCATTTATTGAGGACTAGTGTATGTGTGTGTGTGTGTGTGTGTATATATATATATATATATATATATATATATATATATATATATATATATATAATATGCACTCTCAAACATTGAAATTGAAGATACCGAGAGGGAAAAGTTTTGGAATTGTGTAAATCATAGGATCGATGGACATGTTAATTATATGAAAATGATAAAAAAAAAAAAAAGTGGAAACAAAATATTCCAAACATCTTAATTTATTCAGTATAGAGTATGAGTGCCATGTGCAGAATTACACGCACTTACACGCCCTGGCATGCTATCAATGAGGTTGTTAATGGTTGTCTGAGGAATGTTATGACACGCTGAATGCACTTGGGCACGCAAATCATCAACATTTGCTGCTAACAGCTCCCTTTGCAATTGCCGACCAGTGACGCCCCAGATGTGCTTGATGGGAGACAGGTTCGGAGTCGCTGCAGGCCATAGTAGCACGTTTAGGCCACGCAGGCTGCTTACAGTAGCACGAGCAACATGTGGCCTGGCGTTGCCCTGTTGAAAAAACGGCTTCTGGGACACTTTGGAGAAATGGCCGTACCACGACCAAATCAATGTAATGCTGAGCTGTTAGTGTACCTGAAATATAGGCTAGAGGGGTCTGGCTACAATATAGTATGCCACCCCACACCATAATCCTAGGAGTAGGACCAATATAACGTTCCCTTGTGAAGGCCTCTTTATGGCGTTGCCCACGTGGTCTACAGACCATTCTCCGGCTATAATTGCATCCGAGACAAAAGCGAGACTTATTGCTGAGGATAAACCTCCATTCTAGCCTCCATTGCCGTCTTGCTGTGCACCATGATAGCCTTTGAGAGCAGTCAATGAAATACCTGTAGCTGGATGTGTGGTTCATAGCCCAATGTCGTGCAAACGCCTTCTGATAGTTTGTGTCGAAACAGGTTGCCGCCCTAGACTTGGGATGTGATGTCCAATTTCACTTGCAGTACAGAATGGATCACTACGTGCCATTTTTCCATCATACGATCCGTCAATGCAGAGGTGCGCCTCCGCGCAACTCTTGCTGTCATTCCCGTTTGTTGTTGTTCTCCCAACCTCCGGGACACGCAACGTTGAACAGAGCTGACATCTTGGACCTAGGCGCCTAGCAATTTTGGCGGAGTAATAACCAAAGGTCTCTCAGTTCAAGGATTCTGTCCCTCTCAGTTTGCGACAAGTGGCGATAACTGCCACTCTAACTAAGTGGAGGCATCGCTCAATAATTCCACACCACTTTGCTTTCAATCTGGCTTTTATGCTCCTCCCGCATGCCATAGATTGGAGCTTGGTGCTTGGAAATTTGATAATTTTCAGATCCATAAGGCCTTATACAAACTTATTTTACGTCTGTGTGCTGTCCGTTTAAATAACTGACAGCACATGGATCCACAAATGCGTGATTTTTCACGCAGCGAATATCCGTTGCGTGAAACTCACTGCATGTCCTATTTTAGTCCATTTTTGCGAACCATTGAAGTTTATGGGTGAGTGAAAAACACGGACAGCACACGGAAGACATCTGTGTGCTGTCCGTGTTTCATGCACCAGTTGCTAAAGAAATGATGAGAAAAAAATAAATAAATCAGGAACATTAATGCCACACAGAAAGCACACTTATGCCACACGGAACTGAAATGCATGAAATACGCTCTTTTTTTTGCGGATGCAAAATGGACACGATCGTCTGAATAAGGCTTAATAGCCAATCCCTAGAACTAATCTACAATCACAAAAACTAATAAGGTGTGTTTTGTTGCATGATATTTATATGGAACTACACTGTGTTCCAAATTATTATGCACATTGGATTTAAGTGTAATAAACATTTAATTATTAGTTTTTCAATTAAACTCATGGATGGTATTGTGTCTTAGGGCTCTTTGGATCATTGTAATCAATCTCAGACACCTGTGATAATTAGTTTGCCAGCTGTGCCCAATCAAAGGAAAACTACTTAAGAAGGACGTTCCACATTATTAAGCAGGCCACAGGTTTCAAGCAATATGGGAAAGAAAAAGGATCTCTCTGCTGCCGAAAAGCGTGAAATAGTGCAATATCTTGGACAAGGTATGAAAACATTGGATATTTCAAGAAAACTTACGCTTGATCATCGTACTGTGAAAAGATTTGTGGCTGATTCAGAGCACATTCGGGTTCGTTCAGATAAAGGCATAATGAGGAAGGTTTCTGCCAGACAAATTAATAGGATTAGGAGAGCAGCTGCTAAAATGCCATTGCAAAGCAGGTATTTGAAGCCGCTGGTGCCTCTGGAGTCCCGCGAACCTCAAGGTGTAGGATCCTCCAGAGTTTTGCAAGTGTGCATAAAGCTATTATTCGGCCACCCCTAAACAATGCTCACAAGCAGAAACGGTTGCAGTGGGCTCAGAAATACATGAAGACTAATGTTGTTTACTGATGAGTGCCGTGCAACCCTGGATGGTCCAGATGGATGGAGTAGTGGATGGTTGGTGAATGGCCACCATGTCCCAACAAGGCTGCGACGTCAGCAAAGAGGTGGCAGAGTCATGTTTTGGGCTGGAATCATGGGGAGAGAGCTGGTAGTCCGCTTTAGGGTCCCTGACGGTGTGAAAATGACTTCTGCAAAGTACATAGAGCTTATGACTGACCACTTTCTTCCGTGGTACAAAAAGAAGAACCGTGCCTTCCGTAGCAAAATTATCTTCATGCATGACAATTCACCATCTCATGCTGCAAAGAATACCACTGTGTCATTGGCTGCTATGGGCATAAAAGGAGAGAAAGTCATGGTGTGGCCCCCATGTTCCCCTGACCTCAACCCTATTGAGAACCTTTGCATCCTCAAGCAAAATATCTATGAGGGTGGGAGGCAGTTCACATCAAAACAGAAGCTCTGGGAGGATATTCTGACATCCTGCAAAGATAATCAAGCAGAAACTGTCCAAATACTCACACAATCAATGGATGCAAGAATTGTGAAGGTGATATCAAAGAAGGGTTCCTATGTTAACATGTAACTTGGCCTGTTAAGTTTATTTTTTGGATTGAAAGAGCTTTTGATTTCTGTAAATATGACCTCCTGATGCTGCAAATTCAACAAATGACCATTTTAGTTCTCTTTACAACCTTTAAAATGTTTTGATCTCTGTTGTGCATAATAATTTGAAACAGTGCATTTTGAGTTTTTTACTTCTAAAAAAAAAAATCTGTTATCATTAGAATTGTTCAATAAAATTAGAATTATACTCCAACGGTTGATGGCTTGAAGATAATACTGACTGTCATTTGCATCGACTATTTAGGAAAATGAGCGAAAAATAACATTTGTATAATAATTTGGAACGCGGTGTATATAATATATAAGTTTCACTTTTTGTATTGAATTACTGAAATAAATTAACTTTTTGATGATATTCTAATTCATTGAGAAGGACTAGTGTGTGTGTGTGTATGTATATATATATATATATATATATATATATATATATATATATATATATCCATATATACATATTATTAACCCCTTAGTGACCACCAATATGCCTTTTCACGGTGGTCACTAAGGGGCCTTAGGCTAGGCCGTTGCCTTTTCACGGCGGCCCAGTCTAAGCCCTGCACGGGTGATCCTTGCAGGCTGAGGCCGGGGCTCGGCTGTCTAATGACAGTCGGGCTCCTGCTCCAACAACCGCGATCGAAATTTACTTGGATTGCGGCCGTTTAACCCGTTAAATGCCGCGGTCAACAGTGACCGCTGCATTTAACTTGTTTACACAGGGAGGGAGCTCCCTCTCTCAACCATCGGTGGCCCGCAAATGCAATCGCAGGCCTCCGATAGGGTGCCATGGCAGCCGGGGGCCTGATAAAAGCCCCAGGTCTGCCCTGGGCATATAACTATTAGGACAGGCAATAATGCTCTGGTATACTAAGTATACCAAAGCATTATATCAGCGCTCTAAAGATCGCACAGTAAAGTCCCCTAGTGGGACTAAAAAAATAAGTAATAAATGTGAAATAAAGATTATTAATAAAAATTACAGTAAAAAAAACAAAAAAAAATGTTTCCCCATAAAAAGTGGTTTTATTTAGTAAAAGTGTAAAAAAATAAATAAAAGTACACATATATGGTATCGCCGTGGCTGTAATGAATCAAACAATAACGTTAATATGTAATTTAAAGTGCAAGGTGAACACAGTAAAAAATAACGCAAAAAAACAATTTTCTATTGCCCCCCAAAAAAAGTCATAATAAAAGTTAATCAATAAGTCTGATTTACCCCAAAACAGTACCAATCAAAACTACGTCTCGTCCCGCAAAAAACAAGCCCTCCTATCACTACATTTCTTTGGGCGTATTTCGCGCATCATGCACCCATTGAAGTCAATGGGTGCGTGAAGATCAGGCGCACCACACGGAAGCACTTCCATGGGACGCGCGTGATTCGCGCAACAGCTGTCAAACTATGAATGTAAACAGAAAAGCACTACGTGCTTTTCTGTTTACAAACATCCAAACGGAGTGTCATAATGATGGCGGCTGCGCAAAAATCACGCAGCTGCGCATCATACGGGGCTGACACACAGAGCTGTTAAGTGCCTTTTGCAAAACGCCGCGTTTATTGCGTGCGCCATACGCACACGCTGGTGTGAATCCGGCCTGAAGCTGAGTGCAGCATGTAATGGGGAGGGCTGCACAAACTCTGGGGCACTTTACATTTTTTTTCTACCTTCCTCCGTTATTTAGATATTGGTGCCGTTATATTTGGCGCCTGATATTTAAATAACCCCCTGAAATGTCAATGGGGTGTGAACTGGCAAGGGGGCGTGTTACTATGGCTGTGACACTGTCCAATCAGGTATGGACAGTTACAGCGAGAGGAGAGAGTGTGCGTGAGCGCGCGCGCACGCTCTCACTCTTCAGCTTTCAAGATCTTTCTGCCGAAGACTTTCTGCCGAACTGGCAAGGGGGCGTGTAACTGCTACGGACAGTGTAAGAACAGTGGAGAGGAGAGCGCGCATGAGCGCTCTCCTCTCTTCAGCTCTTGCAAGAGATTAGTCTTGTATATTGTCTGCCGAACTGGCAAGGGGCGTGTCGCTGCTAAGGACAGTGTAAGAGCTGGGGAGCGCTTGCACTGTCCGTAGCAGAGACACGCCCCCTTGCCAGCTCGGCAGACGATGTACAAAACTGATCTGTTGCAAGAGCTGAAGAGATGAGAGCGCGCATGCGCACTCCCCTCTCCACAGCTCTTAGGGTATGTTCACACGCCCTATTTACGGACGTAATTCAGGCGTTTTACGCCTCGAATTACGGCCCAAAAAACGGCTCAAAACCGTCTGCAAACATCTGCCCATTGAATTCAATGGGTCTAACGGTGTTCTGTGCAGACAGGCTTCTTTTTAACGCGCCACTGTCAAAAGACGGCGCGTAAAAAGATGCCCGCCTCAAAGAAGTGCATGTCACTTCTTGGGACGTAATTGGCGCCGTTTTTCATTGATTCCAATAAAAACCAGCTCCAATTACGTCCGTAAAAGACGCCGCGAAAAACGCGTGCACTTGTCAAAACGTCTGAAATTCAGGAGCTGTTTTCGCCTGAAAACAGCTCCGTAATTTCAGACGTAATTGGCGTTGCCGTGTGAACATACCCTTACACTGTCCGTAGCAGTGACACGCCCCCTTGCCAGTTCGGCAGAAGACTGATCTTGAAAGCTGAAGAGTGAGAGTGTGTGCGCTCTCACGCACACTCTCTCCTCTCCTCTCCTCTCGCTGTAACTGTCCATACCTGATTGGACAGTGTCACAGCCATAGTAACACGCCCCCTTGCCAGTTCACGCCCCGTTGACTGTTCAGGGGGTTATTTAAATATTGGGCACCATATATTACGACATTGATATCTAAATAACGGAGGGAGGTAAAAAAAAAATGTAAAGTGCCCCAGTTTTGGTGCAGCCCTCCCCATTACATGCTGCACATGTATGGGCAGGTGAAAGGTTCTCTTTAAGCATTCTAATTTCTTAGCATATTCTGTTTTACCACATCTGGAATTGTTGGATTTTCACGCTCCATATGACGCTTTTATACGCTACTTGCTCCATTGCAATATGTTAGGTTTTTGGGGTTTTCTATTATTTTTATTTACAACCTGATATTGACGTATTTCTGTATTATTTTGTACGTTTCATGGCCATGGTGGCACATACAGAATTGATGTTATTATACATGTATCTTTTGTAACTTGCCATTTGATCAAAAATTAACACGTCTGTAAGCAACAATATATTTTTTGATGAAAATAAGAAAAATTGAAAAAAAAAAAAAAATACATCTTGCCCCGCAAAAACAAAACACCTTTCGTTCAACGGAAATATACCAAGTTATAGGTTTCAGAATGTGGCGACACAAGATTTTTTTTTTTAGGAAATGTTTTTTTAATAACACGAGTAAAACATAATAAAAAATATAAATTTGGTATTGCCATAATTGTATGAACCCATAGAATAAGGTGAACATTCCGTTTTTAACGCCTGATGGATGTCGTAAATACAAACCCCCCTAAAAATGGCATAATCTCTGTTTTTTGCCCATTTCACCCCACAAATATTTATTTTTAAATTTCCCAATACATTATGTGGTACAATAAACGGTGCCATGACAAACTATAAGTAGTCCCGCAAAAAACAAGTCCTCATATATCGACATTTAACCTAGGTTTACACTTCAGTCACGTCCGCCGCAGAATTATTCCTGCGGTCAGCAGGAAGATTCCTACGCCCATTTACTTCAATGGGAAGATTGGGCAGAACTGGCAAGACGCTTCTTTTGTCGGCTAGCTGAAAAAATCAGGTAGCGTTAAAAGAAGCGTCCGCCTCCCATTGAAACGAAAGGGAGGCGAAGCTTTGCAGCGGATTCCGCCTCAAAAGTTCCTCTGTGTGTACAAAGCCTTACAGAGATGTCGACGGAAAAATAAAAGTTATTTCTTGGAAAGGGGGAGAGGAAAAGTGAAAGCTGACTGCAGCGCCAAGGTGTTAATACACACTTTATCAATGAAAAGTATGGTCTGTATACGAGACAAAAGGAATATCTCTTCGGAACCACTGTATGTGGGCTATAACCCTTAGGGTATGTTCACACGAGGGCGTCCGTAACGGCTGAAATTACGGGGATGTTTCAGCCTGAAAACATCCCCGTAATTTCAGCCGTACCGGCATGTGCAGGCGCTTGAACGCCGCGTCAATTACGGCCGTAATTAGCGCTGCTATTCATTGGAGTCAATGAATAGCGGCTCCAATTACGGCCAAAGAAGTGACAGGTCACTTCTTTGACGCGGGCGTCTAGTTACGCGCCGTCATTTGACAGCGGCGCGTAAATATACGCCTCGTGTGAACAGACAAACGTCTGCCCATTGCTTTCAATGGGCAGATGTTTGTCAGCGCTATTGAGGCGCTATTTTCAGACGTAATTCGGGGCCAAAACGCCCGAATTACGTCCGTAAATAGGCCGTGTGAACATACCCTTACCATCGTCCCTGACTGCTACTGTGTATATGAATGCCAGCCGTTATGTCAGTCATGAGGTAAAAAAAGGAAGTGCATAAAGATATTTCAGAAAAAAAAGTAGCACAGCGGTGTTCCGCCATCCCCAGTGGCGACAACCTCGCCGGAACATCCAGCAGCCCAAGCAAGCTCTTCACCCATGACCCTACCCTTGAACCTGCGTGGTTCCGCCTCTTGTCCCCTGCGTGATCCCGCCCTCTGTCCCTGCGTGCGCGGCTTGGCGGGCGGTGTTTCGCGCGCTGTGCTGTACGGCATTGAAGTTTTCCTGGCTGGTGCTTGGCATAGCGTTTGTATAATGGCGCAGGGCATGCCGGCCGGCTTCCCCACTGTACAGGCAGGGCTGCGGGAGGCCTTGTTGGAAACACTGAGTGGGATCCTGTCCCCGGGGCACGAGGTGCGAGCGGCAGCGGAGGAGCAGCTGAAAGTGCTGGAAGTGACAGAGGGTGAGGAAAGAGTAGCGGCAGGATAGCGGGCAATGTGAATGAGGCTGGGAGGCGGATCACATGAGTGTGGGTGAAGGCTCTGGTAAATCCATGAGGGTGCAGAATAGTACCTATGTTTAGAGGATATGTCATGGACGATCAGTAACTTCCCATGTAGAACATTAACTCTTCTGTTTCTTGCTGTTTTGTCTTGTAATAGAGTTCGGTGTGCATTTGGCTGAGCTGACGGTTGATCCACAAGGTGCTCTTGCCATAAGGCAGGTAAGACATTGGTTGCAGCCTCATCATCTTCTTACCTGTATATAGTACAAAAAAGGATGACAATGAGACTGGTAAATATTGTACAGTGGCGGTACACAGAGGATAACTATGAGACTGGTATATGGTGTACAGTGGTGGTACATAGGTGACCATGAAACTGGTATATGTTGTACAGTGGTGGTACATAGAGGGTGACTATGAGACTGGTAAATGAACAGTGCTTGTACATAGAAGATGACTGTGAGACTGGTATATGTTGTACATATAAGAGGACTATGGGACTGGTATATGTTGTACATAGAAGATGACTATGAGACTGGTATATGTTGTACATAGAAGATGACTATGAGACTGGTATATGTTGTACATAGAAGGTGACTATGCGACTGGTATATGTTGTACATAGAAGATGACTATGAGACTGGTATATGTTGTACATAGAAGATGACTATGAGACTGGTAAATGAACAGTGCTTGTACATAGAAGATGACTATGGGACTGGTATATGTTGTACATAGAAGATGACTATGGGACTGGTATATGTTGTACATAGAAGGTGACTATGAGACTGGTATATCTTTACAGTGGTGCTACATAGAAGATTACTATGGGACTGGTATATGTTGTACATAGAAGATGACTATGATCCTGTTATCTATTATACAATGCTCGTACATAGAAGATGACTATGAGACTGGTATATTTTGTGCAGTGGTGGTGCATAGTTTACTATGAGAATGGTATATATGGTGGTACATAGAGGGTGACTGAGACTGGTATATGTTGTATAGTGGTGGCACATAGCGGATGACAGAGGATATTATTTGTTGTACATAGAGGATGACGGAGACTGGTATATGTTGTACATAGAAGATGACTATGAGACTGGTATATGTTGTACATAGAAGATGACTATGGGACTGGTATATGTTGTACATAGAAGGTGACTATGAGACTGGTATATGTTGTACATAGAAGGTGACTATGAGACTGGTATATGTTGTACATAGAAGATGACTGAAACTGGTATATGTTGTACATAGAAGGTGACTATGAGACTGGTATATGTTGTACATAGAAGATGACTATGAGACTGGTATATGTTGTACATAGAAGATGACTATGAGACTGGTATATGTTGTACATAGAAGATGACTGAGACTGGTATATGTTGTACATAGAAGATGACTGAGACTGGTGTATGTTGTACAGAGAAGATGACTGAGACTGGTGTATGTTGTATAGTGGTGGTACATAGAAGATAACTATGGGACTGGTATATGTTGTACATAGAAGATAACTATGGGACTGGTATATGTTTTACAGAGAAGATGATGACTATGAGACTGGTATATGTTGTACATAGAGGATGACTATGAGACTGGTATATGTTGTACATAGAAGATGACGACTATGGGACTGGTATATGTTGTACATAGAAGATGCCTGACACTGTTGTATATTGTACAGTGGCGGTACATAGAAGATGACTATGAAACTGGTAAATGAACAGTGCTTGTACATAGAACATGACTATGGGACTGGTATATGTTGTACATAGAAGGGGACTATGAGACTGGTATATTTTGTACATAGAAGATGACTGAGACTGGTATATGTTGTACATAGAAGATGACTATGAGACTGTTATATGTTGTACATAGAAGATGACTATGAGACTGGTATATGTTGTACATAGAAGATGACTATGAGACTGGTATATGTTGTACATAGAAGGTGACTATGGGACTGGTATATGTTGTACATAGAAGATGACTATGAGACTGGTATATGTTGTACATAGAAGATGACTATGAGACTGGTATATGTTGTACATAGAAGATGACGACTATGGGACTGGTATATGTTGTACATAGAAGATGCCTGACACTGTTGTATATTGTACAGTGGCGGTACATAGAAGATGACTATGAAACTGGTAAATGAACAGTGCTTGTACATAGAACATGACTATGGGACTGGTATATGTTGTACATAGAAGGGGACTATGAGACTGGTATATTTTGTACATAGAAGATGACTATGAGACTGGTATATGTTATACATAGAAGATGACTATGAGACTGTTATATGTTGTACATAGAAGATGACTATGGGACTGGTATATGTTGTACATAGAAGATGACTATGAGACTGGTATATGTTGTACATAGAAGGTGACTATGAGACTGGTATATTTTGTACATAGAAGATGACTATGGGACTGGTATATGTTGTACATAGAACATGACTATGAGACTGGTATATGTTGTACATAGAAGGTGACTATGAGACTGGTATATGTTGTACATAGAAGGTGACTATGAGACTGGTATATGTTGTACATAGAAGATGACTATGGGACTGGTATATGTTGTACATAGAAGATGCCTGACACTGTTGTATATTGTACAGTGGCGGTACATAGAAGATGACTATGAGACTGGTAAATGAACAGTGCTTGTACATAGAACATGACTATGGGACTGGTATATGTTGTACATAGAAGGTGACTATGAGACTGGTATATGTTGTACATAGAAGATGACTATGGGACTGGTATATGTTGTACATAGAAGGTGACTATGAGACTGGTATATGTTGTACATAGAAGATGACTGAGACTGGTATATGTTGTACATAGAAGATGACTATGAGACTGGTATACGTTGTACATAGAAGAGGACTATGAGCCTTTTATATGTTGTACATAGAAGAGGACTATGAGACTGGTATATGTTGTACATAGAAGAGGACTATGAGACTGGTATATGTTGTACATAGAAGATGACTGAGACTGGTATATGTTGTACATAGAAGGTGACTATGAGACTGGTATATGTTGTACATAGAAGGTGACTATGAGACTGGTATATGTTGTACATAGAAGATGACTGAGACTGGTATATGTTGTACATAGAAGATGACTGAGACTGGTATACGTTGTACATAGAAGAGGACTATGAGCCTTTTATATGTTGTACATATAAGAGGACTATGAGACTGGTATATGTTGTACATAGAAGAGGACTATGGGACTGGTATAAGTTGTACAGTGGTGATACATAGAGGATGACAGGCTGTTATTTGTTGTACATAGAGGATGACGGAGACTGGTATATGTTGTACTTGGGTCCTGCATAGAAGATGACTATAAGACTGGTACATGTTGTACAGTGGTGGTACATAGTGGATGACTATGATGCTAGTATCTGCTGTACAGTGGTGGTACATAGTGGATGACTATGATGCTAGTATCTGCTGTACAGTGGTGCATTTGCCTGGCTGGGCAGTCTTGATATTTCGGCGCTGAGTATGATGGTACTATAGTAGAAAGCCTGCACAATGTTTATCAAAGTGTAGTTAACACCAACGATACAAAAATGTTTGCCTACAAAATGAGTGTGGCTTATGTGTCTTATTTATTAAAGGGGTATTTCAATTTCAGACATTTATGGCATGAATGCATATTGCCGCATCCAGGCACAAAATGAATGGAGAAGGGGTAGCACATGTTCATGGCTCTCTCAATTTACTTCTATGGTAGTTCCGGAAATAGCTGAGCAAGAGTGAAAGGCCAGCTCTCCGTTTATTCTCTAATGTGAGCAGCCCTAGCCAATCTAAGAGCAGGGTAAAGTGTCTCGGGCAACCCGAGCACTGTGTGCATTGGGTAGTCTTAGAAGGACTGTGGCCATCTTGGGTGAAAGAAAAGTGGCCTGAGAGTGGTTGTATAATTGGCACAGTAAGTGATATATATATATATATATCACATAAAAATCACGAGTTTGAACAGCACATTCCAACAAAATGAAAACTAATGTGACTGCAAATTTATACAGCACACAAGAAAATGGCGACTGCACTCTGCGAGCACCAATGTCACCGTAGCTGCTAAATATAAATAAATATGCATTACTGCTAAATCTGCTTACAATAGGGAGGTTCTTAGCGCACATTTTGATCAAATTATGTTTGCCCACCTGCCACGACAAGGCGTCCTCCATAGGTGGGGACCATAGGTGGGGCCTACGCTGCACATACACCCAGAACTGGGACTAAGCCTACATATATCTGGGGATGGTAGGAACCAGCATTAACTAATTAATATCACCCAGCGCACAATGGGAGGAGTGCAAGATCAAAAATGGAGGCAGTCACTACTAATGTATTTCAGGATATCGTCATTTTCACAGGCTTCTGTTAAGCTGTGCCAGAGACAAGGCTTCACAAAGGCAGACAAAAGGCAGACCTGGGGGAAATAATTAGGCCCCATGCTGCCATGGCAACCACCAGCGCCCGCTGATGAGTTGTCTGAGGGGGCCGCACCCCTCTTTTCAATGCTTCAGATGCTGCGATCACGATTGACCACAGCATTTGAGGGGTTAAACGGCAATGAACAGCATGATCGCTGTTGCCGGCAGTTAGTCTGGGCTGTCAGCTGTAAAACACAGCTGACACCCGCAGGGTATGGCAGGCGCTCAGACCGTGAGCACCCTCCATACTTCACTATGACACTTATCACGTACATGTACGTAATAATGCGTCAAGGGGTTAAAGGTAATAAATCATTTTCATTTTTTTGCTGTTCCTGGTATTCGGTATGACCGAGACTGGCATGACCTCACGCTGTGAGTTAGCAGAGCCCAGCGCTACTCCCAACCCAGTGAGTATTATGTCTGGGGGTTAGATTCTGGGTATAGGGGGGCATTTATTTATATACCTTCCTCAAGTATTTTAATATGCAGACAAGGGTTACTCACAGAATCCACAAGGATGCAAATGCGCCATTTGTTCTAAAAAAAAATAATTCTCTGCTAAGTACAAATTTTTTTTGACATTACTTGTATATACTTCCAAAATACTGGAGGATGAAAGACCATCCTTAGGTCAAAAATTAAGACAGATGGTACGGGAAGAGACCCATATCTGCTCTATCCCCGTCACCCATAAATAAAAAACCATCCGGATGAAAAACAAAGAAACGGAAATATGTGTTATCTTCAGATTTCGAATCTGATCACTACCAGAATTCAGGCTCCGAGGATCCTAGCGAAGTTGACACTTTCAGTACTCCATCTGAAGATGATAGGAAATTATTTTTCTTCCTCTGAACATATGGAGACTCTTCTTAAAGCGTAGCTAAACTTTCGCCTAAAAAAAAATGTAAACTTCTATTATGTCACTCTATGTGAATACATTCATTACTCCTAGCAATTTTTTTTCACTTCAAAGTACCTTTTTTGAAGCTTTTTTTCTTGTGAAACCGTTCACATCTGTTTTCTCACACTTCCTGGTTCTGGCCAGTTGCTAGGGGTGTTCCTTACTGTGTGTGATGTTTGCCAGTACTGTATGCAATATTCAATCTGCCCATAGTTCCCATCATGCACCTAAACAGCCAGCCAATCAGGAAAACCAAAGGTCCTTTTGCAGCACAGTTGTCTTTTGCATCTGACATCTTGGATTTACCATATCCGACACATCTTCTCTACCAATGGTATCTAAAGTTGGTTTTATAAAGTATCTGATAGCACTTTGATAAATACCTCCTCTCCCAGCTCTCACATCCCCAGGTCACATCCGCAGGATTAGCGGCGTCTCCCTGTCCCCTCTTCCCCCTGTCCACAGTACTGTAACCGGCAGCAGCAGAGCGCAGGGAAGAGACTGTGATGAGCTTTGCTGCTGTCCGGTCTATAGTATGTGTGAGAGGCGCTTGCATAGAAGTAGTCCAGGTCCGGCGGCGGCTCCCTTGTACCGTCGCTAGACCTGCACTACTTCTGCTACTGAAGCGCCTCTCACATATGATATATACCGAACAGCAACAAAGCTCACCAGTCTTTTCCCTGCACTCTGCTGCTGCCGATTACACTAAAGAAAACTGTAGTTTATAGAGGCAGAGAGACCTTCCTGACGTCACGATGGGGGCGTGCACATCTGACTTCCGGATGGGGCCATCACCCACCCGTACTCACAGGCAGCCGAGTCTGTACACCGATACATTCTAACGGTTTATGGATTTCTGCTAGCAACAGGAGAAATAGAAGAAATGTAGTAAAGTGTCAGAGTGGCCATTTAAAACACATATAACACAAAAAGGAGCCCAAATTCATTAATAAAGTATATTACAGAATATATTTATATTACACATTCTGCTAGAAAATAAAAAGTTGATTGAATGTTTAGTTATGCTTTGAGAGCCTTTAGGAATACCATGAATATTGAGGTCAAGTGAACAGAGATCCGTACAGAATGAAGTGTTTGCCGGTCTGAGAACAAAAAAGAGTGGTCTTTGCAATACATGAGAATGGTCAGTCCCTTATAAAAATGAAATGGAGGAACCAGAAAAGAAATTGTCTATTCCTGGTTAAATTAGGAAACTTTTTCCCTTTATCACTGAAGACGTTCAGGATTGGGGAGAAGTCCCTAAAATTGATGGAAAGGTTGCAAAGAAGACCACTCTTCCTTTTGAAGACTCATCACAGCTAAAAGACCCCATGGGTAGGAAGGCTGAAACTATGCTCAAACGTTCATGGGAAACCTCATCAGCCTTATTGAAAATAAATCTTTCCACCACCTGTGTCGCTAGAACCGTGTGTATATGGCTTGACAAGCTGGAAGACCTTTTAAATGACAACACCAAGGGATCAGGTCTGAGCTTCTATTCCCCTACTGAAGATGGCGACGGCCTTCATGGTGGATGCTTCAGTCAGATAGGCAGGCAGCAAAGTCGGGAGCCCTCACCGATTCTGCTAGACGAGCCTTTTGGCTAAAAATGTGGTCCGGAGATAATGTCTCCAAATCAAAATTATGTGGCATCCCATTTGAAGGTAATTATGTATTTGGACCAGCCTTAGAAAAAAAAACTTGAAAAAACCTCAGATAAGAAAAATTTTCTCCCTGAGAGCAGGCTCTTTAAAAAAAGAGGGAATACTTTCTTCCCTCTAGAACCCAGGAGAATTTCAGGGGTAAAGGAAAGATGGGTAGATGGAGCTACCCGAAAGAAAGAAAAGGCAAGAACATCATCTTTAATCCGGGGAGAGGTTCTCAGGCTAAACACTGACGCCAATACAGTAGGAGGCAGAATCTCTGAATTTTTCCAGGAATGACACAAAATAACTACCAATCCTTGGGTGTTGAAAACAATCCAGACAGGATACAGAATATAATTTTTAACCCTACTACAAAATTCGTTGTTACAAAACAATCAACAAATCTTCAGAAGGCTCTATTTTGGCCTTGCTAAATTAAGTGGCTTGTGGATCAAGTGGAGTTACTATTCCTGTGTGTGAAACAGTGTTTGCTATGTGAATTGAGTGCTTGCTAATAGAAGCTAGCAAAACTGACACACATTAAAACCTTTTTTTCCTTCTTAGCTTCTGTCCTGCTGTTCAGCTGACTAGGGGGAGAGGTTAACTGCTCTCAGGTGATATAAATTAGCCTGCAGGCCTCTGTTGAGCTTGCTCTTTTTTGGCCTTGCTATATTAAGTGGCTTGTGGATCAAGTGGAGTTACTAAACCGGAGATAAAGTCCCAGTAAGTACTCTTCTGTTCTTTTACTTCAACAATTGTTCACTTTTTTTTGTAACTGGGATAATGGACTGCAAGATTGGAGATTTTCTTCAGTGTACAGTTTGCCATATGTATGCACGACTGGAGCCGGAGTTCCAGGGTGAATACCTCTGTGGCAGATGTGAACATGTTGTTCACCTGGAAGCTCGCATTAGAGATCTGGAGGAGCAAAATGCAACACTGGGGGCGATAGATAATCTTGAGCGCAGCATGCTGCTCACTAAGCAAGCAGTTAGTGCGGTAGATATGGAGGGAGAAAACATGGGTCAGCAGGCTCAGGCAAGTAGCTGGGTTAATGTAGTTGGGGGGCAGTAGAAAGGGGTCCAAGAAAAGGAAGGCCAATCCTGTTTCTGATATTTCAATCAAAATTGCCAAGTTGGGTGATGATGCAAGGGTGTCGGTCTCAGAAAATGCAGCCCTAGTGGATACTAATCTCCCCAACAGACGGGAGAACAGCCCAGCTAGTAGTCGGCGGGATGGTAATGCAGGTAAGGCAGTCAATTCGTAGTTGTAGGGGATTCTATAATCAGGAAGACGGATAGAATAATTTGTCGCCAAGACTGCCTGAACCGAATGGTTTGCGGTCTCCCTGGTGCCATGGTTCAGCATGTGGTGTAACGGGTGGATAAATTGCTGGGAGTGGCTGGTGGTGATCCAGCTGTCGTGGTCCATGTGGGAACCAACAACAGAATAAATGGTAGGTGGAGGAGCCTTAATAATTATTTTAAAGAACTAGGCTACAAGCTGAAGGGAAGGACCTCCACGGGACTATTGTCAGGAATACTGCCTGTGCCATGCACATCACAGGAAAGACAGCGGGAGCTCAGGGAGTTAAATGCATGGCTTAAGTCTTGGTGTAGAGGAGAAGGCTTTGGGTTCCTAGAGCACTGGGCTGACTTTTCATTGGGGTACAAACTGTATTCTGCAGATGATTTGCACCTAAATGGAAGGCGGTCCGCTGTGCTGGGGGAGAGAATTCTAGCTGGGATGGCAGGGTATTTAAACTAGAGTTGAGGCGGGAGGTCAATGTAGAAAATAAAGGGGTAGTTAGGTTAGAGAAGGGTCAAACAAAATGGGTGGGGGGTGGAATAGACTGTGGGGAGAGGACTAGACAACAGGATAAGGTGATCATTTTGTTACAAAACAGCAATGAAAATAAAAATGCCCAAATAATCACATTTCTGTTACTGTACGTGAGAAATTCAAAGGCAAGTTAAAGTGTATGTTCACAAATGCCAAAAGTCTAGCAAGCTAAATGGGGGAGCTAGAGGCCTTGGTACTGGAGGAACATATAGATATAGGTGGTGTTGCTGAAATATGTGAGAAGTGATATGAAGGTGAGTGTGAAAGAGACAATAGTGGGTGTAGATTGTGAGGAGATTGAAACCTTGTGGGTGGCATTACAAAGGGAGTAAACACTGAAAAAAATACTTTTGGTGTAATCTATAGACCCCCACAATATAACTGAGGAGATGGGAGATCAGCTATATAAACAGATGGAGCGGGCTGCACAGGCTCATACTGTAGTGATAATGGGAGATTTTAATTACCGTGATATTAATTGATGTCATGGTTCGGCTTCAACTGCAAAGGAGAGAAATTTCCTCAACCTGTTGCAGGAAGTTTTTATGGGCCACTTTGTGGAAGACCCAACTAGAGGTAAAACTGTTGGATCTGGTCATTTCTAATAATGCAGAGCTTGTTGGGAACGTCAATGTTTGTGTGAACCTCGTTAATGGTGATCACAATATAGTTACATTTTACATATACTGTAAAAAACAAACACAGGCTGGGAGGGCAAAAACACTTAATTTTAAGAAGGACAAATTCCTCAGGATGAGGACTGCAATTCAAGATATAGACTGGGAAGAACTAATGTCAAATAATGGGACAAATGATAAATGGGAGATTTTAAAATCTACTTTGGGTAATTATAGTGCAAAATTTATTCCTATAGGTAACTAGTATACACGACTAAAATTAAACCCCACATGGCTTACACCTGTAAAAAGAGCAATATATGACAAAGATGAATAGAGAAGCAAAAGGCACGGCGCCACATGGTGCAGGTCAATGAGATAACGAGAGAGTCATAAACATGATCAGTTATGCTCACCTGGTAAGTATATGATAAAGGCAGAGAATAATAATCGGTCCACTTCGTGCTGCTGCCAGGATCCAAAGCCGGAAAACCAGACCGGTTACCGCTAGTAAAACATGTGGACAAAAGAAGGCAAAAGGAAGGATCCTATAGGGCGCTGCTGCGTGGTTGTTTTAAAGGTGGTCAAGGACGGCCTGAGGAAGACGCTGGTACAGTGTCGAAACGCGTAGCCTGTATGATTTATTAAATATCTACTTATATATATTCGCATCTATCATCCTTGACCACCTTTAAAAGAACCACGCAGCAGCGCCCTATAGGATCCTTCCTTTTGCCTTCTTTTGTCCACATATATGACAAAGGGCATTTGAAAAATTCAAATCTGTAGCCTTTGTAAATTATAAAGAGCTTAATAAAATCTGTAGAAGGGTAATAAAATCAGCAAAAATACAAAATGAAAGGCAGATGGCCAATGATAGTAAAACATATCCCCAAAAGTTCTTTAAGTATGTAAATGCTAAAACCAAGGTCTGAACATGTAAGACCCCTAAATAGTAGTAATGGGGAATTGGTCACAGGGGATCAAGAGATGGCATAGTTACTAAATGGGTTCTTTAGCTCTGTATATACAACAGAAGAAAGAGCAGTAGATGTAATCGGTGCCAGTTCTGTTAATATATCAGTTGCTATACTGAATTGGCTGAATGTAGATATGGTCAAAGTTAAATAAAATAAATGTACACAAGGCCCTGGGACCAGATGGGTTACACCCTAGAGTTCTTAAAGAGCTTAGTTCAGTTATTTCTGTCCCCCTCCTCATAATATTTAGAGATTCTCTAGTGACTGGTATAGTGCTGGCGCAGGGCAAATGTGGTGCCTATTTTTAAAAAGGTAATGTAATTATAGACCAGTAAGCTTAACATCCATAGTGGGGCAAATGTTTGAGGGGCTATTGAGGGACTACGGGATTATGTGACAAAAAATAGTATTATAAGTAACAGCCAGCACGGTTTTTCTAAGGACAGAAGTTGTCAAACCAACCTGATTTGTTTTTATGAAGAGGTGAGCAGAAGCCTAGACAGAGGGGCCGCTGTGGCTATAGTGTTTTTGGACTTTTCAAAGGCATTTGACACTGTCCCTCATAGACGTCTAATGGGTAAATTAAGGACTATAGGTTAAGAAAGTATAGTTTGTAATTAGATTGAGAATTGGCTCAAGGACTGTATCCAGAGTTGTGGTCAATATTTCCTACTCTAAATGGTCCCTGGTTATAAGTGGTGTACCCCAGGGTTCAGTGCTGGGACCACTCTTGTTCAACTTATTTATTAATGATATAGAGGATGGGATTAATAGCACTATTTCAATTTTTGCAAATGGCAACAAGCTATGTAGTATTGTTCAGGCTATGGAAGATGTTTGTAAATTGCAAGCTGATTTGAACACAAAGAGTTTGGGCAGGCACTTGGCATATGAAGTTTAATGTAGATAAATTTAAAGTAATGCATGTGGGTACCAAAATATGCATGCATCACATGTCCTAAGGGGAGCTACGCTGGGGGAGTCACTTGTTGTGAAGGATCTGGGTGTACTTGTAGATCATAAACTACATAACAGCATGCAATGTCAATCAGCTGCTTCAAAGGCCAGCAAGATATTGTCGTGTATTAAAAGGCATGGACTCGCGGGACAGGGATATAATATTACCACTTTACAAAGCATTAGTGAGGCCTCATCTAGAATATTCAGTTCAGTTCTGGGCTCCAGTTCATAGAAAGGATGCCCTGGAGTTGGGAAAAATACAAAGAAGAGCAACAAAGCTAATAATGGGCATGCAGAATCTAAGTTATGAGGAAAGATATAAAGCATTAAACCTATTTAGCCTTGATAAGAGACGACTAAGGGGGGACATGATTAATTTATATAAATATATTAATGGCACATACAAAAAATATGGTGAAATCCTGTACCATGTAAAACCCCCTCCAAAAACAAGGGGGCACCCCCCCCGGTCTGGAGAAAAAATAGGTTCAATCTACAGCAGTGACAAGCCTTCTTTATTGTGAGAACTGTGAATCTATGGAATGGTCTACCGCAGGAGCTGGTCACAGCAGGGACAGTAGATGGCTCAGAAGATTTCCTAGAACAAAAAAATATTAGCTCCTATGTGTAGAGATTTTTTCCCTTTCCTTTCCCATTCCTTTGTTGAATTTGATGGCTGTGTGTCTTTTTTTCAACCGCACTAAGTTTGTAACTAGTGAAAGTCTTAACTTCACAATAACGTAATTACTCCAGTTCCCAAACAAGAAGAAATGGGGACATTATTCATGTCTTTTTTCTTGTCAGAAAACTGGACACAACATATCGGACCATCATAAACTTAAAGCCTCTGCACACGTTTTATGAAGATACAGGCGGTTCAAGGTGAAATCTATTCGCTCTGCTGCTCTCCTCATTCTAAAATAGGCAGTCATGGCCACAATCGACCTAAAGGATGTGTACTATCATGTTCTCATCTGTACAGATTTCTAGAAATTTAGAAATCTAGAAATTTCTCAGATTTGCGATCAATATAAATCATAATCTCCTACACTTCCAATTTAGGGCTCTTCTATTTGGGATTTCATCTGCCCCTTAAACCTTCTCAAAACTTATGGCAGTGGTAGTAGCGTTCTTACATCTAAGCGGAATAAAGATCATACCATATCTGGACAATTTTCTGGTCATGGCAGATTCTACAGTTATTCCATTAGACCACCTCAGTATAACATGTCAAATACTGCAAAGTCTAAGATGGATTGTAAACTGGGAAAAATCAGACTTTACTACTTCGCATCAAAAAAATCTTCCTACGAATTCTTCCGAATTCTCAGATTTTTTTTGATTTTTTTTGTGATGGTAGAAAATACAAGACATGATACAGAAATGCGGGCACTTCCAGAGGAGGAATAGCAACTGTACAATAAGACAATTGATGTATTTTCTAGAATTGATGGCAGCATGCATTCCAGGAGTTCCATGGAGCCAGGCTCACTCAATAGAACTTCAAAGACTATTTTTTTTTACTCTGGGACAAAATTAGATGGGGACTGGAATCAAGGATAAGTCTATTGATCCTGACCAAGAGGTTCTTTTACTGGTGGCAAAACCTAAGGAATCTATAAAAAGGAGTAGAATGGCACCAATCACCCAAGATAATTGTCACTACAGATGCCAGTGCAAGTGGCTGGGGAGCCCATGTGCTGAACTATTCCTTTCAGGGACGATAGCCACAAAATATAAGAACCCGCTCATCAAATCTCAGAATTAATGACCGTATGGGAAACTCTACAATAGGCAGGACTTTTACTACAGGGAAAACATGTCCTAGTACCGTTAGACATGACGAGGGTAGCTCATCTGAAACATCAGGGGAGCTCAAGGCATGCTTCCCTTTTAACTTCTATCAACAGATCTTTCAGTGGGTGGAAGGTCAACTCCGGTCTCTGTCGGCTACACATCTGAAGGGTTTAGAAAACAGGTGGATTTTCTGAGCAGGAAGGATGGTGTCTAACCTAAGGTGTCTTTCAATCGTTAATCATGCAGTGGGGAGTACCAGACAGACTTGTTTGCGACACGTCCGGACAAGAAGATAAAAAAACTTCTTACTAAACCCCATGGACAACCCTCTTGCAGTAGATGCGCTGTCTCAGGTCTGGAATTTCAGACTAGCTTATGCCTGTCCTCCAATTTCTCTTCTTTCGAGGGTATTGCAGAAAGTTCTATCCAGGAAGACAAAGATAATTTTGATAGTTCCTCTCTGGCCAAAAAAAAGTTGGTTTGGCCTTCTGAAAGATCTTTCCATGGTGGAACCTGTAATACTTCCCACATTTCAAGATCTCCTGTATGTGGGCCAATTTTCCATTAGGATGTGTTAAATCTTCAACTACCAGCCTGGATCCTGAAAAGTCTGTCCTACTAATAAAAAGGCCTATCAGAGGAAGTCACTAATACGTTAAAATATAGTCGTAAAGAAGTAACGTTTTTAAGATTTACCTAAAAATATGGAAGAGCTTCGTCTCCTGGAATGGAGAACAGATTCCAGACCCAATGCAACTTTTATTATACCTAATATTTTAGATTTTCTTCAAGCGGGCCTCATAAGGGATCCGAAGCCAAGTACTTTGAAGGTTCGGATGTCAGCGCCAAGTGCAATTTTTAATAAAAATCTGGCTGAACATAGATGGATAAATATATTCATGAAAGCAGCATTTAGATCAGGGGTCTCAAACTCGGCCAGGTAAATGGGGCTCACATTGAAAAAATATGAAGTTGACTGGCCACGTTACTTTTAAAATTTGATACAATACAAAATTATTGTTACTCAATTAGTTATTTGAACTACAACAATACTACATTACATTACTATAATAATAATAGCGCTAGGTTTAAACTTACTGGAAATTTGCGAGTTTCCATTTTAAGTGTCGCTAAATGCAGTCTGGCTGCTCAGTTGGCAGCGTTTGGCAGGCACAAGAATGTAGACAGTGCCACAGTGCCCTCTGTAGATAATGCCACCCACCCGTAAATAATGCCATAGTGCCCGCCCCCCTGTAGATAGCTCGATTAGGGCTCCCTCTAGGAGTGGAATCCCCAGCCAGAGTGTTCCGGGGATTCCTCTGTTGGAGGAGCCCCTGATGTCACTGTCCATAGACACTGATGCCAGGGGGTACTCCTGGACCAGAATGTGATGTCAGGGGCAACCCCAGAGCCCCCAGGGCAGAGCACTAGAATAGGCTCTGCTCTGGAATTCTGGGGAAACCCTTGACATCACTGTTCATACATGGACAGTGATGTTAGGGCCAATCCCAGAGTCTGAGTTCCTGTGACTCCAGCTCTGCTCCTGACATCACTGTCCATATATGGGCAGTGATGTCATGGAAACCCCCAAAGATGGAGACCCGGGTAGAGCACTACTAGTTCTCTGCCTGGGACTACATCTCTGCTCCTGACATCCCTGTCCATATATGGACAGTGATGTCAGGGGCTTCCTCAATGCATGAGATGTCTGGGACAATCCCATAGCCAGAGACCCGGTAGAGCGCCACTAGTGCTCTGCCTGGGACTCCATCTCTGCTTCCTAAAAGCAGGAGTCTCGCAGCAGAGATCTAGTATAAGCTCTGCTCTGGGATATCTCCTGACATCACTGTCTTTATATGGACAGTGATGTCAGGGGCTTTGTCATTCGCTGGTGCACTCCCGAGGGAGTTGCGGTGCCCCGCAGGCCGCAGATGAGAGCCTCAAGGGCCGCGTGTTCAGAGACCACTGATCTAGATTAAAACCTAACAGTAGGAATATGGGCAGTATAGCAGAAGTAAACATCCAGGGTCAAAGGGGGCCAGCCTCCAAGAATCTGACTTGTAGAGCCCACAAACAAGGCTAAGAGGCAGCACTCCAGAGTAGAAATCTCCAAAAATTTATTTATTCACCCACATGTGCAAAAGGATTCAACATTTCAGCTGCTCAATGCAGCCTTTGTCAAGATTAAAACCTAAGGCTTCAAACTTGCTTCCACCATGGGATTTAAATACAGTCCTTGAAGGTGTTACTAAATCTCCTTTTGAGCCATTACTAGAATCAAGCATCAAAATTCTATCCAAGTGTTCTTTTTAGCAATTACTTCAGTAAAACAAGTAAGTGGGCTTCGGGCCCTATCTATACGAGAACCACATTTAAGAATTCTAGCTGACCGAATAGTCTTCAAATTAGATCCATCTTTTTTACCAAAGTTCCTAACAGACTTCCATAGGTCCCAGGACCTTATATTACCTTCCTTTTGTCAAAATCTAGACAAGAGGAAAGATTCCATTCACTAGACGTGAGAATAGTTCTTTTGGAATAGATAAGTCACGGAACCGTGGCGAATCTTAGGATAAAAATCTATTTGTTCAATTTCAGGGAATAAATAAAGGCAAAAAAGTATCTAGAAATACCATTTCAAGACGGATTAAAAATGACATTTGTGAGACCTGTAAGATCCAGGGAAAGGCATTGCCACCACACTTACAGGGGTTGGCCAGGAAAAAAATATTTTCTAAAAAGTGTCCCTCAGCCTTGGTTTGCCTTTCCTAAAGCCCCCTACATACTTTCTAACCAGTGTCTGTTTAATCTCCATTATCACTGTTGCGCTTTCTGTTTGTTTACATCCCTTCCTTTTGTTCCTGTCTTGTAACCCACCATACCCATGATCACTTGCTGCATCTGAGGAGACCGCTTACATTCCCGCCTTTCTCCACAGCATCTCGGCTATTTGCATAATGCCACGACCCTCTATGTTCACAGTGTCATTCCCTGCTCTAATTAGTCACCCAGCTCCCTGCACACTCTCGCACACCCAGTAATTACCACACAGGTGGATGGGGGTTATATACAGGAATGTGGGTGTGATACACAGGGATGATTAGGTAATACACAGGGATCACAGGGTATATGCATCGATGATGGGGTAATAGACTGGGATAATATAACTCCATCATCCCTATGTATTACCCCAACATGCCTGTATATAACCGGCACCATCCCAGTAAATTACCCGCATCATCCCTGCGTATAACCACCATCATCCCTGTATATAACCCCCAATATCCCTGTATAGAACCCCCATCATCCCATTCCGGGATGATAGCAATTATATACAGGGAAGTTGAGGGTAATAGACAGGGGTGTAGGGGGTCCTGTAACCCCATCAGCCCTGTTTATGTAACCATCGAGGCGAATGGAGATTGTGGATTAACATTGCTGCCCCCTCCTCCTTCTACATCAGAGAGTAGAAGGAACAGGGGGAGTATACTAGGGGAGATGACGCTCCGTGTCTTTGATTAGCCAGCACTTCTGGCTGAACAGAGGCATGGCGCGTCATCTACTACCTTTACAGGCAGTGCGGGAGCTCCATGAGTGAAGGAAGACTAGGGGGCGTGTACTATGATTGATTGACGTTCCGTGTCTTTGCTCAGCCTGCACTTCCGGCTGAGCAGGCGCATGGCGCATCATTAACTATCTTTACAGGTGGTGGGACCAGAGGAGGCGGTTCTCTGAAGAGCTCATGAAACATCCGCCCGGCCCACTGCCTGTAAATGTAGTTGATGACGCGCCGTGCCTTTGTTCAGCCAGAAATGCTGACTGAGCAAAGACATGGAACGTCACAGGGAAAAAAAAATTCCCCTGGGTGCGGTCACGTGACCGCAAATCAGAACCAAATAGCGAAGCCAGAGGTAAATAGACATTATATTAGAAAGTTACTTCTATATGGAAAATTAAGTTAAAATATAAAGAAAATGTATTCCTGGACAACCCCTTAAAGAGCTCGCTCTGCCAGATCAATATCCGTTTTTAGGGAAGAAAGAGCTAACTTCAATAGAACAGATTTGCAGAGCTGCTACCTTCACAAGTCTTCATGCTGTCACATACTTCATGCTGTCACATACTTCATGCTGTCATATACTTCATACTTTTCCACCTCGACCTAAGTTCAAACTCTGAACTGGCTTTTGGGAGAAGTTGTACAGGTGGTTGTCCCTCCTGGTATTCTCCTGTGGTGCTGTCATGGAGATGAGGGGAGATAAATAGAATGTCTTACCAGCAATGCGGTTTCTACAAATCCTCCATGACCGCACTGAGTTCTTTAATAGTAAATTCATCTTCTTGAGCATCATATAGGTGATCGAGTAGTTACTTCTAAAATGCTGGTAGAGGTGGGTTGGGGAGTGGCTTTGAACCTCTCTAGTGGTTTCCTGTCCCTATTAGGACCAATAGGCAACTCCTGTGGTGCTGTCTTATAGGATTCGCAGAACCCATATTACCGGTAAGACTTCGGGTATGTTCACACGTGCACGTCCGTTACGGCTGAAATTACGGAGCTGTTTTCAGGAGAAAACTGCTCCTGAATTTCAGACGTAATGGCAAGTGCAGGCGTTTTTCGCAGCGTCCATTACGGACGTAATTGGAGCCGTTTTTCTATGGAGTCAATGGAAAACGGCTCCAATTACGTCCCAAGAAGTGGCAGGCACTTCTTTGACGCGGGCGTCGTTTTTTATGCGCAGTCTTTTCACAGCGGAACGTAAAAAAAATGCTTTCTAGCAGTATTTTCGGCCGTAATTCCAGGCGTATAACACCTAAATTATGTCTGTAAATAGTGCATGTGAACATACCCTAATTAGTTTTACTTTTTCTTTCCCATTTCACCCCACAAAGACTTATTTCTAGTTTCCCAGTACATTATATGGTACAATAAATGGTGCTGTGAAAAACTACAGCTTGTTTCACAAAAAACAAGACCTCATACGGTTATATTGATGGAAAAATAAAGTTATGGCTTTTGGATGGTGGGGAGGAAAAACCGAAAATTAGAACCAAGAAATGGCTGCGGAGGGATGGGGTTAAATGATAATTTTTGCCAGCAGCCACCACTAGGGGGTGCTTGTAGTATACAGATTTTTACAGTTAGCATTTAGTTCTAACATCTGTATAAATACATATGCTGTAAGCATATAAGTGATTCCAAGCTGGTAAAGTAAAAATGAAAACAATGTTTTGTCTTAAATGTGTGCAACATGTCACAGCGATCTTGAAGTTGGTACTAGGTCACAGATGTGAATGGGTTGGTGCAGCAGTTTTTTTTGCATAGCGGGTGGCCGGTTGTACCGCAGTGCAAACGAATGCTATGAAGGAGCAGCAGCAATTCACTAGTGAAGTAGTGTGGCTTTTTCATTTGAAGGCCAAGGACCCCACCAATCAGTGATGCCATCACTTACTGTAGTGGAAAGATCCCTGAACCATGCCAGTGCTGTATAAAACACATTTTTCCTCCAGCATTGTTGCGTTACACTGCACCCATTGAATGGGAGATTATGTAAAATATGATAGACTGATCTGCTCCTTCCAGTAACCCCCCCCCCCTCCATGATGTCCATATGCTCTACTAGACCAGTGGCTCTATCAGTGTTGCAACAAAGACGACATATACTCCTTGACATTGGAATTGCAACACCAAGAAGGGCAAACTGTAAAGATATGCAAATCGAGGAAGTAGCATGTCACTAAGATCTGCAAATTATCAAATTTTCAAGCACCTAGCTCCAATCTGTGGCATGTGGGAGGGGCATAAATGGCAGATTAAAAGCAAAGTTTTTTTTTTTAGCCACATGAAACCTCAATAATCGGATCAAGTGGTGTTGGATGATTGTACGACGCCTCCTGTTTGTCGACGTGCCAGTTATCGGCATTTGTACCAAATAGAGGGACCGAATCGTTGAACTGAGAGAACTTGGTTTATCACTCTGGCGGATCGCTACTTGCCTAGACCGAGATGTAGGCACTTTCAACGTTGCGTGTCCCGGAGGTTGGGAGAACAGCGATGAACAGGAATGACCGTAAGTGGTGCACAGAGGTGAACCTCTGCACGGACGGATCGTCTGATTGAAAGAATGGAGGATAGAGATCCATTCTGTACTGCAAGTGAAATTGGACGTCACATCCCAAGCCTAGGGCTGCAACCAGTGTCAACAAATACCATCAGAAGGTGGTTGCACGACACCTGGCAATGGAGGCTGGAATGGAGGTCTATCCTCTTCTTCAGTGATGGTTCCCACTTTTGTCTTGCAAAAACACAAAAGGACCCTGGTAGTTGGTGGGCACATTAACAATTACTATAAACTAAATGACTAAGGCAAAGGAAGCCCTATTTCCCAACTACGTATACAAGAGTTAAATTAGATAAAATGAAAAACCTTTATTATGCTATTGTAAGAAAATTGACTAACCACGTATATTAAATTAAAGTAGTCAATGCAAGCTGCCTTGTGAGTGAACTATAAGGCACAATGACTAGAGAGTATATTTAATAGCATACCTCTATCTGTTGATGTATAAATATGGAGCCAGCGGCTGCAGAACGGTAATGGTACATTGAACAGCAGAGATTGATAATTAAATTCGTAAACCCCCCCCCCCCCCGATATGTTTCGTTACATATGTAGCGTCTTCAGGGGTTACCGGGGCTAATGACTGCGCGCAGCGAACTTCTCCGGGTTTTATAAACTTAGTGACTTGTATATGGGTATGTCCCTGTGGATAGCCAGTAATAGATGGTATAGAAGGACGAGCCCTTCTCTGGTATGAGGGAAGTATGGGGCTGACCAATCAGAGGTCATGTCGGGTGGCCAATCATAGAGTAGAGAGAGCGCATGAGTGTAGAGAAGGTATCCAGCTTCTAATTATGAAAATGCCAAAGCACACACTTTTGTCTTGGACGAAACGATAGCCGGTTTGGATTGGTCTGGAGACCACGTGGGCAACGCCATGAAGAGGCCTTCACAAGGGAACGTCACACCGGTACTACTCCCGGGATTATGGTGTGGGGTGGCATAATGTACGGTAGCCGGACTCCTCTAGTCTTTATTTCAGGTACACTAACAGCTCGGCGTTACATTGATTTGGTCGTGGAACCAGTGGTACGGCCATTTCTCTAAAGTGTCCCAGAAGCCGGTTTTCAACAGGACAATGCCAGGCCGCATGTTGCTAGTGCTACTGTGAGCAGCCTGCTTGGCCTAAACGTGCTACCATGGCATGCAGCGTCTTTGGTCTCCCATCAAGCACATCTGGGACGTCATTGGTCGGCAATTGCAATGGGAGTTGCCAGCAGCCGATCTTGATGATTTGCATGCCCGATTGCATTCAGCATGGCATAACATTCATCAGACCACCATTAATAACCTCATTGGTAGCATTCCAAGGCTTGTAAGTGCGTGTATTCCTGAGCATTGCGCTCCTACTCTATACAGATTAAATCAAGATGTTTGGAAGATTTTGTTTGTCATCATTTTCTCCCCTTTTTTCGATGGGAATCGGAGCCGTAGTTCATATAGTGCTAGAATCTGCCTGAAACGTCACATTTAAAATTAAAGCTGAAAAATGGCGACAAATGCTTTCAGCACTGGTTGTGGCACATTTCAGCGCACAAAACAGTGCGTGGTTTGCAATCCGTGTCTAAAAACATTCAGCCACTAATTTTCAGCCTCAACTTAATACCGTGTGAGCATACCCTTAGTAAGGGTATAAGGCACTCTGCAAAGTTTTATAGACGCAACTGAAGCCCCCTGCGTTGATCATAGAGCTAGGAAAGGGAAGCTAAATGCTATTGCCTCAGAGAGGCAGGCCGGCTTCCTGCTATAGCAAGACCGCGCTGGAGAAATAGGTAATCGGGCAATGAACAGTTAACCTTTTGCAAAACAAAGACTGAAAGCTTAAAGAGGTTCTGTCACCAGATTTTGCCACCCCTATCTCCTATTGCAGCAGATCGGCGCTGCAATGTAGATTACAGTATCGTTTTTATTTTTAAAAAACGAGCATTTTTGGCCAAGTTATGACCATTTTTGTATTTATGCAAATGAGGCTTGCAAAAGTCCAAGTGGGCGTGTTTACAGTAAAAGTACAACTGGGCGTGTATTATGTGTGTACATCGGGGAGTTTTTACTACTTTTACTAGCTGGGCGTTCTGATGAGAAGTATCATCCACTTCTCTTCAGAACGCCCAGCTTCTGGCAGTGCAGACACACAGCGTGTTCTCGAGAGATCACGCTGTGGCGTCACTCACTTCCTCCCCCAGGTCCTGCATCGTGTCGGCACCAGAGGCTACAGTTGATTGTGCATCAGCGTTTGCAGGTAAGTAGCTACATCGACTTACCTGCAAACGCTGATGCTGCTGCAGAATCAACTGTAGCCTCTGGTGCCCATGTGTCCTCGCTCGTCTGACACGATGCAGGACCTGGGGCAGGACGTGAGTGACGTCACAGCGTGATCTCTCGAACACGCTGTGTCTGCACTGCCAGAAGCTGGGCGTTCTGAAGAGAAGTGGATGATGGTTCTCGTCAGAACGCCCAGCTAGTAAAAGTAGTAAAAACGCCCCAATGTACGCAAATAATACACGCCCACTTGGACTTTTGCAAGCCTCATTTGCATAAATACAAAAATGGTCATAACTTGCCCAAAAATGCTCGTTTTTAAAAAATAAAAACGTTACTGTAATCTACATTGCAGCGCCTATCTAATGCAATAGCAGATAGGGGTTGCAAAATCTGGTGACAAAGCCTCTAAGCCCCTGGTAATCATTGGTTGTTTCCACAGGAAGCTACAGTTGCTGTAAGGGAAAAGTATTGGTACATGGATTCTATTCAATGAAGTGGGCGACCATTTCATACTTGGTAACCTTGAGCCCTCCACTGTGGGAGCTGCTTTTTGCAGCAGCTCTCCATTCTTTCAGAGGAACATCTGAAGCGGGGGTGACCCAGTCCATGCTTGCCCTTTTGGGACAAACACAACCTCGAGCGCGCAAGTTTTCTTAATTGGGAGAAGGGAGTAGCTTATCTCCTTACAGAGAAAAGGATAGGGAATGTTGGAGTCCAAAAATGCAATCCTTATCTCTCGTGACACTGCCATACACATAAGATGGTCGGCCTCTCCCGCTGAAATCGGTGGTTTCGGCTGACACTTATCTAGCGTGTATGGCCACCTTGCGGGATATTTGATAACCCCTATACCAACCCCTAGATTTCTAGGGTTTTCAGCAGATCCCAAAAGAATATAGGTGATAAATGTTTGATCTCTGTGGGCTGCACTTTTGTGGTTGTCCTCACCTAACCGCGGTGAGGAGGAGTTTGAATGGAGCAGCGGTAGAGTATGCAGGCCGCTGTTCCATTTAAACACTATGGGTGTGGCGGAAACGGCATTTATGTATGTGATAAATGTATTTGGTGGGAAGACTTCTTTAAGGAGCGCCAGTCATCGTAATGCTGCATTATTATAATATAATAAATATGTTCTGCACTATGTGACTACATTTCTTTCTGCAATTGACTTGATCACTGCATCTTTAGTAAAAAAAAAAATGCAGAGTGATTACAGCCTCAGATCCCTGAAGAAAATATAGGACCTAACATTAATTGGGAGTAGCTCGTGCTGATTGTGTGGGGTCCAAGCAGCGAATGGTCGTTTTAGAGTGATTATCTCCGTTATGCTGCCCTCACTAAGCATAAGTAGTGACCGACACGCAGATTTCTGTTACTTATGTGCTAACGTTAAGCAGTTTTGTAGAACTTTAATCCTTGGCAGCGCACGGCCAGCACAGTCAGAGAAGAGTCGTGCTTATTTATGAGCTGCTTCTTCCTCTGCCCACCCGCCGCTGATTAACAGATTTTTCACTATTACTGTGCAAAGGGAGAAATCTGGCAATCGGGGGAAGAAGTAGTTCATGAATTAGGCCTCATGCACACGACTGTATTGGTTTTGAGGCCTGTGCATCAGTGTGTCATTTTGATTCACGGATCCACAACAATTCACCAGTATTGGTGAATCCGCAAATCCGGACAGTAAAATGATTTGCCCTCGGATGGTACAGATTTGCGGCCCCCGCACCCATCTGTGTAAATCACGGTCATGTGCATGGGGCCACATAATAGGAAGGGTCTGCAATTTATCTGCAAAAGTGTGGACAAATTGCATCTGCAAAAATACGGTCGTGTGGATGAGGCCTTAGTGTGACTCGTCTCTGACTGCGCTGGCAGTGCGCTGCCAAGGATTAAAGTTCTACAAAACGACTTAACATTTACACATAAGTGACAGACCTCTGAAATTGGCTTCTCTGCCACTACTTAATTCTGTCCTCCATTTCAACAGTATTTGAGAAGTTTTCAAGAAATGAAGTCCCATTGAAATTACATTGGTGTGAAAAGCAATTGAGAAGTGCAATTCATCAGTAAATCCAGTTATTCTTCACTTCCCAGCTGGCGTCGGTGGTTTTAAAGCAGTATGTTGAAAATCATTGGTGTTCCCAATCTGAGAAGTTCAGGTTACCTGAGACTACTGAAAGGGTAAGTAATCTTGTTTTTTGTAGTATTATGGGATGTTTGAGCGTGGGGTTGGGCTCGAAGGTATGCTAATACATTTTCCCTTTTTATTAGGCTAAAGCAGCAATCCGTCAACTGCTTCCTCGAGGGCTTAGAGAGTCTATGAGTAAAGTACGTTCCAGTGTAGCATATGCGGTGTCTGCTATTGCCCATTGGGATTGGCCTGAAGCCTGGCCTCAGCTTTTTAACTTGCTCATGGAGATGCTAGTAAGCGGTGAAGTCCATGCTGTCCATGGTGCCATGAGAGTCTTGACAGGTACAAGCACTTGTGGTATTTATGTTCTGGTCAGATTCTGTGACCACAATTTTAAATATAAGGAATTCTTATAAGTTTTTCAAGATTATTTTAAAGTGTGCTTCTATTAAAACATATAATTCCATGTCCTACACTTTCATGGATATGGTCATGTATGCTGTGCTTTCATGCAAATGAAATGCACATTTGGGATGAGCATTGAAAGTGTAATTTAGGTGTAAGTGGACCCTAATAAGTAATGCATGAGAACTACTGATCAGAATAAGGCCTTACTCACACGGCAGAGCAATCCTGCTATGGGGGAACATCCCCGTACATACGGAGTCCGATGGCACATTCTATGATTCTTCTTTTTTCCATATGAAAATGGTGAAACCGTAGAGGCTCACACATCTATTTGGCAGCCCTATTGTGGCTCCATAAAAAACTGACCCATAATGTGGCTGTGTGCATGAGCTCTAAGGAAAGCTGTAAAATACAGTGCTTGTCACTCAAATGTTTTGAAAGAAAATAACCATGGAGCTCCTACCTATTTTGAATAAACTATATGGCCAAATTATTTATTTGGCCATATAGTTTATTCAAAATAGGTAGGAGCTCAATGGTTATTTTTAAAAAAAAAACATTTGTGTGACAAGCGCTGTGTATTACGTACACTTGACAATTACACCCATTTGAGCTTGTTGGGCAACACATTCTAAAACCATGGGTGCTGATATGGCGTTTGGCCCCCTTTTGTATCTATAACAGCCTTCACTTTGTGTATAATGTCTTTTTATGCTGTAGCATTACCCTTCACCGGCTACTAAGGGTCCTAGAACAAACCCTGGAAAACTGCCTGAGACCATAATTTCACCTCCACCACACAGTAGGCATGATGTGTTCCAGTCAGTAGTGTTCTCCTGCCATCCGGCAAACCCCGATTCATCAATCGGATTTTAAGATCATGAAATGTCATTCATCACTCCAGAGAACACGTCCAGCCGTGCCGTACATTACACCGCTCCGGCTGAAGCTTTGGCATTGTGTATGGTGAACATAAGCTTTTTTGCATCTGCTCCCGATGCACAGTTCTTCTGCTGATGTCACTTCCAGAGGCAGTTTAAAATGCTGTAGTGCGTGTTGCGGCAGATGGTAGGCGAGTTTTACATGCCACACTCGGCGGCCCCGCTTTGAGTTGGTGCGGCTCTGTGACTCAGCTGTTGCTGCTCCTACAGTTGGCGGGGCAGATCGAGTCACTAACTGACTTGTGGCAAAGGTGGCATCTTATGACAGTGCCACAATTAAAGTCACAGAGTTTGATATGTGAAGTTATTGCATGGGGGCTATATTTTCTTTTTTTCTCTTTTTTTTTTATTTAGTATGTTATCAATGTTTGTTTCATTATAGTCTATCAAAACAAAGCTAAAATTTGGGTCTGCTGAAGTGTTAGATTTGTCAAAGTTGTGTACTGTAGTATATTTACTTAAAGGGTTGTCTCATAGACAACCCCTTTCATAAAGAAGATATGAAACAGGTGATTTTGCTGGGAAAAGGCTTTTTTTTCCTGCAGCACAAATGTAATTATTAACCCCTTAATGACCGCCGATACGCCTCCTCACGGCGGTCATTAAAGGGCTTTATTCTAGTCCGCCGCCTTTTCACGACAGCCTAATCAACGTCAGAGTCGGGGCTCGGCTGTCTTATGATAGCCGGGCTCCTGCTCCAACGGTAGCGATCGAAGTTTACTTCGATCACGGCCGTTCAACCCCTCAAATGTCGCGGTCATTAGCGACCGCTGCATTTGAGTTGTTTACAGAGGGAGGGAGCTCCCTCTGTCACCAATTGGCGGCCCGCAAATGCAATTGCGGGCTTCCGATGGGGTGCCATGGTAGCCGGGGGCCTAGCAAAGGCCCCCAGGTCTGCCCTGGCTATATGCTTATTAGGACGTGCCAGAGGCATGTCCTAATAGATGCTTGTCAGTTTTACAGGAAGTATACCAGAGCATTATATCTGCGATCTAAAGATCGCATAGTGAAGTCTCCTAGTGAGACTGAAAAAAGAATTAATGTGAAATAAAAATTGATAAAAAGGTGCACATTAAAAAAAAATCAATTTTTTTGCCATTTTTTTATTTAGTAAAAGTATAAAAATAAAACAAAAAGTACACATATATGGTATTCCCGCAATCGTAATGGCCCAAAAAATAAAATGACCCCATCCCCAAAAAAAGTTGTTAAAAACATTCTATATACACCAAAACGGTGCCATTGAAAAACACAACTCATCCCGCAAAAAACAACTCCTCATACAGCTATGTCCATGTGAAAATAAAAAAGTTATAGCTCTTTGAATGTGACGATGGAAAAACTAATAAAGTTGCTTGGTCATTAGGGCCCAGAATGCATGGAGGGGGGTTAAATGGTGGCCATTCAGATGTCAAACATGGATGGCTTGAGTCCACCAGAACGGGAGCTACTTTTACGGTGCGACTCTCCATTCAGGCTATTAGAGGGGGGGCCCCCTCTGACGTCCATATAAGCTAATACGGCATATCTTCGTGAGACAACCCCTTTTTAGGTTTCTAAAGTTCATACTATTTAAAAATGTTTTGCAATGTCATTTTTCATGTATTGTACAAAGTCTGATAAACCATATGCTTATAATGAATATACTTACCTTTCCTTACAGAGTTCACTCGTGAGGTAACTGACTCACAAATGCCCTTGGTAGCTCCTGTCATTCTGCCAGAGATGTACAAGATCTTTACGATGAGTGAGGTGTGTTAAGTGTATTTATTCGATTTGCATTGATATTGCCTTGTAAAAAAAATAAACATTTCATAGGAGTATTCTATTAATTTTAAGATAAATACCTGATTTCATAATGACACCTCACAATTACAGTAGTTAATTTGTCTTTCAGTTTGCCTGTTGTGGTGCATATTCCTTTTTTTTCTCTGTGATTACCCAATGGTTTTTCCTTGCAATAAAAAAAGATCATGGTTACTATTTGTAAAAAAAAAAAACAAAAACAATCAGAGCAGAAGGCAATATAGTTAGGGTTGTCCATTTTCATCAAATTAATGTTATTTTTTGTTGAAAATTCATACAATTATCCAATATACTTTCTGTATTAATTCTTCAAGGTTTTCAAGATTTCTGCTTGCTGTTATTCTTCATTGCTTTACTTCCAGTTGATAAAATTATATCCACGGTCATGTGATGGACACCCAGGTAATAGGATCATTAGAAGACAAACCGTTGATACCCATAATATAACTGTAACAAACCCAACACTTGTGTGTCTATCACATGACCACAAACACCATTTTTATCCACTGGAAGTAAACAAGATTTTGAAAACGTGGGGAAGTAATACAGAAAGTATATTAGAAAATTGTAAAACGTAATTATACAAAAAGAAAATTAACCCCTTAACGACATGCCACTTACATGTACTTGGCAGCCATTAAGGGGAAGTATGAAGCAGGCTCACGGGCTGAGCTCGCTCGATACATAGCAGTGACAGCTGTGTAATACAGCCGACACCTGACTACAATGGGCGGAATCAAAGATCCCTTTAATTCTGCCCGTTTTACCGCTTAGATGGCGTCATCAGCGTAGAGATGGTACTGGAAGCCAAATCTGCTAATAGTTTGTCCAAGTGGGGAGGACCTAGGACTGAGCTCTGAGGAACCCCAACAGCCAAGGGAGGAGTAAAAGTGGAACCAGCAAATGATACACTGAGTGAGCCGTCAGATATAGGAAGAAAACCAAGAGAGGATTTTCCTTAAGGCCAATAGGCTGGGGCATACGGAGTAGAAGTTGGTGGTCCACCGTGTCAAGCGCTACAGAGAGATCCAGAAGAATCATTAGAGGGTGGTGGCTGTTAGATTTAGCCGTCAGGAAATCATTTGAGACTTTAGTAAGGGCAGTTTCTGTAATGTGGATTGTGGAAATAAGATTGTAAGCTGCTTAGAAGAGAGTTAGCAGATAGATAGCGTATGAGGACAGAGTAGACCAAGCATATCACATCTCCAACACACCGGGGAAACTGCCGGAATCATGGCATGTAATCTGGAAGGCACCCTATACCAGCGCGTTAAAATTTTAAATCCCGCTTCTTGATACCTGGTGGCCATGGACGATTTATGTGTCATCGTGTATACCCTATCCTGTTGTTCAGCCGAGAGTGAGATTCCCAAGTCCCTTTCCCACTGTAGCAAGTATGTGGGTGTGGAGAGGGTAGATGGGGAGATCAGTAAGGAGTATAGTCTGGATAGAGTGTGCCTCATCGAGCTCGTGCCTGCGCAAAGGAGTTCAAACGGGGTTTTGTCCCGAGCATGTTCCGCAGGGTTAGGTAAGGACACCAGGAAGTGTCTCAACTGAGTAACCTGCCAGGGAGTGAGGGGAGAGGGTCTGTCAAAGACGTCCGTTGCGGACCAGTCATCCATGACTCCCCGTGCAGGTAATGAGAGGCGGGGCCCCTACCTGCCTGCAACCAGCTCCGAAATGGACCCCCCTCCCGCCCTGGAGGAAATGCAGGGTTACCCAAGACTGGGAACATGGGGGACGGGGATGGGGAGATCTCTTTCCGGGGAAAGACCTTTGACGCCACTGTCAGTGAGAGCCCTATCGTCGGATGTGTCCTTGCTGTCAGAGGGGTATCCCTGCCCAGCCAAGGCAGAGCCTGTAGGGGGACAGCCATAGAAGACTGTTCCATCGACACCCATTGTTTGACCTCCGTGTGGCGGAACCAGTCCAGGAACCACGTCAAGTGCGAGGCCTGGTGGTAGGAAATAAAGTCAGGGAGCCCCACGCCCCCTTCACTCTTAGAGCGAAAAAGCGTGCAGCGGGCTATACGGGCTGGTTTCCCCACCCAAATGAAGTGGTGGAACAAGGACAACAGAGCTCGGAAGAAAGTGCGGGGCATGTGGATCGGTAGGGCTTGGAAGAAGTACAGTATCCGTGGGAGAATGTTCATTTTGAAGATTGCACATCTGCCGAACCACGTGAAGGTGCCCTTCGACCAGGAATCCAAATCGCTCTTTACACGTTGCAGGAGAGGAGGATAGTTAACTGCGTAAAGGCGAGAGAGATCCCTGGAGAGCTGGACCCCCAAGTATTGAAGCGAGTCTCTAGCCCACTTGAAGGAGAAGGACCCCGATAAGTCCTCGACTAGGGCCTTTGGCAGTGATTTGTTGAGATCCTTAGACTTCTGATAATTAATTTTAAAATTTGACAGCTTCGAGTATCCACTCATCTCCGCCATGAGGTTGGGCAGGGAGATCCTGGGTGCAGTGAGAAAGAACAGAAGGTCATCCGCATACGCCGCCACTTTATGCGATCTTCCCCCCACTGATACACCCGCTATATCTGGATTAGAACGAACCTGACAGAGGAAGGGTTCCAGGCACAAAATAAAGATCAAGGGAGACAGGGGGCATCCCTGCCGCGTGCCATTGGTGATAGAGAGCGGAGAAGCTAAGGTACCATTAACCTTAACCCTGGCAGAAGGAGATGAGTAGAGGCTCGAGATCCATTGCATCATGTGGGAACCCAGCCCGACGTGCCGCAAAGTGGCCGACATGAAGTCCCAGTCTACCCTGTCAAAGGCCTTCTGCGCGTCCGTGGACAGCAGCAGTGTGGGCAGAGACGAGGCAGTCGCGTGATAAATCAGATTAATTGCCCTAGTGGTGGTATTCCTAGCTTCCCTCAGGGGCATGAAGCCCACCTGATCATTATGGATCACATTGTGGAGAAGGGGGGTAAGTCTATGGGCCAAGATCTTTGCAAACAACTTGAGATCTACATTAAGCAGGGAAATGGGACGGTAGTTTTGGCAGCTGGTGGGGGTCCTTCCCTTCCTTGGGTATGACCATAATGTATGCCCGCAAGGCATCCTGAGGGAGAGAGCACCCGTCTTCGAGAGAGTTATAGGCCTGCAGGAAATGGGGCCCGAGAAGGTCTGAGCAAGCCTTGTAGTACTGAATGGGGAGACCATCCGGGCCCGGCGCCTTCCCCACCGGGGAATTTTTCAGGGCCCTGGACCACTCCTCTGATGAAATCTGCTCTTCCAAAGCCGCTAGAGCTTCCTGTGGGATACTTTTCATCCCCGAGGAGCGAAGGTATGCCTCCATCTGCTCCAGTCTAGTTCCCCCCTCTGCGGTAGGGGAGGTCCGCGGGAGATTGTAGAGTGAGTGGTAGTACGCCCGGAAGGCTTCCGAGATGTCCTGGGGGCGGTGTACACCCCCGGCTCCGGGTGCCTGCACCTGGGGGACATAGGTTCGTGACCTGGTTTTCCGCAGTGCCCGTGTCAGAGTCCTGCCTGGTTTGTTACTGAATTCATAGAAGTGTCACCTACACTTTACTAGGGAGACCCTAGCCTTAGCAAGACAAAGAGACCGGACCTGAACACGCAACTGCCCCAGCTCTGCCCCCCCACCCGGTCCAGGGAAGCCTTGTGGGACTGCTCAAGGAGGTGTATGCGAGATAACAGGTCACTCAAGTGAGCCGTCCGTTCCCTTTTGAGTTTAGATCCGATCCGAATAAAGGAACCTCGGATCACGCACTTATGTGCTTCCCAGACACTAAGCGGACTTACATCTGGAGATACATTCGTAGCAAAGTACTCCCGTAGGTCCCTGTGTATTTCTGAAATTACCGTCGGGTCCTGCAGAAGCGAGTCATTTTAACTGCCACTGCCAGGAGCGAGGGTGGGCTGCAGGGAGACAGAGAGAGAGTGTAATGAGGGCGTGGTCTGAGAAGGTTATGTTATCTATAGAGACTGAGGAGAGGATGGAGAGATGGGAGTGGCGCAGAAAGAAGTAGTCTAGTCTGGTGTATGTGTTGTGGGGGGCCGAAAAGAAGGTGTAGTCTTTAGTCGTCGGGTGCATAAGCCGCCACGCGTCTATCAGTTGGTGTTCATGTCGACCTGGGTAGCGACGAGTGTCCAAGTGAGGAGTCTATAGTCGGGTCCAATGTAAGGTTCAGGTCCCCCCCTAGTATGAGAGTGCCTTCCAAAAAACCATCCAACTCCGTCAAGACCCCTTCAAAGAAGGCGACCTGACCAGTGTTAGGGAGATAGCATGTGGCCAGCGTGAACAGTGTGTTAGCCAACCTACCCTTCACGAAGATATACCGTCCCGCTCCATCTGTACGAGTCTCCACGTGCTCCCACGGAAGAGAACGAGAGATCAGGATAGAGACCCCCTTGGTCTTGGAGTCCGGTGAGGTACTGTGATACCCCTCCGTATAGTGAGAGTCCGTCAACCGTGGAACGCCGTCCGCCCGGAAGTGAGTTTCCTGGAGGAACGCCACATGCGCTTTCTTTTTCCATAGGAGACGGAGGATGGAGGATCTCTTCTCTGGAACGTTCAGGCCCTGTGCATTCAGGGAAACAACCGTAATGTTAAACATATGGAGCCACAGTAGGGAAACAAAAAGGGGGGGGGGGGAAAGGCGGGGAAAGAAATTGATACCCCCGTAGAGAGGAATGAGGGCCGAGAAGAGGGACACTAGCGTCCCACTAACAGAACCCCTAATCAATACTTCGCGTGTAATGCCGGGCCCGGGAGAAAATACCCCTGAGCACGACACAACAGCGCGGAAACCTAGTGGGGAACGTAGAAGGACCGCAGCGTGAAGAGGTGATCTCCCTGAGACTCGCCACCAATTGAGCCTGAGGTAGTAAGTGCCAAAAAGAGAGCTGCCCGGAGCCCCGGACTCATGCGGCTAACTGTAACAGGTGCATGAAGGTTCCCGACCTTCCACCGCGGCGCAGTGTGAGGGGGGGGGGGGAAGGGTCCCTCAGACAATTCCCAGGACCTCACTGACCGAACCCCCTGGCCCACCTAAATTCCTCCTCGGCCTAAGAACAGTCCCTCCCGCAAAAGGAAGGGGGGTTAGACACTCGTATCAAACAAGTAGAACCCTACTGACTCCCTTATGGATACAATGGCCCATTAGCCTTCTGGGCGCGGGCGGATCAGTTTCTTCGGGACGAACGCCGTCCAGATGCCCGTTGCTCACGAGGACCGTCTCTAGGATGTGGCAGAGGAGGGTGCACAGTTTCTGAATACAGACGACCCCCCCCCCCCCCCGGGGAAGAGCGATGGTGGCGGCTCCGTCCAATCTGGAAGGCGTACAGGAGAGATTTCTAAGAAGCGGAAGGCTGCTTCCAAATCATCCGGTTAGTGGACGGCAAAGGATTGCCCCTGTCAGCGGAGAATGACGTGGAAGGGATGACCCCATCTATAGGAAGCGCCCGCTTCTTTGGTAGCCTCCAGCAAAGGGCGTATCACCCTGCGCATATGTAGGGTCAGCCTAGATACATCCGGCAAGATGGACACCTCCTCACCCTGGAAAGGGACGGCCCCCCCGCTCCCAGGCTAGCCGTGCAATGTCCTCTTTTTGCTTGTAGAAGTGAACCCTGCAGATGACATCTCGCGGGCGGTTACTCTCCCTGTTCCGTGGGCCTGCTAAGCGATGTACCCTGTCCATTTCAATGGCCGAGTCGCGTGGTCTGTCCATGAGCTTGTTACAGATATGGGTGACAACCTCGTATAGTTCCTCGGGCGGCACAGATTCTGAAATGCCCCTCAACTTTAGGTTGTTCCGCCTCCCCCTGTTCTCCACATCGTCCAGGTGCAGGGAGAAGTCCCTCATTTGGGTAGCTTGGGTGTCCATTGACTGGGAGAGAACCAAGATATCCGTAGTGTGAACAGAGTTCTGGCGCTCCAGGGCGTCTACCCGTGCAGTTAAAGATCGTAAATCCTGGGACACCACCCCTGTGAGCGGGCCCCTTAGTATGGCTCGTGTGCCCTGGCTCAGGGGTGTCATGTCTTCTATGTGGGATTGCAGGGGGGCAGCGAAGGAGAGTGGCGCCTTATCAGTCGCACCTTTTAGTGCCCGGCGGCCATGTTCCTGCTCGGGCTCAGGAGGATACTGCTGGGGGAGGGGAGCGGCAGCTCTCCCCGGAGGCACAGACCCTGCCACGGTCCCTGCATCTGGACCTACCTCCAGGGACGGAGCACCGGAGGCACGGTCCTGTTGGCCTCTGGAGGATCCGGCTGGAGCAGCGGTGCCGGTGGGCGGAGAGTCTCCACGCGACGTCGGGGATCGACTGCGGCCTACGGCGGGAATTGAGGAGGGCCGTGGTGAAGACCCGTCACGGCCGGATCGGAGGTAGTGATCCATCGAGGAGGGACCCGGAGAGACCGACTGAGACTTGCGGTGTCTCCCCTTGGTCATCCCGACGTTGGAGCAGGTAAGAGAGACCCGAGGTAGTGCGTAGAGAGTGGTGCGGGTCCGGAGCTCCAAGCACACGCGTCCTCACACCGCCATCGCCAAGCCACCTATTTGAGCGTTTAATTTTAATGTTTGGCAGCCTTATTGGAACAGGAGACTGAAGAGAGAGGGTACAGTGAGGACTGTAGATTGTCTGAGTTGCTGAGTGTTGACGGCATGTAGATTTCTCTATGTATGATGGGTAGGCTAAACCATGAGGAGGCAGAGAAATTTTGATAGTAAAGCAGAGAAGGTTGTGGTCAGATTGTTGTAGAGGAGAGTGAGCAGAGTCGTGAGAAGACTAGATTAAGTGAATTCCCATCTCCATGTGTAGGAGAATTAGTAAGCGGTGAAAGACCTAGGGAGGAGGTTGAAGATGGAAACTGGGAGGCAGATGAGGATATTGGGTTATCAATGGGGTTGTTAAAGTCACCAATTATGAGATTGGGGGTTTTAGACCATAGGAAATAAAAACTCAAGGTGGCAAAGTGATATAGGAATTGGCGGACTGAGCCAGAGGCGTGGTAGACTTCCGGTTCTTGGAAGGAGAATGGTCTGAGGGTGTGAACCTCAAAGCAGGGGAATGTGAGTGAGAGTATATGGGAAATGACCTGCAGAGCAGTGTGTGGAGAGAAGTAGGGTTACAAGAATTCTTGTATTTCGATGGCCTATGTATTAGAAACCCACATAAATCACCCCATTTTAAAAACTAAACCCCTCAAAGTATTCAAAACAGTATTTAGTAAGTTTCTTAACCCTATAGGCGTTTCGCAGGAATTAAATTATTATTTATTTTTTGCAGAAAATCCTTTCCATTATTTTTTTTTCCCGTAAAACAGAAGGTTTTAACAGAGAAACGCAACTCAATGTTTATTGCCCAGATTCTGCAGTTTTTAGAAGTATTCCACATGTGGCCCTAGTGTGCTTATGGACTGAAACACAGGCCTCAGAAGCAAAGGAGCACAGAGTGGATTTTGAGGCCTCCTTTTTGTTAGATTATATTGTGGGCACCATGTCAGGTTTGAAGAGGTCTTGTGGTGTCAAAACAGTGGAATCCCCTAAAAGTGACCCCATTTGACAAACTACACCCCTCAAGCAATTTATCGAGGGGTATAGTGAGCATTTAGACCAGGGGTCTCAAGCATGCGGCCCACGGGCTTTCATCTGAGGCCAGCTAGTACAAACTCTGCTCCGGGACTCTGGAATTCCCTGACATCGCTGTCCATATATGGGCAGCGATGTCTTGGGCTTCCCCAGAGCCGGAGTCCCGTGCAGAGTGCTAGTATAGGCTCTGCTCCGACTCTGTGGAATTCCCTGACATCGCTGTCCATATATGGACAGTGTGTCAGGGTCTTCACCAGAGCGGAGTCCCTGCAGAGCGCTAGTATTGGCTTTGCTCCGGGACTCTGTGGAATTCCTTGACATCGATGTCCATGTATGGACACACGATGTCTGGGGCTTCCCAAGAGCCGGAGTCCTGGGCAGAGCGCTAGTATAGGCTCTTCTCCGGGACTCTGGAATTCCCTGACATTTCTGTCCATATATGGACAGTGTTGTCAGGGTCTGCCCCAGAGCGGAGTCCTGGGCAGAGCGCTAGTATAGGCTCTTCTCCGGGACTCTGGAATTCCCTGACATTTCTGTCCATATATGGACAGTGTTGTCAGGGTCTGCCCCAGAGCGGAGTCCTGGGCAGAGCGCTAGTATAGGCTCTTCTCCGGGACTCTGGAATTCCCTGACATTTCTGTCCATATATGGACAGTGTTGTCAGGGTCTGCCCCAGAGCGGAGTCCCGGGCACAGCGCTACTATAGGCTCTGCTCCGGGACTCTGTGGAATCTTCTGACATCGCTGTCCACATATGGACAGTGATGTCTGGGGCTTCCCCAGAGCCGGAGTACCGGGCAGAGTGCTAGTATAGGCTCTGCTCTGGGACTCTGGGGAAGCCTCTGACATCGCTGTCCATACATCGACAGTGATGTCAGGGGCTTCCCCATAGCAGGAGTCCCAGTAAGGTCAGGAGCACAGCTGGAGTCCCAGGAAGAACCTACTAGCACTCTGCCCCGGACTCAAGCTCTGGGGTTGCCCCTGACAGTGATGTCAGGAGCAGAGCTGGAATCCCAGGCAGAGTGCTAGAAGCGGCTCTGCTCTTGGACTCCAGCTCTGGGCAAGCCCCTGACATCACTCTCCATATATGGACACTGATGTTAATGGCTTCCCTAGAGTTCCGGTGCAGAGCCTATACTAGTGCTCTGCTCCGGGACTCCGGCTCTGGGGTTGCCCCTGATAACACATTCCGGTCCAGGAGGATCCCCTGACGTCACTGTGAATGGACAGTGACGTCAGAGGCTCCAACAGTAGAGGAATCTCCAGCCAAAGCGTCGGCAACGCTCTGGCTGCGGATTCCACTCCTAGAGGGAGCCCCAATGGAGCTATCTATTTCGGGTGTGTGTGGCAGCACCTGCGGAGGGCACTGTGGCAGCACCTGCGGAGGGCACTGTGGCAGTAATGTAGTAGTATTATTATTTTATTACTTTCTGTTTGGCTTTTTCCGGAAATCATTGTATCAGAGTACGGGCTCAATAGAAAGTCTATAAGCCCGTAATCCGAAACATTGGCTTTCCGGAAAAAGCCGAACAGCAACGAAGCGCTCGTGCGCTCCCACGAGTACTACTGCCGCTACGTTTTAGAGATTGGTGTGGGTCTCCGTGCTCTGGCCCCCACCAATCAAAACTGCTCACATGTCAGAAGTTTGTCGAACATTTAGTTGCACTTTAAAGACACAAGTGATTTAATATCTCCATTTTTCACCCTTGTCAATATTTGCAGGTATATGGAATTCGTACACGGTCTCGAGCAGTGGAAATTTTTACTACATGTGCGCACATGATCTGCACTATGGAGGAGATGGAAAAGGTTGGATGTCGATATACATTTATCATATATTGTCATATATAATTTCTTAACATTTTTAGGATATAGGGTGGCTCGTTCATCCTTTCACTGCCGCAACAATTTTCACACTTTTGACATAACAAATGAAACCTAAATTGTAAAATAAAAAATCATACCTCATACCCATCTGTTTTATAAGAGTAGACGGCTCACACATTGTTAAAAAAAAAAAATGTTACGCAGCGCTATAAACTCATGGGCACCTTCATGCAATTTTGCATCAAAGCATTGTGATTTTTTTTTTGTAAAAAAAGGCATATTTGTGGATAAATGTCTGACTTTGTGTATCACCCCCCCCCCCTAGGGTTCACTGGAAGGCTGCACAGAGGGGAGAGATGACAATAACTGACAGTGATCTTTCTTGAATATTTGCCCCTATAAATCTGCCGCAAGCAGACTCCAAGCACGTAAAACAGCTACTTTAACCACTTAGCAACAACCACCATACATGTACGGTGAATGTGTGCTGTCACAATGTGGCACGGTCTCGGACGTAGAGCTCGCACCATACGTGGCGGGTGCCGGCTTTTTTTTATACAGGTGACCCTTGTCTGCATTGGCAGTGATGGGAGGTGACTCCGATCCCGGCTGTTTAACCCCGTTGATACTATGGTCAATATCCACTGCAGCATCGGAGTGGTTAGACAGAGGAATGGAGCTCCCACTGACCCACGATTGCACCGTTGCATCAAAATCGTGGGGTGCCAATTGGTTCCTATGGCAGCCGGAGGTCTAGTGAATGCCTACAGGTCTGCATTCTGTGTCCTACTATTAAGCACAAAAAAGTCAACACACTGCAATGTATAAGTATTGCAGTGTATTGCATGAGCAATCTAGTGACCGCATGGCAAAGTCCCCTAGGGGGATAGAAATGTGTTTTTGTTTTTTTTTTGTGTTTTTTTTTTTTAATTTAACAATTACAATTGGTATTGCTGTGTTGGTAGTAGTCAAAACTATCAAAATATCTCCTTATTAGTGATATCAAGCAGGATAAACACCATACGAAAAAAAATAAAATAAAAATCACTATGCCAGAACTGCTGTTTTTTGGTCACCACGCTTACCAACCCCCCTCAAAAATAGCTTTAAAAGTGATAAAAAAACGATTATGTGGGGCTTGCCCTACAGTGCATGGAGTAGGACTTGTCTGACCAGCTCCATTGCTCCCAGGCTCCATAGCAGCGTAAACCCGGCTTCTAACAAGGCCATACATTGCCGGTTATCCTCCTGAACAAGGGAGTAGCATTCCCTTCCAAGGGTAAGACCAGGAAAATGTCCAGCTTTGCCAAAATAATGAAGTTCTCTCCGATAATGCGCACATCGTGGCGCCGGAGGAAACTGTGAAGGTAGGCCGTGCGGAAAATACTGGAGGGGAACAATTCCCCCTCTGCTTCTGGAGCTTTCTTATCTGCAAATATCCTAGCTCTGCTCCAGTCGCCAGCAGATTTACCTGTAAAACAATGAAAAACGAATAAGATGTCTCTACGAGATGTCAAAAGTTTTGCATAAGTGCAGTTACTCTTACAATTCATCTGCCTTGCTTTTTCCCATGCTGCCAGGCTTTCTGTAATATTTTACAATTAAGCAGAGTTTTTATCCTACAAAGTTTAGTATCATCAGCAAAATCTGACTGCTTACTATCAATACCATTCACAAGGTCATTAATAAAGAGATTAAAAAGAATTGGGCCTAACACAGATCCTTGTGATACCCCAATGCTGAACAATACAAGTCCTATAATGGTAAGAAATAGTGTTATTTCTCATGGACGCACATATGACCGCATATTCTGAAAATGTAGGTACGCTTTAAGATCTTACCTTGCTTCTAAGAGAATGAAGATATAAACAAAATCTGAAAGTGTTAGTGCTATAAAGTTAGGAAGCATAATCCCACATGAATTGGTAATAGCAGTGTTGAGATTTAACCCCTTCCTGACATTTGCTGTATATAAACGGCAAAAGCCAGGAGGGAAAGTATCGAGCGGCATCACAGGCTAAGCCTGGTCCATAAGATGTGCGTGTCGCCTGTATGTTACAGCCGATATTTCACTGCAACGAGCGGATCTTGCCTATTTAACTTCTTAGAGGCAGTGGTCAATAGGTACTGTGGCATCTAAGCCATTAGGAAGTGGGGGGGGGGTGGCGGCCCCCTTTGTCAGCATATCGACCCTGTGACGCAATAGCAGTCTGCCATGTTTGTGCTCCTATTAAGCACGATATACTGCAATACATTAGTATTGCAGCATATTGTGCAAGTGATGCAGCGATCGCTGTTTCAAGTACCATAGTGTGACTAATAAAAAAGTAAAAAACTCCTATATAGAAGAAAAAGAAGATTAATAGTTTAAAAATCCCCATTTTCCCCCAACAGCAATGAAATAAAAAAAAATAAAAACTGGTATCACTGCATCTGTAAAAGTCCAAACTATTACAATATAACATTATTTATCCTGCAAGACGAATGCTGTAAAAAAAGTAGTCTCGTACCCCAAAGTGGTACCAATAAAAACTACAGCTAGCCACACAAAAAACAAGCCCTCACACCGCTTAATCAAAGAAATGAAAAAATGTCTCTCAGAATATGGTGGTACAAAATTTTAGTTTTTTCTTTTTAATAATTAGATTTATCCTTGTAAAATTAGTAAAACATAAAAAAAAAAAAAAAGCTTTAGAAATCTGGTATCACCGTAATCTTATTGACCCGCAGAATAGATTTAACGCGTCTTTTTTTTATTTTTTTTATTTTTTTAACCTCACGGTGAATGCCGCAAAAACAAAACCTAAGAAACTTTGGAGGAAGCACTTTATTCTGATGCATATGCCTTTTCATGACGCTGCATCAGAATAAATCTGCGCCGCCGGGAACAGTTAAAACTCCCTACTCTCCTCTAGAGAATGAATACCTATAACTGTACATGTGGACCTATCACACATCCAAAAAAGGAAAGAATAGAACAACAAGTACACATTTGTACCTTGTAATGATCACAATGCTTTATTGAAATACACATAAAAACCTATTGGCCATCAGGACCTAAAATAGGACAAACAATTAAAATACATAGATGTGGAGAACACTGAGGCTATGACAAATGAAGTATACTCTGAATCGAACAAGATCAAAAATCTGTAAAAGGTAACTCAGGAAGGCAAGCTAAAGGTAAGCGAATCAAAAGACCACAAGTGTGATGCATACAACCATGCCTTCACAAGAGAACAAATAATGAACCAAAAACGAGTATAGAAAGGAAAAAGCACAACACACGCTGGTATGCGTGTGAGTGTAAATATATGAGGTGTCCAGGGAGTAACCGCAGATAAAACCCGGTCCCAGGATCTATACCAACCAGTATGTGTCATAATAAGCCTATAGGTGAACACCACACCGCGAGCCCCGACGCGCGTTTCGCGGTAGCTTTATCAAGGGGTACCATCTTGAGAACTTGGTACCATCTCATCTAGAGAATTTGGCGCAACGCTGCTCGAGGGGGCGGATCGAAATCTGCCAGTTTAACCCCTTAGATGTGGCGCTTGATAGCGAGCGCTGCATCGAAGTGTATTTGGAGGGAGGGGGTTCCCTCTCTCACCCCACGGGCACCCTGCTATTCGATCGCAGGGTGTCGTGCTTTCTATTTGAAAGGCCCCCTGGTCTGACTAGTTAAAGAGGCTCTGTCACCAGATTTTGCAGCCCCTATCTGCTATTGCAGCAGATAGGCGCTGCAATGTAGATTACAGTAACGTTTTTATTTTTAAAAAACGAGCATTTTTGGCCAAGTTATGGCCATTTTCGTATTTATGCAAATGAGGCTTGCAAAAGTACAACTGGGCGTGTTGAAAAGTAAAAGTACAACTGGGCGTGTATTATGTGCGTACATCGGGGCGTGTTTACTACTTTTACTAGCTGGGCGTTGTGTATAGAAGTGTCATCCACTTCTCTTCACAACGCCCAGCTTCTGGCAGTGCAGCACTGTGACGTCACTCACAGGTCCTGCATCGTGTCGGCACCAGAGGCTACACTTGATTCTGCAGCAGCATCAGCATTTGCAGGTAAGTAGCTACATCGACTTACCTGCAAACGCCGATGCTGCTGCAGAATCATCTGTAGCCTCTGGTGCCGACACGATGCAGGACCTGTGAGTGACGTCACAGATCTGCACTGCCAGAAGCTGGGCGTTGTGAAGAGAAGTGGATGACACTTCTATACACAACGCCCAGCTAGTAAAAGTAGTAAACACGCCCCGATGTACGCACATAATACACGCCCAGTTGGACTTTTACTTTTCAACACGCCCAGTTGTACTTTTGCAAGCCTCATTTGCATAAATACGAAAATGGTCATAACTTGGCCAAAAATGCTCGTTTTTTAAAAATAAAAACGTTACTGTAATCTACATTGCAGCGCCGATCTGCTGCAATAGCAGATAGGGGTTGCAAAATCTGGTGACAGAGCCTCTTTAATGCCTGCTAGGCCATGCCTGGCGGATGCTTGTTAGTTTTACACTGACAGGCAATAATACACTGCAATACAGAAGTATTGCAGTGTATTATAAAAGTGATCGCATTGTGAAATCCCCTAGTGGGACTAATAAAGTTTAATAAAGTAAAATAAAAACCCCAAAGGAAAAAAAATAAAAATGAAAAACACACTTTTTCCCTTACAAAATGCTTTCTTTTGCACAATGCCCAGAATTGCTGTTTTCTGTTAATCCTGCCTTATGTGCTAAAAAGTTGCGTGTACTCGTCCTGCAAAAAAAAAAGCCACTCATACAGCTGCATCAGCGGAAAAATAAAAGTTATGGCTCTTCAAATATAAAACAAAATTACAGAAAAATAATTTTTAAAAAAAATTTTGTGTAAAAGTATTGCCCCGCTGAATAAAGTTATTGCAGTGTTTTATACCACACAGTAAGAGGCGTAAATTAAGGATGCAAAAAAAGTGTGGCGAAATTGCTGGGTTTTCTACTACCCCAAAAAAAAAGTTAATCGATAATTTATATGTACCCCACATATAACAGCAGGTTTAACAGCATTGTCACCTTGAGTGGAAAAAAAACCCCCATCAACTATATTAGTAAATCAGAAATTAGCGCGTTAGCCAAAACAGTTTTTTTTTTTTGTTTTTTTTTTTTAGATTTAATTTATGTATTGTAACTGTGTATTTAAAGTTAACCTGTCACGAAGTTTGGAGCCACTAAGCCACCAGCATGTCATTACTCAGCTGGGGTTTAGCGCTCAAAACATGCCCACGTAAAAAAACTGCTATTTCGGCAATATTTAGTAAAAGATTGACAATTTAGCGAGATGAGTACTGGAGTGCACATGGGCAATGTGCACTTGAAGCTAACAGTGCTGTGAAGCGAGGTATACAGTTTCAGGCTTCATGTGTGCAATGCGCACATTAGCACCCAATGCAGCTGGACTCATGTTGCTGACGTCTGTAATTTTACTAACTTTGCTTGATGAAACAAACGTGGGCATTTTTGGAACACTATACACAAACCGCATTAACGACATGATGGTGGTATAGTGGTTCTTTAAATTTTATTTAAGTATGAAGTGGGCATCTTTGGAAAAATAAATTTTTACTAAATACATTTATTTCTAGATAATAACATCACTTGTATTCTGTTCCCTAGGGTGTGGCACATGCTCTCATCTTTCCAGTAATACAGCAGTTCACCGAGGCATTTGTCCAGGCTCTACAAATGCCTGATGGCCCCACTTCTGATAGTGGCTTAAAGATGGAGGTGTTAAAGGTACAATTTTAAACTTTTTACTTATCAAAGCAATCGGACTTTAAAGGCTACGGATACCTTTTGACATGGTTTTACGCAGTATTTTTACGTTTCCGGCTGCAATCTTTTCCAAAATTTATTTCAGACACCCTGATATGCTGGTTTCAGACTTTTCTCATGTTACATAGTTCGTACAATTGAAAAATGACGCATGTCCATCAAGTTCAACCAAGGGACGGGAAAAGGGAAGTAAAAATTTCTATACATAGGAGCTAATATTTTTTTGTTCTAGGAAATTATCTAACCCTTTTTTAAAGCCATCTACTGTCCCTGCTGTGACCAGCTCCTGCGGTAGACTATTCCATAGATTCACAGTTCTCACGGTAAAGAAGGCTTGTCGCCTCTGCAGATTGAACCTTTTTTTTCTCCAGACGGAGGGAGTGCCCCCTTGTTTTTTTAGAGGGTTTTACATGGAACAGGATTTCACCATATTTTTTTGCATGTGCCATTAATATATTTATATAAGTTAATCATGTCCCCCCCTTAGTCGCCTCTGTTCAAGGCTAAATAGGTTTAGTTCTTTTAATCTTTCCTCATAACTTAGATTCTCCATGCCCCTTATTAGCTTCGTTGCTCTTCTTTGTATTTTTTTCCAACTCCAGGGCCTCCTTTCTATGAACTGGAGGCCAGAACTTATCTGCATATTCTAGATGAGGCCTCACTAATGCTTTGTAAAGTGGTAATATTACATCCCTGTCCTGCGAGTCCATGCCTCTTTTAATACACAACAATATCTTGCTGGCCTTTGAAGAAGCTGATTGACTTTGCATTCTGTTATTTAGTTTGATTTACAAGTACACCCAGATCCTTCTCAACAAGTGACTCCCACAGTGTAGCTCCCACTAGGACAGTGGCGTAACTACCGATATAGCAGCCGTAGCGGCACGGGCCCCCCCATGGCCGGAGGCTCCACTAGCAACTGCTATGGCTGCTACAGCGCGACGCCACTGAAGGGGTTGTTCCTACAAAAGACATGCATCCCCTATCCACTGGATAGGGGATACATGTGTGATCGCTGGGACGCCGAGCGATAAGGAGAACGGGAGACCGAAAGTCCCCCGAAGTTCTCCATGACAAACCTCAGACTTCCTGGGTCTGTCTGCAGATCCATAGAAATGACTTGCGCACCGGTCGCGCTTGTGTGCATGCGTGACCAGCGCTCATTTTATTTTTATTCAACTGGTCAGACGCCGGAAGTCCGAGGTTTGTCATGGAGAACTTCGAGGGACTTTCGGTCCCCCGTTATCCTTATCGCTGCCAGCGATCACACATGCATCCCCTATCCTGTGGATAGGGGATACATCTCTTTTGTAGGACAAACTATAGGCCGTTTTGTTTTTTGGGGGGGGGCTATATGCCGTTATCTACAGGGGGGACCTGTATGACGTTATCGACAGTGGGGACTCTGTATGGCGTTATCTACAGTGGGGACTCCTGTATGGCGTTATCTACAGTGGGGACTCCTGTATGGCGTTATCTACAGTGGGGACTCTGTATGGCGTTATCTACAGTGGGGACTCTGTATGGCGTTATCTACTGTGGGGACTCTGTATGGCGTTATCTACAGGGGGGCTGTGGGGCTGTATGAAGTTATCTACAGGGGGGGCTGTATGGCGTTATCTACAGGGGGGGCTGTATGGCGTTATCTACAGGGGGGGCTGTATGGCGTTATCTACAGGGGGGGCTGTATGGCGTTATCTACAGGGGGGGCTGTATGGCGTTATCTACAGGGGGGGCTGTATGGCGTTATCTACAGGGGGGGCTGTATGGCGTTATCTACAGGGGGGTTGTAAAGCGCTATCTACAGGGGGCTGTGTACAGTGCTATCTATAAGGGGGCGCTGTGTGGTGGAATCTATAGGCAGGCACTATCTACAAGTGGGGGTTGTGTGATACCCAGCGGAGGGGGGCCCTAGTCAAAAGTTTGCTAGGGGCCTAGTCTTTCCTAGTTACGCCCCTTCCCTAGGACATATGATCCATGCAGGTTGTTGGTACCAAGATGCATAACTTTACATTTATCTACATTAAACTGCATTTGCCAAGTGGACGCCCAAACACTTACCGTATTTTTCGGACTATAAGACGCACCCAGGTTTTAGACAACAGAAAATTGTAAAAGAAGTAAAATATGAATTTTTTTCGTAAGAAAAAAAACTATTGGTTAAAAAAAAGAATTTGTTCAGTTTCACCACATTCTGAAAGCCATTAATTATATTTTTCCATCGTTTCAGTGGTGTGAGGGCTTATTTTTTGGCGGGACGAGCTGTAGTTTTTATTCGCACCATTTTTTGGTACATACAATTTTTTTATCACTTTTTATTTCATTCTTTTTAGTGCGATGGTGACCAAAAGACAACGATTCTTGGGTTTTAAATTATTGTGTTGTTTACACCATTCACAGTGTGAGTCTAATAATGCTATATTGTAATGGTTTTGGACTTTTACGGATGCAGCGATACCATTTTTTAAAATTAATTTTTTATTCTTACATTGTGCTTGGGGAAGAATGGGAAATGTTTTTTTTTAACTTCATTTTTTGTCGGACGTAGCTGGATGAGTTGTACCATTTTTTTTGGTACATTTAAAGAGGCTCTGTCACCAGATTTTGCAACCCCTATCTGCTATTGCAGCAGATAGGCGCTGCAATGTAGATTACAGTAACGTTTTTATTTTTAAAAAACGAGCATTTTTGGCCAAGTTATGACCATTTTTGTAGTTATGCAAATGAGGCTTGCAAAAGTCCAAGTGGGCGTGTTTAAAAGTAAAAGTCCAAGTGGGCGTGTATTAGGTGCGTACATCGGGGCGTTTTTAATACTTTTACTAGCTGGGCGCTGTGAAGAGAAGTAACATCCTCTTCTCTTCAGAACGCCCAGCTTCTGACAGTGCAGATCTGTGACGTCACTCACAGGTCCTGCATCGTGACGGCCACATCGGCACCAGAGGCTACAGTTGATTCTGCAGCAGCATCAGAGTTTGCAGGTAAGTCGATTTTACCTGCAAACGCTGATGCTGCTGCAGAATCAACTGTAGCCTCTGGTGCCGATGTGGCCGTCACGATGCAGGACCTGTGAGTGACGTCACAGCGTGATCTGCCAGAAGCTGGGCGTTCTGAAGAGAAGAGGATGTTACTTCTCTTCAGAGCGCCCAGCTAGTAAAAGTATTAAAAACGCCCCGATGTACGCACCTAATACACGCCCACTTGGACTTTTACTTTTAAACACACCCACTTGGACTTTTGCAAGCCTCATTTGCATAACTACAATAATGGTCATAACTTGGCCAAAAATGCTCGTTTTTTAAAAATAAAAACGTTACTGTAATCTACATTGCAGCGCCGATCTGCTGCAATAGCAGATAGGGGTTGCAAAATCTGGTGACAGAGCCTCTTTAAGTTATCATTTAATTTCTATAAATTTTTATTTTGACAAAAATTTAGAAAAAAAAGCAGTTTTATTTATTTTTACACCACACATCCATCAATCCAGCAGCTCAGGAGTATTGTAGATCTTCGAGCTAATATCCCTTATTGTATAGAAAATACTGAACTGGTATACGCAACGACCATTCTTCATCCGTCAGAATCTCGTAGACTACATTCATTACTATCAATCCATCTCCTATACCAAAATCGAACAAAAGGAGCATATAGACTAGAATATATATAGTGTATCAAAAAGATGTTAGTTTATTTAACCCCTTCAGGATACAGCCTGTTTTGGCCTCGTGGACACAGATGATTTTTTACAATCTGACGTGTCACTTTATGTGGTAATAACTCTGGAATGCTTTTACCTATGCAAGCGATTCTGAGATTGTTTTCTCGTGACATATTGTACTTTATGGAAGCGAAAAAATTTGGTCGATACATTCAATTTTTTTTGTGAAAAACACCAAATTTTAGCGAAAATGTGCAAAACATTTTTCTAAATTTATTTGTTTGTTAAACAGATAGTAATACCACACAAAATAGTTACTAATTAACATCCCCCATATGTCTACTTAATGTTTGCATCGTTTTTTTCACGTCCTTTTATTTTTCTAGGACGTCACAAGGCTTAGAACTTTAGCAGCAATTTTCATATTTTCAAGAAAGTTTCAAATGGCTATTTTTCCAGGGACCAGTTCAGTTCTGAAGTGGCTTTGAGGGGCCCATACAATACAAACCCCCATAAATCACCCCATTTTGAAAACTGCACCCCTCAAAGTATTCAAAACCACATTCAGAAAGTATTTTAATCCTTTAGGCGTTTCACAGGAATTAAGGCAAAGTAGAGGTGAAATTTACAAATTTCATTATTTTTGCCGATATTCATTTGTAATAAAAAAAAATCTGTAACACAGAAGGTTTTACCAGAGAAACACAACTCAATATTTATTGCCCAGATTCTGCAGATTTTAGAAATATCCCACATGTGGCCCCAGTGTTCTAATGGACTGAAACACCGGCCTCAGAAGCAAAGGAGCACCCAGTGGATTTTGGGGCCTCCTTTTTTTAGGAATATATTACGTTTTACTTTATTCTGCTGGTCGGTACGATTACGGCAATACCATATGTATATAGTTTTTTTTTTTTTTTTAGTTTTGCAGCGTTTGCACAATAAAATTACATTTCTATAAAATAATTTATTTTCTGAGACCCCATATTCTGAGCCGTAACTTTTTTATCTTTTAGTTAAAAGTGCTGTGGGAGGTCTTGTTTTTTGCGGGACGGGTTGTAGTTTCTAATGGTACTATTTTGGGGTAAATGCGACTTTTTGATCACTTTTTATTCTATATCTTGGGAGGGGTGGTGACCAAAAAATAGCGATGCTGACATAGTTTTCCGTTTATTTTGTTTGCGGCATTCACCGTGCGGAAAAAATAACATAGTTTCATAGTTTGGGTCGTTATGAACGCGTTGATACCAAATGTGTACTTTTTTTTAACGGTTTCATTTTTTTCCTTTAATAAATGACTTCTTATATGAAAACATTTTTATTAACTTTTATTTTTACTTTTTACACTTTTTTTTTTTTTACCTGCAGCTCTGATCGCTGCTAGAATACATTACACTACCTAGTAGTGTACGTATTCTAACGGTCAGTGTGACGTCGCCGACAGTGTGCATCGGGAACGACACAGTGACTTCCTGTCACTCTGACAGGAAGCCTATCCGGACCAGCCGAAGATTGGTCCTGATGGGCCTTCCGTCCATGTTGGACACGGAGGCCATTGTTTGGCTTCCGTTTGCCATGCTAACTATTGGCAAAACCCATGATTTCGGACCAGGGTCTGCCGATATGCTAGAAACCCCTAAAATGCGGCGATTGCAACCGATCGCTGCATTTAAGGGGTTAATTCGCCAAAATCAGCGGTAAATGACCGCTGCCCGGCAAGAGTGGAGTGTCAGCTGTCGGCGACAGCTGACCTCCCGGTTCCCGGTGCACATAACTCAGTAACTATACGTCCTTGTGCGAGAAGTAACCTCCCGCGACGATGTATAGTTACTTACTCGTGCGGATAGGGGCTAATTTAAGCAACAACAGAGATGAAAAACACAAATATGTAATATATTACAAAAATAAAAAAATGACATTAAACACCAAATATACAACGCCACATTGGTTTCCATGGAGTGAGATATGATATTATTTTGCTACATTAGGTAAAAGCAGCATGGCAAAGAATATACGTTCCAGATATACGTCAATAAATAAAGGTCAGTACATATCACAATAGAGGTGTATTGAATCATCACCTTGAAAAGCCTCTGACATCAAATATGCATGCATATACTACTGAAACCTTGCCAGGAAAAGAAAAAAATTTAACTCTTACTCACATGAAATAAAGTGCAGTGCAGTAACTGGCGTGTATGCTGCCTCGACGCGCGTTTCTAGTTAGTTCTCCCCAGGAGGCATGATTTTTGGTTTATATCATGTCTATTTGGGAGTCATAGGCTGTTCCCTTCTCATTTGAGACAGACTATTTATAGGAATAATTATCAATCCATCTTGCAGCATCCTCGGAGTTGTCAAAAAAAAAGTTTCACCTGACGTAGCTTAGCAGGATACAACATTGCGTATGGCAAATATCTGGCCTTTTTTAAAATGGCATCTCGTTCCCAATAATGCAATAATTTGACTAGCATTGTCCCAACCTCATTCAATTGCATATAGAGGAAGAAAATCTTTGTCTCACCAAAGATAGATTTTAGCCAGGTTTCTATAAATTCAGTTAAGGGAATACCCTTCTACTCTGTCAGGTATACGCCCACCAGACTAATATTTCTGCAAATTCGGTTTTCGAGATCACTCGCTTTAGCTTGCAAATTCAAAATGGCTTTATCATGTTTCCGGACATCCGTTTGCCTGGGCATAATATTATCCTCTGCTACACTCAGCCCTCCACCGCTGAGATCCTATCTGATACTTTTTGTAAGTCATGGCGAATAAGCCCCTCATCCTCACGCACACCCCCAGCTTTTAAAGAGTTAAAGCTTTTTAGTTAAACAGTTAGTGTATGAATGCTTAAACACTGTCCAAATTTTTTTAATTTTTTCACGAGTTAGGAAATATTATAAATTAGATTCTAATTTATAACATTTCCCAGTGCTGGTCACTAGATGGAGCAATTCCCAAAATTGCAGCATTGCATGTGGTAAAGCAACCACATTGCTTTATGCTGCAAAATTTGGGAATACTCGCTCTAGTGAGCTCACAGAATCCCCCCTCCTTTATCCTGGATAGTGCCAGGAGAAAGGAGGGGATTTAACGGTCAAACCTCCTACACTGTGTGCCGCCATTTTTTGAGCGAATAC